>NC_089653.1:26725500-27047500 GCF_037042795.1 Molothrus aeneus | reverse complement strand
AAAAGCACAGGAGCAGACATGCAGGTGCTGTTAAAGAGATGAGAAAATGAATCGTGTTCTTCTGAAAAACCTCAGAAATCAGGCTATACAAACCCTTGCAACAATACTGTCATCTGTTTAAATACTGGGACTATTGGGGAGGGGAGCTCAGCAGTGGTGGGAAGGCTTTCATGTGGTTACATGTTTATTTTATTTAATTTTTTTTGTTAACTCTTTTACTCTGTAGCTTTTACATATTAATATCAGCTCTATGAGAAGAGGGGGAAAATAAAACATTTGGGGAACTAGTGAAGAATCTTTGTATCACAAATACCTACCTGTTTTTAAGAATTCTCTGTAATTGTCCTTAATCTGGTTACTTTACAATTCTTTGTCATCACCATTTCTAAAACTCCCAAATCCTTTCCTGCAGAGTTCAGTATGTATTACTGATACATTACTGGGCACACATGTTCCACAAAGAAGATACCAGACATATAAATGATGTTAAAATACTTGTGCTTCTAAATATATTTATTCAAATACTTCACTGGTCCAAGCTTTCCATATGAAATCCTTCAGAAATCTGACCTGTAAGTAAACTTGACTTTACTCAGCCCTTCTTTTCAGTGGTTACTAGAAAATAATAAAAAATAGCAGTTCAAATACCTGCTTTGCTACAACAGTTAGCAAAAGCAGAGACTAATTTCAGAAAATATACTGAAATATTTGAGAAACTGACCATTAAAACAGGCTTCTTTCTACATATTTATGAGTCATTTTATAACTGGAAGAAAGGTATTCTGGAATACTGATCTCTAGTGTTACATCTACAGATCTACAGCACTCACAAATAAATAATAAATATTGATATGTGTGTAGGTCTCTCTACCTCTACTGTATTTTCAGTGGGTGTAAAATATCCTGTATAATACATAAGCTATTTAAATACCTCACACCAAACTCAAAACACTGTGAAATACCGTGTAATTTTTAAAATGTTTCAGCAAGGGTTTATACTAAAGCAATGCTTTCACTTTCAATACCAGTGTATAAATGTACTTTCCCCATCAAAGATTTTGTGATGCAAACATGATTATTACTGTACCTGATTTGATCATGGTATTCTTGGAGAGATCAAATAATAGAGTTTTTTTCCACCCTTCTTTTTCTAGTGCCTTTTAAAAAAATTCCACTATCAAAGAATGTTAATTTCTAAGGATTGATCTAGAGATTCCTATGTAAGTATACAATTATTAGGGAAGAAGAGGCACAACAGTGAATATTTTAAAGCAATGTAATCAATATTTTTGCTTTGTGTAGATTTCCCTGCAACAATGAACAAAAAGATCTACTTCAGATTTAGAAACTCAGCTTTAAAGGGAAAGCTAGACAACAAAAAGCAAGAAAGTACTCACCTCTTCACGTAATTTTATCAACTGCAACATGAACGCACAAAAAAGATAAAAAGGAAAGAAATGGCAGGAAAGAAAGATCAGTTGTGTGACAGGATACAGAATTAACATTGACAATTTATCTGTTTACATGTTTAGCATTTAAAAATCACAGACAAACACATTAAAAGAACCTAAACATAGACTACATGCAGAGTTTTTTGAACGAATAAAGATCACTTTCTCACACTGTCACATTAAACAAAGAGAATAGTGTGAAATTCTCTTTTAAACCACATCTAAGACACCATCATGAAATAAAGGGGAATGACTTCATAGAAGTCTATATTATAAAGAAAAAAACAAGTTTACTATTCCTCTCTTCGAAGATTGTACAGCTGAAGTGGTTTTGTATATACAAGTTTTCAGAATGTTTTCTGTATATTTTAGTTGTGACAACTGATTTCTTATTTTACTAGCAGATCTAACTTATTAATAGATGACTGCATCTTTATAGCATATATTTCAGTATTTCAATTTTTATATACCTGTGTTCTACTGCAACTATATTATTTAATTTTATTATTGAACTTCATACTGAGGGTTTCTGCCAGGTAAAAAAATGAAGCAGCTTAGTTAAATATCTCAGAATTATGATTTATTGAATAGCATATTTAAAAATAGACAAAGGAATAGGGAACAACATGAAACGTATTTCCCTCAGAAAAGACCCATTCCAGGTTCTTGATCCAGACCACTATACAGTGTGTGTGTGTGTATATATATATATATATATAAAAATATATACACATAGGGGGTGTGTGTATGCTTATATAGTATATAAATTTATATTTATTTATTTATGCTTGTAAATCAACACAATCTAACACAAATAATATTGATCTGGCAGCTTTACTATAAAACTAAATAAAACCCCAGCCTGATTATCAAGCTATGTTGTAATATACTTGCCTCTTAGAGAGATAGATAAATTATTTGTACTGGAACAAAATGTATAATTACTCACAACAAATATCTGCACAAGAATGGCCCTTTATAAAAAAAATTACAGTTCTCTCACCGATTCCAGTTCGAAATTACAACAGCAACACAATTATCTCAGTTTATGCTGATATGTCACCTACAGTTTCATAACATAGTTTTCAACACATGTGTAAGCTGAGAATGTTTACTACTAATAAAGTCTCACCAGCATGAAGGAAACAAAAGAACCTCCATTATTCTCTATTGTCTCATATGGCTCGTCTAAAACTGAAGGTTTGCCTCACCCCATTACCAAAAGGGACAAGAGCTCTAATGAGATGTAATTAGGGGGGCTCCTACACCACCCCAAGCTGAACGGGGCCAGCTCTTCTGCACCCAGCTAAAGGAACTTTGCTACAATTTGGTATAAAGAAAACCACACTGCTGGGCAAACCAGCGCTTAAATTCAAGTGCTTGGCCTATCATAAATTGGTCTCTTTCTCCAGCTCTTCCCCCCCTTTTTCCCCCAAAAAGGCAAACATTAAGGCTCTTTAGAAAGAGAGATCTGGGGGTTGATCACATAGCTATCTTTTCTTTCTGAGGCCACCATTCTTCAGTTGACTATGATACTTAAAGGGCCAAAGTTTAAAACGACTCTCCCGCAATAGAGCCAGTCCGGGCATGCCACCCTGCTATAATCAATGAGAGTTTTAAAATGCTGCACATTTGCTTTTTCAATAGGTCCCAAACAAAAATGTTCTATCTTGTTTGTGCTGCATGGCTGAATTTAAGCTCTGCATGGGATTTGCAGCTAAGCTAAGTAATGGGAGAGGGTTGGGGTTTTTTTAACATTGGCTGAAAGATATTCATTCAAATTAACAAAAGATGTATTTTTCCCCCATTTAACAATACTCTTGATGAAAATGTGTTACCTTTACGTTTCTATTTTGAAACATTATTTTTATTATGTTCACTCCTGAACTGTAAACAGCATTAAGCCGTGCACAGCCACCATTTTAGGTTATGATAATCAGCATATTTTTGAAACAAAGATTTTTTTTTTTCTTTTTTTGCAATACAGAATTCGATACAAGTGGTAATCTGTTCCTTTGTAGGCTAAAAAAAAAAAATCTGGTTTACGCTGGTTTGAACCAGTGGAATCTCTTGTGGCTAAGCCTTCTGCTGTGACTAAAATCAAAACTGCACCACAGAGAGCGAGGGAGCGAGATGGGATGTGTGAGTGAGTGTGTGTGTGTGTGTGTGTGTGTGTGCACGCACGCGTGTGGCCGCGAGGCTCCTCACGTGACCCAAAACTACCGAATTTTTTTTAAAAAGCTGATAACGCCACCGCCGTCTCTGTCCGCATATAGATAACGAATAAATGCTGAACTCTATTAAACGCCCTTTACACATTATCGTGGGTCGAACACACAATTTTCTGAACTTATGATGACAGTCTATTTATTTCGCTATAAACCCTCGGCATGTAACGAACAGATTTGTGTCTGGTAATGATCTGCACTGCCAGGGCTATATGAAATGATACCGACCTTCTTTAGATCTTGGCGAATTAAATTGACCAACTTCACCCCCTGGTCTGTAGCTGAAGTTTGACACACTTTATGCACAGCAAGCCCAAATCTAATATTATCACAACTTTGTAGTCAGAAATTAAGTAGACACAAAATATTTGTTCACCATGAATCACGTATAGAATGTATGGGTATACGGATACGCAGTTTAACCCAATGTGAATTTATTTAAACTTACTAATGAACATAGCTGCAAAAGAGAAAGGAACACTGTTACACCTCAAAAAGTTGGTAATACTGAGCTTCACATAATTTTAGTCGAGAGAAATTTCTGATTTAACCCAACATATACTTTCTCAAAAACATGACTTGCTACATAAAACAGTTCTATTATTATTAAACTGAAGCTACAACTTTAGGTAGTGTATCACTGCACTGAAAAACTCAAAACTTTCAAGGGTTTTGCTAAATGTTGGTGGCCAAGATGACAAACAAGACTTGAAACCAACAGCCTTTTTAAGACCACTCTTGGAAAATAAATAATAACCCAATGCACGCAGTAGTTTTTTGGGATTGGGTTTGTAAGGAGAAACTTTTTTTGATGCAAGAAGGGATATTTCTTGATTTTCATCCTCTGAGTGCTGCATCTAACTACATTCACATGATTCAAATTAAGAAGAAATTAACATATGCTAAACAATGACTTTAGTGAACTCTAGGATCATTAAGAGCACTGTATCACTACCTGTCTCATGAAAACAAGCTGCACTTATTTAAAAAGAAACTTTCAATAGCAGAATTATATAATTCTTACAACTTCTCACAGGAAATGCCTTTATGCTCTAGCTGGTAACATCAGTTAAATTTTGGTATAGCCATTAGAAGGGAACTGTATTCCAAGTTATTCTGAGTGTCATCTAGACACGATGGCTAGTACTTTTGGGAGACATGTAAGGAAAATGAAGACAAAAGAAAAATCACTATTACCTATTCTTCAATCTGTTCTTTGTACTTCAATCTTTCTTCCTGAGAGAACAACTGGAAACTTATACCTACCATCCTATTCATTACAGCTTATAACTTGGCTGTGGTTTGCTATAATTTTACCTTTGAAACTCTACTGAAAAAAGAGAAGCGGAATGAGGAAAAGATTCAGATAATTTAGCTTTCCAATAGTGATCTGTTTTATTTGTAGTTTTTTAATATGGTCATACTAGCCAGCAAGCATTAAGTTCCTTTTGTCTTCTCTCTCCACCAAAAACATCATGCAAATGTATATCACAATGACAAAGACCAACAACTCATATCTCACAACCCTGACTACCCAGGTATTCAATATTTCTACTGGCAGATTTTACCAATTTTTGTGGTTTGGCACAGGAGCAATTTTGAGCTGGCAAGTTTTTTCAACACCTCCTCTGTCATAAAAGGAATCCTTGCTCTCCTCTTTCACAGTTGGTGACTGAATTGGGGAAAACAAACCCACCATTTTCCAGTTAAACTAATTTAACCTAATCCAAACTGAGAAGTAAAAATCCTACAATATTAGGGTCAGGATCAGTCCACGTACCTATATTTATTCCCATGAGACAAAACAAAAACAAGCATTTGAAACATCTTCAAATATTTTAAATCGCTTCAAGTTATACCTGAGCATCCTTTCATCATTTACTTCAAGTTTTCTACTGATATAATAATGTATATGAGTGAAAGCATATTAAACCTGGGGTCACTGAGTTAAACACAACAATATCTCATGTTCAGTGTCTGGTAAGAACACCCAAACCTACATGTGATTTTGAAAGCTGTACACTCTAATAAGCTCAATACCAGCTGAAGTTTTTGCACTAACTGCTTGCACCTGCATCTACATGTACATAAGTACAGGTATAAATAAAGATATTTAATGAAAAAAAGAGAATATGATATTTATTATAGAAACAACACAATAAATAATATATTTTAAAAATCCTGGCATTCACATATTTAAAAGAAATTAGGTGACTCCTTTATAGTGCTATTTCATTATATTTTTCAAGAAAGGAATGAAGAATTTTAAAAGGTACAGAGGTAATAATTTCAAATTGAGGTATAGAAAAGGATTTTGATCACCTAAAAAACTATACAAGAGTCCTTCAGCAGACAAATTTTTCTTCCATATAAATAGTGGTCATTTGGAAGAAAAAGCCCAAAGCTGAAAAATGGTTGAAGGTATCATTTAGCTCTTTGAGATGAGAACATGTCTCTTTCACCAAGTTTGGAAAAAAGACCATCAGTCACAGCAAGTGCTCACATGAACCAGTTATTTAAACATTCTTTAAAAAGTGAAAATAAAATATTTTATCTTATCCCTACACATAAGATATTCTGTTATAAGTAAAGCTTCTTATCACAATTGCCCTTTTATGTCTGAATTCACACCTTTTTTTTTTCTTGAAATGTAAAAGTAGCAGCACCTTAAGAGAAATAAAATGAGGACCTTAACAGCTTCACAGGACTTCATTTACAATCATGACATACAGACTGTGAAACTCTTCTCCCAAAAATAATCCTCTCCATAAAGTCATCATTTAGGTATAAAATCCCCTCTTTATTTTACTCAAATTTTGCAATGTCCCCTATCATATATAAATATGAAGATTAGCATCCTTTAAATTTAAGTCTTCACATAGATATCAGAGCTGCTATACTCCAGTCATGTCTTCAGATAATGTATCCCGTGTCTAATTTCATTCATGTATGAATTAAAGTCTATTACAGAGTTTAAAACTTCCTGAGTATGTCTAAAATACTCTATAAGATTGGGGTTATGGTGTCTGTGTTCTGAAAGTTCTTGTACAAGGTAAGTCTACAAGACTTTATTTTTTCTGTCCTCAGTGAAGCTGAGCCTATACTGAGCGTAGAAGATGCAAAAAAATTTCAGAACATTGTTCTGATCCATTTCCTTATTTAATAACACATTTATCAAGTAAAAATTTAAACCATTTTTCTTTCATTAGCAAAATAATTTGGATTCTATCTGGTCAGAAGAGAAAATATGACCGGTAGGAAAACTTTTCAGCTAACTTCTAACTCAAAAAATACAAGACTTGGATAACATAAATTTTAGGAAGAAAAGAAATATTCTCCTTTCAGACAGAGTGTCAAACAAGTTTCATCCCAAAAAGAAATATTAACAGGTGGGTCAAAGTCTCCTGAATAAAGCGTTGCCATCACAGTCTATCAGGATCCTCACTGTAGTATGCAGAACAGCAATACGGGTACAAGATTTTAAAAAAGCCCCAGGATTATCAAGCTTTCATTCATTAAAAGAGGTGGATAGCACTCTGCATCCTAGTACAACATGCATTATGAAAGCACGCTCTTATTAGTACAACTTGTGTTTTTGGTACAAGGAGAGAAAATCTGGTTAAAGAAGGAATCACACAAGGAAACTGAGTGGGATACTGCCTAATTCTGAGAGCTCACTTTCATTTGTTTTGCCTGCCAGTGTTGATTTAATTATACTGCATTATTATCAAAGCTGCATTATGTACTTTTTTATTCCTTTTACATGTGTTTGAGGTGAAGACCTTGGCTTTGTCGGCAAACAGCGTGTTTCAAGTTATTTCTTAAGTACTAAATAATAAAGAAAAGAGAAGAAAAGATTTTTTTTGAGATAGCAGACAGTGATCACAAGTTAAAGGGTTAAATGTAAGATCTCCAAGAAACATTTTGAAGTTGATTAAGACCCCAGCTTTGCATTAAACAGTATCACTTCCACATGAGTTGTTGCTAATGCTGTTAAGGAGCAGCTTGAGAAGCCCAGTGTGCCAGTGACCTCCTTCACCCTCCAGCCACCCACTAGGGCTTCTTGATTAGCATCCTACCTGGTTCTCTGAGGAATTCCCGTCATCCCCTAGGAGTTCATTCCGCACCTCATCACTGTAGGCGATTCGTGACCTTTTCTGTAAAACAAAAAGAAAAAAGGGTTAGGAAGTAACGCTCCGAAGCCATTGGTATCAAGGCTGATCATCTTAAACCTCGAGAGCCCCCTAATGGATACCTATTTGATTAAAAAAAAAAATAAAATCTGCAAGTGAAAGTTATTACAAAGTTCTTCAACTGCTGTACCTTAATAAATCTGCATGGCAAAACTATGGGATTTCTAAGACAGTCACACCCTCAACATTGCAGCAACAAAAGCAACTTCTGTGAAGCTTGAGATTTGTAACATTTGAGGCGAGGCAATATATACTAATAGTAGAAGCATTGAAAAAATGCCAGTGCAGGAACCAAACACATTTTTCTGAAGAACACTTGCTAGCAGGTCAAAGAACACAATGTTAACAGCAATGGCAGCAATACCACTAGACAGGAAAGGAAGACAGAGCTTTTCCCATATTAAAAAAAACCCAAAAAACAAAAGCCGAACCCGAACAACACTAATGTGATGTATCTGATTCAATTTAAAGATGTAAAAAATTAACAAGCATTTCCTATGCTGCTAAGGCTGCTGGGAAAGGATCAGAAATTAAAGGGCAAAAGAGAGGAGAGAAAATAACACCACAAGGAAACATTGATTTTCAGCAGTTCATGGAAACACCACAAAACTGACACAGTCATCCATGGGATCATTATGACAGACAGGATATTAAGTAAATTCACAGTTTATGAGCACCAGATTTGCTCTTGAACGGATAATTCTGTTGATTCTAAACTAGATCAAGTGCCAAGCACTGGAAAGCAAATGTGTGATGATTAGCAAGGTAGCAGAGGATTCAATGGAGCAATGGGGAAGGCCACAATGAGAACATCAGGCCAGCTTTCAATTTCCCTGTTAGCCAAATAACAGGCTATGACTCAGTTAATATTCCCACACTTACCATTAAAGGAGGGATTGAATTTTGAACATATTGTCCAATTTACTTTCTTTTTCAGAGTAGTTATGGTAATTTTTACACCTCATCAGAGGAAGAAACCCAAGAGCAACAAAGACTAAGCTGTAGGGCCTTCCTTTATTGATGGGGGCTTCCCTCACACCCTGCCATGATAGTGACTGCCAGTAGGAACTCAGAAAAAATTAATCCCTCTTCAAACCTCCCCCGCTTGGGCCATCATGCCAAAACTTGTGCTTGGGACCAAGGCACAGGAAAAGAATGCTAGAAATTCTACTGAGCACAGGGAAATTCATCACCTTAGTAACAAAGAGTTTTGGAAGTGGGTCATCCTTTGTGCAAGGGACCTAGCAGCGAAATAAGCCTTGTATGGGTCACCTCAGAGCAAAACATTTTAGCTCTTTATGCTGGGTAGCTCCCCTTTATTACCAACATGATCACTACAATGTTTACACATTTGTGATTCACTTGCCATCAGATCCCAAAGCTACAGATGTATGTAGGAAGGACAAAGCCCTGGACCACGGACCCACTGCAAGAGGTGAATTGTGCCAAATCTTTTGGAGATCTCAGCTGTCACAGTTTCATACTAACCCAGCTAAAGTAGTCTACAGCATTAAAGGAAATGAGAACCTTTAAACAGGCTGTGGTATCAGAGCTGCCTGTTTAAATTATTCATTTCATCACTATGGGGGACTAAAACACTCCACAGTATGCAAGAATATCATATGGAGATAGGTTTTGTTTTTCTCTTTTCTCACCAAAAAGCCAACAAATTGGCATAGATTGCTCAATTACATTATTTTCCTATTTTCATTTTATACACATCAAACAAGGAAGGAAATTACAAATATATAACAATAAATATCTAATCATCTTTTCTGATTAAGATTCAATCTTAGGACCTCATTTGAGGTCTAGTAGTTCAACTGTACAGTTTCTTCCAATTTCACCAAATGACTCAGCCCCATTGATCCTGTTAGTGTTGAACATATTTATCATTATTAGACTGAGATGAGGAGCACGATGCTTCATGAGCTTGTTCTCTAGTGAACAAGCTTCCTAATAATATGTAGGGACTGAAATGGTCCTTGATTACACATCATTTATTTGAAAGATATAACTGGATGAAATTATCATTCTTAAGAGCCTGCATGGGAGAAAGGAAAAAGAATATACTTCATGGGAAAGAAATAAATGTTAATAGCAATACAATTTTTAGAGGCCCTTTATATTCCTTTATTATCATCATCAGTGAACTTAATAAATATATTTGTATCATTGTTCTTTGATTGTAATAATCTGTCAGGATCTAAAAATCAGAAATTTTATTTAAAGAAATAATGCTTTGGCTACAATTAGATAGAACTCTTTGCCATAATCAATAAATAATTTGATACTACTTTTGATCACAGTTTCACTACCAAATGAATCAATAATATAAAAGGAAAGGTCTTTGAACTAAAGTGTTCATTTATTCTTTCAGGATTTGTCCAAAATATCAATATCTTGAAACACTATTCTTATTTTTATTAAAGTATTATTGGTTAACATTTTTAAATGTGGCTATTAAGATTTATTCAGCTTGTCTGAACTCAATAATTAAGTTTTTTTATTATTTTTTTTTATTTCATAACCTTCAGCTGTTTATAAATATATATACTTTAGCCAAATGCAAGAATGATAGTTTGAGCTGGAAATGTCACACACTCTGCTACATTTTGAAGGAACCCAATTCATAATGCATTTTATAAATAGTTAATGACTTCTATACATAAGCTAACCAGGCAAATCAAGAAATTGTCAACATTTTTAGTCTTAGTTGTCAGTTACCACTGTCTACTGGTACTTTATATGTATGTTTCTAGAAAAGACAGAAGCTTTACAGAGTTTGTAATCCAAGGCATTTCTGGGCAGCTCAATATAGGTTTAAGAGGTTCTGTGTGCAGTTTTTTGTCTGCAAAGCTCTGTCACATATAGAAGTTTTCCTTGTATTTTATATTTTCTTGTATATACCTAGACAAAAAGTCTCAGCACACAAGTGGTTTTGCTCAATGAATGTGTTTGCAGTTGAGCATAGTGTGTGCCCAAACACAGAGACACAAAAGGGTTAAGCTACTTTCTGCAAGAACTTCAGCACTCAGAAAGTTTCAGGGGCTGTTTTAAATGTACTACAGTACCCAGACCTTCTGACAAGGAAGAATTTCTGATTCCAGGCAGATCTCTCTTGGTTTATGAACAGGATTTTTGCATACTGATTGGGTGATTTCCTTAAAGCCCTGTTCAAACAGATACACTTGCTCAGTTCTGTCTGGCAATTTGGCTTTAAACAATCTGTCTACTTGACCCAAGCCTTAACATTTCCCAATAGAACTGAATGTGTTCATAGGCAAGCCCAGCTAAATTAGAATTGAAATGAATTAACTCAGCTTAAACTAATTAGGATCTGTGATCAGCAGCACCACCCCCCTGTATGATTCTACATGTGAAGCAGGGTACACGTAACCAGACTGTAAGAATTCTGCTGTACCACTAATCTGAGCATACCAATGAAGTTCTTCTATTACTAAAGCATATGAGAAGTTAATTTCCATGGCCTACACATGGCAAAGCAATTGCTTAAATTGCCTCACCTGGGAATTTAATACAATGTTATCATCAGACCAGCCACACTGTAAATAGATTTATAATGCTTTCCATGTGCTAGGCTAGGTTGCATATGAATTAAGTAATGATCTGGTATTACAATACATTCAGCTAGTTCCCACATCTGGCAGACAGGATATTTTGCTAAATTACTACCTATACAGATACATCACAACATAAAAACAGAGAAGGTAATGGGAAGAGAAACAATCTACATGGTGTATGACCGAATTTTACACGGTAACCAAATAAGATGTAGATAGAAAGAGGTATCCAAAATAATCTATTTCCAACATCTGCACAACAGAACACATACTTATTCATTTCTATTCAATTTTGGCCTAATTTTCCGCATTCTATACTTTAATTACCATCCACATTCTGAAATGTTCCCATTAGTGAAGGCCAGAACTAGCCAGTGCCCCCTCACTCCAATGCACTTCCAGCAATCAGCCAAATAATTGATATAAAGTATTGCACATTTTCATACATGAACTAAAGAATAGCTTTCCCCCTCCTAAATGCTAAGCACCCCCAAACAGATGAGCAAATGTAGGTGCATTTCAGACAAAAGACCCAGCAGATCCTTTTATCCCAACCTTTCAGTTTTTCAGGCTCAATGTTTTAAGAACAGATTAAACAGATTTTTCTGGTGGAATAAGTGTAAACAACAAAAAGGCTTATTTATCCACAAGCATCTGTTTTCATACAAAATTTATTAGAATTTCCAAGTATATATACATGTTTTTAAAAATCTCCAGGCACCTGTTTCACAGTTTGGCCCTGCTCAAAATGTAAATAAATACTTGAGATTAACAGAACAAGAAATAATTTGTGGGAATATATCAGATTTTATTTTGTGTTCTTTGACAGTAGTCACTTCTGCCATTTGCTAAAAGCAAGGTGAAAAAAGTGACCTGATCCCCAAATGGACAGCTAAATACTGCAGAAGATACTCCTTCATCTCTGCCTTTTGGAATAGGCATTAAGTATTTCTTGCTGAGCACAAATGGAAAAGATACAGTTGAACAAATTTAGAGGAAAAGTGGCCCTACTTAACAATCTTAAAGCTTATATTGAAAGAGAAACCCAAACTGATTTCTTAGCAAACAAGAAATACTGGAATTTCTTTTCTATTTGAAAAATTGTGTTCAAACATCAGTTTTCAAAATTTATACTTAAATTTAATTTTCAAAACCATATTTCTCTGTAAAGGTCATCAAGGAACAACAAACTAGACACTTCAGACTGCAATTCCAAAGGGGTTTCCAGTTCCTAAGTGCTGAGTTTTTAGCAATTGGGTGCATGAAGAAGGAAAATTGTGCTAATATACAACCTGGTGCAATGCAGGACTTCCAAGCATTTCCTTAAGAAAACTGAGGAAAAAAACCCCAAATGAATACATTCCTGTCCAAAAGTAAATAAAAACTATTCCACAAATCCACTGAAACTTCTGATTGAAAGAATCAATTTAACAGTACATGTCAGCTGGCAAAAGTCAATGTCTCAGCCACCCCCAGTGCTGCCTCCCTCCCTGCACACGCAGAGAAGAGGCTGCAGGCAACTCTGGAAGAGAAACAACTCAAACCCCGTGTTCTGCCACTCTGCCAAATGTCAGCAGCTTCCTGCAACTGCACTGAGAAATCAGACTTCAAGTGCTAATGTGAAATTAATGCAGAGATCCTATCATCCATCTTAAATAGATGTCACAGGTCCATAAATCTTCTTTTCAATAATCCTCATCAAACACACTTTTAGTTTCATTATGGGGTGAGGGCAGGGGGGAAGGTCAAGCAAACCCCCAGGAGGACACATTTTGTTATGTTGATGGTGAAAAATGCAGCCTCTGCCCACAAAACTACTTCCACCTCAAACTCAGGACCAGTGGATCACTTGTGTCACCAACGAGGCAGATGCTTAAACTGCTACATTGCACCTGCTGCGGGTAGGGAAGGAAACAGGTGACCTGAGAGAGAACGGAAATTCACTGTTTTTGTGAATTTATGGAGTAACAGAGGATGGTTCCTATCATGAAAAAGACAGTTCTATTTAGAAAACCAGCTTTTATTTACCTGAACTCAAACTTGTAAACTTAACAACCCAGAAATGGAAAGATTTTTTTAAAATTCAAAAGGTTGGAACTAGCTGACCTCTGCCTCATTCTGTTTTTAGAGAATGATCAAATATTCACTATGATTACTATGGAAATCTATGGAAACATCTAAAGAAACCTAATATAATGCAATACAACAGTTATAAATCCAAGCATAGAAAATTTCAGGTGAGTACTGCTTGGATTTGAATAGTACTCTCCAAACATAAAAAGGAATAACTCCCCTTAGCCTGGCATGTAAATCAATTTTGTTTTTCTTTTTATTATAACCGCTCATCTTTGCTTGTTTGAATTACCACATACTAATTCCAAACCTTGGTCCCTCCATATACAGTATTTTATTCTTTCATCAGAATTTAGTATCTCCAAGATGCCTGTAGTTCTAGGCTGTTCTGCACAGCAGTTTGCCAGCCTTTTTACTCATGTGCCATAATCTCAAAATGTGCCAGGCATCAGCTGCTGCAGGATGGAAGACTGGGTATATCTGCAAATTTAACTGTAACATCTCTGTAGGCCAACAGTGATGCATGACCTCTGCACTGCTGACTTGCAGTTATTCCACTGTCCACTGTTACCCACAGCTCACAGCCTGTTCCTGTAATGTGCTTTTCAGTACTCTAATTTCAGTATTTCATCCAACCCCCTTCTATGGATTCCTTCAAATGACCATTATTAAACTATCTTCTTTCATTACAAAGCCCATCTTTTCACATCTACTTAGCTGGCTGAGTTAACCAACTTCTCTATTCAGTCACTGGAAATTCCTTTAAATTGTGCATGAGATCACATAAATTCACTCCTTCTCAGATCCACCTTCCTGAAAAGCATGTTGCTTCCTTGTAACCACCCTCTGTGTGTTCAAAGACCAGTCTGATAATTTAGATTGTTGAATTAAAAGTTGGTTGTTGTGCTTTTTGCTTTGATACATACAGCCACATATATTGGCTAATTTGCTGACAAAGGATTTGCAACTTGCAGACCCTTTTTACTATGGCCATTTCTGTCATCAGTGCTGGAATAAAAGGCAAGAGCAAGGCTGGAAAAGGGGGAACACCCTCTCTTCCCAACTCAGAAAACAGTTTAAAATAAAGACACCTCAGGTGAAAGACCACACCTGATGCAGGTTCAAAGTAATCTACACACTGAAAATTAATTGGGGTGTAGGGGGACTAAGTGGGATAAATTCTGCTATTTAGAGCACAGGTTCACAATTGGTCTTGAAGTGAAAAAGGACATGTCCAGACTGTGGCCTCAAAAAAACCCTATCTGTATGCAAAGAATAGGAAGAGCCAAAATCAAGTATTCTTGATAGAGAAATTAATCCTTAATTCATGTTCAGGCTAACCTGCAGAAAATATTTAAGTATATCAATATGATCACTTAATTCATTTACTGTGTCAAATCTGAGAAGACTCTCACCCCTAAAACAGACTTTCAAAGTCATGTGAGGCATTGGAAGTCAGTCACTAATATCATACAGGCTGCTGTTTTTCTACAGAAGTCTCTGTGAGATCTGAATAACTTCCATTTAAAGACCAGCTGAACTAGGCTACAAAAATAAGCTTATTTTGAGAATGGTTTATCTACAGCAGGTTTTTGAAATGTAATATATACATGTAAGAATTACAAGTTTCTCAGCAAAACTACCTTTTAGGGAAAATTGTTAAAGGTAATGGTGGAACAGAGAACTCCTAGTGCCTTTTAAAAGCACACTACAAAGCTTATGTTTCTTTTATGAAATTTTTATTGGTTATCTCCACTCATCTCCTTGCTGTAATGACCTAAGCCATGTATTTTAGTGCTTTCTTTTATAACTATGAGTTTGGTTTTGCGCCTTTTCTAATAAAGTCTATTTTACCACACAGTTTCATTTATCCAACTAATGCTATTTAGAGGACAAGGAGCAACTACACATCACAGTCATGTACTTCAGACAGTTTTGTGGTCCAAAGACTTTATGCTGTGTGGTAGTGTGTAATTAAGATAAATGTTTTCTAAGCCTTGGAGATGGAAGATAAACTCCAGTGTGTTAGACCAACAGGCAGATGAACTGAGAAAATAAAAATATGGAGCCATTTTCCTCCAAGGGAGGAAGTTTAATAAGAATGCCAACTTTTAAAGAGTGCTCCCAGAGACACTAAAGCAGAGAGGAAAAAAATCTTAAGGAGGCTCAAGATTTTCTAACTAATTAGTTCACACTAATTAGCTCATGGTGAAGGATGATAAACATCTCAGATAAACCAAAACATTAAATGTTCATTAAAATACCTTTGTTTCAGCCAGCATCTCCATCTGGAGCCCAGGTTCCCATTGCTAACAGTAACAAGACACCTGCTGGTACAATCCACCAGCTCCTTCCTTTCCCAGAAAAAAAAGCATCCAAGTTTCACTTCCTTCCTCTTAATTGCCCTTATCAGTCTGTACCTAACTGTAAATGAAAACCTGTAAATGGGCTGAACCAGTTGCCATTTTTGAACACTACCATCACCTTTTTCAGCTCTTCCACTCCCTGGATTTCTAACAGTAGGCAAAGACCAGGAAAGATGGTATTTTTTAGGCTTTCCAATTAAAAGTACAATTTTGCTACAGAGCTCAGTTCTCTTAATAAATTATACATTTTGTCCACTGTGAACTCCAAGTGTAAAAGCCAAAATGAAACCATAAAGACAGATCTCATTTTGGACATCCAGAATGAGGACAGGGAGAATGAGATGTTTCTAAGGCAGCTGAATTGTCCCACCTCCATTCGTGCTACTCTGATAGGATCTATTTTAAATCAAAGAAACTTAAGCAAACCTTTCCAAAAATACTTTCTAGTCCATAAAAATCTATTTTTAGACACTGTCCTTTTTTTACTGAACACACACACTCTCAGCAGCATCCTTCCAGTCATATATCGCTATATGCTTAATTTCTGAAAATACACAGAATAAGAAATTTTCAGTTGACCCCTAAGAATATTAATCACAATGTGAAGAATCCTATTCCACGAGAGTAGGATATGATAATTCCTGATCCCACCATTAGATAATAATAAAATAATGCTTGATGCAAAGAACAATTAAATAGACACATTGTGTAATTATGGTGGTTTGCATACAAACACACCCACAAGGTACCCATTCTGTGTATTTCACTGCAAACACTGAACTATAAGCAAATTAGCTCAAATTATTGATTAATGAAAAGGGAAATGAAAAATACTTTGTGTATAACATGGCCCTATCAAAACTAATTTTTGGATCTTGCTGTTCATTCTTCCTGAATTTATTATTTTTGCACTGACATGATTTAGCTGAGATTCCTTTCCTTCCTTCTAGAACATATGCACTTGCAGACAGACATGTTGCCTTGCTCGAAAAAGATAAAAAAAATTGTCTGAGTTTAGTAATTTTAGTAGTTTAAGTGGCCACAATTTGGCTTTGAAGTTTGCAGCAGATTGATGGGGGAGTAAATCTGTACTTTCACTGCTCCCCACCAGGCACTACTGGGACAGCACCAGTTGTTTCATGCTGTGTTAAATCAATAGCTAATATGGTAAAATACTAACCCGATGTTCAGACATGGCATTTTCTAGTTTTATCACAAGCTGATGATGAGCAGTTCTTGCTTTGCACTACCTGAGATAAAAGTCAGTAACTAATCCACTACCTCTAATTTATTGAAAATCCACTACCTCTAATTTATCAACCCAAAGTCCTTCTCCTTTTTATACTGCCTCTCCATTTTTCAGTCTCCCCATTCAGTGAAAATACTTGTTAAAATATTCATTCAAGTGGATGAAAAAATATAATACACATAGCTACATGAAAAATAACCATACCAACCCATTCCCTACTTTGTTTATTTCTTTAGAGCTCAAGTCTTAAGCCTAATAATACAGTGTAAGGGAAAGGCAGTATACTTATAGAAAATATTGATATTTACATATATTTGGTATTTAAAGTGTCTCTCTAATAGACAAACTCCATCTAACTTACTGTTTTTTCCTGTTACCTGTGGCATAGTCAGGAATTCTACCTCCAAGTGGACCAGCATACCACACAAAGAATAATGAGCAACACCAATACTGGCAGTAGCTCATTTCACACTAAACACTGATGTCCATACTCCAAAAATTCACTGAGTATTTCTGTTCTGTCCTTGTTACTATGTTGTCACCAACAATGCTTACACATTTCTATTGATCTTGTTTATAGCTGCCTAGATTTTCACTGTCAAGACAATGTAGTGTGAACCTTAAGGAAAGTCTCACTTGATGTATGACTGCATAAAGGCTGTTATCACAGTCAAAGCTTCAATTAGTCCAGAACTTGTACTGCCTCCTATAGTGGCCATTAATGGATAATAAGGAGAAATCTTAAGAAACAGAGCAAGGATGGAATTATTTTCATTTCAGTAAACGCCGCTTGTTTCTGTTGATCAGCAGTTCAGGGAGTCTGAGATACATCTAAGAGCTTCACACTTAATAATAAACCTTGGTGGTTACTGCTTAAATAATACTTCTTTTATTTAAATAACAATTGAAGAGTGGCATTCATACACAAAAAGATGTTCAGATCTCAGTATTAGGACAAAGATTAAATTCAAAAGTTATCCTACTTTTCACTTGAAAAAACTTGAGTGAAATTCCAAACAAAGAAGCTAACAATTAAAGTATCAAAAGCAATTAATTTGTACCACAGAGTGTTGTAATATCTCTTCCATGAAGGACATTTTTGTAATAAGAATTTAATTCTGAGGATCTCATCTTTACATGGTGAATTCCAGAATAAGACAAAGATTACCTAATGAATTACTTCCCAATTTCAGCTCATACAAGTTAGTTGCTCTCCCAGTCTCCTAACAAGCTATGGCAAATATTCAAATTATTCATATTAGAAAAATAGAACTATACTCTACAGTCATATTATATTTCTGCTCAGTTCCTTTGAAGTGCAAGAAAGGCCCAGTACCATTTGACCAAACATCTGTCCCTCCACCCCAGCAGCTGTTCTTGCATGGCACAGTGTAGAAACTTCTGGTATAACAAAGCTGTTAGCATCAAACACAGATGATCTGATACAAAGCCAAACAAAGTTTGATAGCATATGGCAAACATAATAGTTGCAACACCAACTCATGAACCTGACATGCAAAACCAACGTGGAAAGAATATAAGGAACTAAAGGAAGAAAAAATTGTGTAGCACATATCTGAGTTTTATTCCTGAGTATTCAAGGACAGACAAATTTATGCAATAATTTCAGTCTAAAATTTCATTACCACTGTCCAATGCTACTATGAGCAGCTCTATGGTTCTACAGGACAATGACAACCTTTATCACAGGATCATAACAGATTTCAAAAATTTCTGAAGTAGTGGCCTCACATAAAAAGTTTAGAACATTGTTGGGTGACAGCTTATAGATTTTTCCCTTAAAACAATATGTATATTCCTGATAATTCAGGATCCTGCAGTAAATCACAAGACTGATACTTGAGCATTAACTCCAAAACATAAGTGATTCCACAGTTAAGCAGGAAAATGGGAAGCATAGTTGCACATAGCTGACTAGAAGTACATTTTTATTTAAGGATGAAAAGCTATTATTGCACCTTAAAAAGTATTCTGTCAGAAAGTGTTTGCTAAACCATTGGGATTCCTAGTTTGTATTTCACATTTTGGATCTAAACACCTCATCAAAAAGAGGATATTTCAGTTATTTATCACATCCTGAAAGAATCATTGCAGGGGATCAGTAGGAGCCAGTATGTGTTTTCCTAAACTGTATTTCCATAGATGGCCACTAAAACTGACACATTTGTTTGTGCCACTCTGGGAAAAACAGTTGAGACCTTGTGGCTGGATTTCCTCCTCCAGTGTATTATGGATCTACTTTGACTAAACAGATAAAAGTACAGAAATCACCACAAAGCCACAAACCAGATCCATAGAATAATTTATTTAACACTATCTGCTAAAGGGGAGAAGCACTCTAAGACTTTCCCAATCACTCTAATTTCTTATAGGGGCATCCCTGATGTCAGTGTCCTGTTTTTCTCAGGGGCTGGATAGTCCCCATGGTTATTAAGAAGAAACTACCCGTCCACTATCTCAAAGAGAAAGGTGCACATACATATTTCTCCTTTGTCTGTTTGATTTACAGACCTGAGGAATATGGATTACCTCTGTTATCTGCACAAACAAGCTCTACTAGAATCTTGGCATTCAGTCAACTTTTATCTTGGGGACCCCAAATTGTACTGTTAGGCAACACAGAGCACCTATCTCGACTGAATTGTCACACAAATAGATTTTTGTCAGATGTTCAATTTGTATTGGGGAGCATGCCAGCAAAAACAAAAGTCAGCAATTTAAAACAACAAACCAGCCCCTGTGCTGACAGGAACAAATTACTATATTCCAAATGAATAAGAATTACTGTAGATCACAGATCCTCAGTATGAGCACTACACAAAGGGTGGAAAAATGTTCCTCAAATTAATTCTTTCTGGTAACTCCGTGCTCTGAAACAAAAGGAGGCTGAGTGCAAATAAAATACAATGCAAAATAATACAAATAAGTTTATAAAAGCACATAAAGAGGTACAATCAAAGAGGAATTAATTATTTAACAACTGGTAGTGCAAAGACAGGAGATGAGCAAAGACTCATTAGAGTTCAAAACTAAACTTTTGCAGTTGGTCAAACAGTGCAGCAGTGTGTTGTACTTCTAACAACTGCCAGATCTGCTTTCGAGGCAGTGACCTTACAGAGCTGAGTGCCCTGCGAGGTGATGCATGCATCTTTTCGGGCAAAGATAGAAGTAGCTGCAAAAACACAATACATTTTGTTAGCCCACCCTAGGAGCAAAACTTATTTCTGTTCTTCCACAAACCACACAGAAGGTCTAGCACTATCTTTTCAAAGAAATCTTCTGATCACTCTGTAATTATTCCTTTTCGAGTGACCCCATTCCATAACACACCATTTATGAAAAGACCTTGAAAACACTTTCCCTCTGAAACTTGGTAGTACACTACACAGACCTTAGCATTTGAACTAGGAATTATTTTTCTTTTATGGATTATAGCACTTAAAAAAGAAGCCTTCATCTACAAGCTAATTGGAATGAAATTTGTCTAATTTTTTTCTGTTTCTTTTTCTGCTGTTTGCAACATTTTTGGGGGTTTGTTTTGGGTTTGCAACTCTGTTGAAAAACTCAGCATGTTCACTCATAGTCTATCTCCTACCCTGACAAATAAAATTATTTCCAGTCTTGTCTTTCTGACTGTAATTTCTTACCTTAGAAATTACAATGCCAAAACAGCAATGTGAAATAATAATGTAACACTGAGCACTGGTATGCATAAAATTATATAAAAATCCCACCACCCTAAATAAAAAAAAAAATCACCAATAATGACACTGAGAAAAAGCATGTGCAAAATCAAGTAAAAGTAAAGTAATATTTATCTTCTTGAAAGTCATCTCCTGGAAAAAACTTATTAAAATGCCTGCATAATGCACTTTTAGCAAACAAATAATATTAGAAAAATAAAGCTGCAAGCAGAAAAATATTTTAATTTAATATCTGTTGGATCATTCCATTATCTGTACAGTGTATACAATGATTTTGAAACTACAGGGAAACCACCTCTTCCCATAATTTTAAGACATTCCAGAGAAACTTTACACAGAACCAGCACAAAAAAGTGAGCAGTGGAACAATAAATGGATATAATTCAGCCTCTAGCTTAATACATTAATTTGCATATAATGGTATAAATGTAAGGCATCAGTCAAATAATTAATACTAACTAAAATGGTGACAGACTAGTTTTGTGGAAAATACAGAGCAGCCACTTTCCAGTTTACTTTTACAAACAGAGAGATGATAAACAGGTTTCATTGAACTTTGAGCAGCAACAGATACTCTGCATCTCAGCCTTGGCCCTAAAACAATAGAATCAAGATGAGTTTTGTTGAATGCTGCTATGATTAACCTAAAAGCTTGATGGCTGTATTTCCTATCTTACAGGAGTAAGTGTAAATGCAGGATGTTCCACTCCTGGCCTTTGCTCTGTCAATCCTACATGTGTTGAGAGATCAGTGGGATGGGCAGCACACAGAGGTGATGCCAACCCTTGTCCCTGCTTGTATTTGAGTCAACTCCTGGTATGACCACATTAGAGAACAAGTCTAGAAAGGGAACTATATATTTACAGATCAAAATGAGATAACATAATACAGACACTATACCTGCACAGAGAAGTTAGTGTCATTCTAGTCCTGCTTAGTAAACAGAGGATGAAAAAAAGCAAAAGTAATGTAATTTTGAATGACGATTTCATTATTTCCCGTGACAATAAATTAAAGCATTTGGCAGTGCAGAAATTTTTTCACATTGTTACAAAATCGATTTACAATTATGAGGGTGATGGGGATTATTTGCTATTCAATCTATACCTGTCTGATTCACAATCAATACATGAACTTAAAAACCCCTAACATGTCTTTAGAGTAAAAGCTGTGTGTCGTGGAAGACTATATAAACTGTATTGATGGAAGCTATACAATGTACAGAAGCACACTGCTACCTGCTTCCCGTGGTCATTGTCTTTTTCTCATACACCGGGAAAAATACCATTCTGCTAAGATCTGAAGTTTTAATACTTTCTTTGTGGGGTTATGACTCTTTTATGTGGAATTCAGAGGCTGAAGCATAAGTACACAAGATCTACCTGCATCTTTTGACTTGAATTTTGTAAAATTGGCATGGGACGAAACCCTTTGGTGAACAAATATACGAGGGAGATGGGAAGAGATTGATCAATTGATTACTTTTTAAACAGAAAATGTAAGAAAGCTCTTTCCCTGGCAAGATAGAACTTAATAATACAAACCCTTTTAAATCTCAGTGGCTGAAGTTCTTTCT
Source organism: Molothrus aeneus (assembly GCF_037042795.1). Classification (NCBI taxonomy): domain Eukaryota; kingdom Metazoa; phylum Chordata; class Aves; order Passeriformes; family Icteridae; genus Molothrus; species Molothrus aeneus. Next base: position 27,025,055 of record NC_089653.1, on the reverse strand, counting down.
AATGAGACTTGATTTGGGGAAAATATCAAACTTTTCTCACTGCACAGGGACAGCATTCCTATCATATTTTCCTATTGAATGAGCAGGAAATATATGAACACCAGCTATGTGGCTGCATCAATACACTCTTTGACGCAGCAATTCATAGAGGAACGTGGCTGAAAGTCTAAAGATCAAGCACTTCGGTTTTCAAGTTTTAAAATTTAATTATTAGGAACATAACAAAGTAAAATAAAATACTGCCTTATTTTAAAAGAAGTACAACTGTGTTGTTGCATAAACCTGATATCATCAATGTGAGCATATCCTTCACTAGCAAAGCCAAGGCAAAGATCAGATACTGAAGTTCTTTGTGCAGAGAGGACATCTTTCTGACTCTGGCCACCAGGCCTGAGGGAGTTATTTGAGACCTACTGAATTACCAGTAACACAGTAATATTAGACAACACTGTTTCTCATTAACAGAAGTGCTAAGGGGGAAATACTAGGCTTGCTCTGCAGTTATATAGCTGTACTAAAAAAATTAGGAGTCGGAGTGAACTGCATTGTCACACTCAGTAGACCACAAAATACTGCTTCACACAAAAAACCCTGCACTACTAACAGAGCACTCTATAAAACATTGTATCTAAGTAAAAAACAGTAATGGTTCACATGAATTCTTAAATTGTGTGTAATATTTAATGAAATTTATACAAGGAAATTTATACAATTTATACAGTCCTTTATACAAGGACTGAGAAGTGTGTAACTATTTCAAACTCAGGTTTTGTGCTCAAACTTCCACAAAGTGGTTAAAGAAAATTTTCAAGATACCTCTTTCAACACAATCTCCTCATTTCCAGATAGGTTTCTAGGTGTTGTTGCTTATATTGTAAGTGCTACATTTTAAAAATAAATGTGAAGTGGTAAGGGTCTGATTCCCAGCTGGATAAGTTATATAGAAACAATAACTCAAAAATGTACAGCTTAACATTTGCACTATCTTTAAGTGGGCATATAAATCCAAAGTGTACAAAGTTAAAAATATTTCCATTTACAGAGCTTTTCCTGAGAATGTTCCTATGAATGAGGCAGACATAGAAACAGATGGAATTTGTTTCTATTCCCAAATAATAGTTGTGGTATTTTCCCCTCTTAAGTTATGCAATTTCCAGAACTAGAATCACACCAGAACAAAGGAAGTCTTATTATTTTCTGTATAGGATGAAGCTAAATATATTGATCTATCACTCCAAGTAAACCAACACATGCCTGCTATATTGTCAAAATTTAGTTGGAATAACAGGCACTGCTTACCTAAGCAAAACTTTCACTGTTCTGGGGGCCAGGAAGCTCAGACACACTGTTTATACCTCACCTGGGCACAACACTGTAGAAGGGACTGCATCCCCTTCTGTGTCACATGTGGTCAGGAAAAAATAAAATTGATAAAGCTGACTTAGCCATGCTAATTCAGACCAAAGGTTTAGCATGCAGTACCCAGGAAGTGCTAATATTAGAAACCCAGAGAAGGGGTCAAAGTGCATGACCTCTGTCTGGTACCCCCTCTTTCCTCACCCACCTTGTGGTGGACTACACATCAGGCACTTCCCAACTCTGATGCCCTCTCCTCTCTTGCAGTTTAATCTCTAATTCAATAAATTAATTTGATACCACCTGACACATATTATGAACAGTAGTAAAAAACTTCTCAACACTGCACCTTCTCTATATGCCTCTCCACCTACATAATCATCTCTCTATAGAGCCCTTCCCTCTTAAACCTAGCTGAAAAATTCCTTTCCATTACCCAGTTCCTTGTACTGAGCTGCTCCAGAGCTTGTTCTGCTATTGCATTTTTGGGGAACAGGGAATTATAATCACAGAAAGAGTCAAAGGTACATAGGTAGAGAGATGATTTGTCTCAGTCTCTATTCCTTTCATAGTAATTCCTTCAGTCCAATTTTCTTTTCTGAACACTATTGAGCTTAGACTTTTTACTGTATTTTCCCCAAACAGTAACACTTGCCTGTCATTGGGAATGTCAATTCAGAACTGTTTTCCTGATAGGTGCATTCCTTTCTACTTATCAACAATAAGCTTCACCTCTGAGTTTAATGCTTAACCACTCAGAACACTACTCCTGAAATAATTAATTTAGCTCTTCCTCTTACTGTCCTGCATATTTTAGTACCACCAGTAGCTTTGTCAATTCTTTCCTTTTTGATTATTGAGATCATCTAAAAATATGCTGAACAACACAAATAGGAAGTTGTGGGACAACAGTGATGAGCTTCCTCCACTGTGAAAATTGACCATTTCTTCTTACCTTTTGGTTACTTAATTTATGAAAGTGTCTTCCCTAATGCCCCACACAGTAACTTAATTTTTTGAAAAAAGCTCTGCTGAATGGAAATCTGTGAAATCTTCTCCACATAAAATAAACTTGTTAATTTTGCTTAATTAAAGAGTGGTTCAAAGTTGCTCACATCAAGTAAAATGCAATAGATGGAATTAATTAAATGAATGGTATGAAGTGCAGCTGTCTCTTCTAGACACTGACTAGTATCTATTTCCATGAATATTTCCTTATAAATTCATTTTCAGCCTCCAAACAGATTTAAGCCACACAGCCTCAAGATCTACTGTATGAATGTATACAGTTTTTAATTTATTTATCTTAAAGAGAACCTTTGCTGACACCTAGCAGATAAATGATTAATTGCACTTCTTTCCATCTTTGTGAAGCCCCTACAGCTGATATTTTAGAGCCAAAAATGAAAAGCTTATCCAGATAGAAAATAGGTGGTACTCATATTCTTAAAACCCCCCACACTCACAAAGTAAACAGAAGTGCCAGTTACAAGCATAATGAAGCATTTCCTAAAATTACATCTCTCTGGATACAGATATCCTCATTTGAATAATTTCTAACATCTGCTCAACTCTTAGCAGTAAATAGCCTTAAGACACAAAAATAAAAATCCATGAAATGCAGAAACACTATATAACTTCAGAACCCTGATAACTTACTAGACAGGATGCTTTGCCACCAATACTACCAGAGAAGGACCTCCTTCTACCCACAGAATAAAGCCATCCAATTACAGAGGATGAAACAAATTAAAGAAAGTGAAGGAACTTTTATATAACGAATGTTATTTAGTTTTATTTAATGCACTATCATTTTCCAGGGTCTGTGCACCCCACTCCTCCAAGAGCTTTATAGGGAGTCTGGGAACAGGTCCAAAGCAGAAGGCTGCTCATGGCTGGACCACCCACCCATTCTTCTACCTCCACACCCAGCCCTGATATTTTTTGCCACCACTGGTTTTTAAGTTCAGTTCTTACATTTTGACACTGTAGTAATGACAAAACATTAATGAAAAAAGAAAAAAAAGTCCACATTTGCATCCTGCTTCATCATTCCCTGAATCTAGGGCAAAACACAACTGACTCACACTCTGCAAAAGTTCTGCTCTGATTTTTTAGTTCCCCTGATCCTGAGCCACAGCTTTAATAATAAATTCCTGTTCTGGTGATGTAGTTCTAGGTTGAAACACTACTTTTCACTCAGGAATCTCTCAGTCCCAATTGAGGAAGGCTGGAAGAGTGTAAGACTAACAGCAGCACACACCTGCTTTGCCCCTGCATCCTTCTGCAGTGATCTTTTACTCACTCACAGAGAAATAACATGAAACTATTTGGGGTTTTGATCCAACCTAATGTACTCATTCTTGTGGCAGGTGGGGATATATCAATGGGAAGTGTTTGATACAGGTTTCAAATGTCATGTACAACTCTACTGACTTTGCTAAGCTACCCCACCTCTCTCATTTTTAGCAACGCATTCCTATAGGAAAATTTTACAACTCTTTGCTAACTGAATCACCTGCAGTATAGATAATATTATCCTCAATAGTATGTTGTATATTTCTATATTTCTCTCAGCTATAACTTCAGTCTTGTTATCTGTCTACCTTGTAACATTAATTAAGAGGAAAATCACTCCTTTTAGTAAAGATGGAATAAGAGGTGGTAATTTTTTTTTTCAATATGAGCTGTATAAGGACAAACACTCTGCATCATGCCACAGAAAAAGATGATCACTCCTCAAAGACTTTGTCCAGGTAACATTACAGAATTTCTTGCATTTCTTCTTTGCAACAACCAACACTTCAAAATCTTTGAGGTACTTCTGTCCCCTTTCTCAATGACTTAAGGATGAACTTTTCTATATATAAGTTACTGATTTCATTACTTCAGCTGGTATATTCACCTACCCAAAAAGCCTCTGGATATCCTGGTTGCTTAACCATACTGGAAAGTCACATGAAAGAAAACATATCAATGAAATTCTCCAAATGGCAAGTGATTTTCTCTGAATTCATAGCTGTTCAAACCCTACCTTGCTAAGACTGAAACATGTTTCTTGTGACAAGATCATGTCAAAGGATGAAATTTCAAAAGCACTTATGTAATCTGAAAAAAAAACAAGCCCTCCTTGAACCATGAAATGAGGTGCAGGTTCCTATGTATCTTCCTTTCACAGGTTACTCATGAGAATCTGAAAATCCCACCTGAAAAGACATAAGACTAGAATTTTAAGAGGTCTAAGCTGCTCAGCGCTGAAAGCCATTGAGGATTGAGCACTGAGTCCTTCAGAGTCCTTTCTGAAAAAATCTCAACCTATATCTTTTAAGCTGCCACAGGTAAAAGCTTATAGCGGCTACAAACGATGGCTTGACAATGGGGAAAAAAAGATGATAAAGATGGCAATGGCAGTGGTCGGAGGTAATGCTTCTGCATGTTTCTGCAGACCCAGTGAGAAAGCAGCTTTTGATGGTGGCCTCAGAAGCAGCTTAATCGTCTGCACTGGGGCATGAGGCAGCTGCACTGTGGACAGCTGTAAAGGAGGAAGCAAATCAGGAGAAATAAAATGAAGGAAAACAGAAAAAAGCAGAATACCATCTAATCATGTCCTTGGTGGAAGAGAAGCTCAGAGAATTACTGGGATGAGGAAAGTTTTAAGTCAGCATCTTTCCCCTAAATGCAAAGAAAGGATCTGAAGCTGATAAATACCACTTTACCAACCTACTGCATTTAGTTCCCTTTCCTTGGACTCTCAACTGATAACTTTGTGAAAGGGCACCAAATTAAATGTTCCAATAATGCTTGGCTTCCTCAAGCCCAATTTCACCAGGAAACAGACACAGGAAATAAAATCACTGAGATACCAATTTACAGTTCTAACTGGTCGACAAAAAGTATAGAAAAACTTTTCACTTTAACGGAATACTTCACATGAAGGTTAGTTTCAAAGAAGCAGATCTAAAGCCAGAACATTTTACAATTTCACCAAACTTTATATTCTTGAAAATGGTTTGGTCTGAAGCTTTGAAGCTTTATTCATTTTCTTGAGTTGAAAGCCTCATGAACCATTTAATTATTTTGGGTTCACAACATAGAGTCATAAACTTTGGTGTTGCCTGTAATTTTGTCCATTTCCTCCCTCTCCTCACCAGCCACCAGAAGCAATGCAAGGACAAAATTAAATAAAATGTGTTCAAATATTAGTTTTAAATTACATATAGTTTTAATTGTCCCACAGCTGCTGCAAGCTAAACTGGGATGGCTGTATTCCATATACAGCAAACAATGCACATGCCTCTACACACACAAAAGAAGTATACATCTAGACCTTGCATAGACTTTGGGCAACATTAGAAAGCTTGCAAAATAGAGCAGCATCAAAGTAACGTGCAGTTTGGCTGAGGAACCAAAGACACTTTGAACGAAGACAGTTCAATACAATTGCAATTTATCTTGTATCATTATTATAGCTTATAGTTATAGAAATACCAGCTATGTTTACATACACTGAATTTTCTTCCTCAATCTTTCACATTTTGTTCCATATTTGTAAACAAGCAATATGCTTCATTTTTTATCTCACTGCCTCCTGATCCTTAGTTACTGTCCCCACATGGAACACAAGCTTAACATTCCAAAAAGAGACAGTTGCCTGACCTTGCCTTTGTACCCAAAGAAGCTCCCTGTTGGTAGACCATGACTACCACCAATCCAGAGAAATCACTGGATTACTGGAGTAAAACCACAAGGCTCAAATGTACCATGTCACACACTCATAGGAGAGGAACAACATTAACTTGGAAAAAGGACTTCTTTACAGGAAGCTAGGAATAAAGTGGGCCACAAAGAAAAGCTCAGATTTAGCCAACAATACCTGAAAGAACAGCAAAAGGTCAATGATGCAATTTATCTTTCTCTGGACACATCCTTTGTCCCCCACTTACACCCACTGTGGAAGTCTTCAAACTAAAAATATCTCCTTTAGAGCCTCCATGTAAAGAAGAAAACCCCACGTTCCACAGCCACATCCATTAACATTTAGACACGTTTGAATATAATGTATTTCCTCTCAAACATCATCCAACAGTTTACCAAACCATTAGGATCTGAGCAATAAGAAGCATCAGCTGTCCAGTCAAACATCCATTAAAAGGGACAACAGTGCTGATAAGATCTTCCCAGTCCTTCTGCCGAGTGTGCTACCACAAAGAGTGTGTGTGTGTTGGGCTCACTCCTATAACAAGGAGGGAGCAATGGTAAGAGGGACAACTGTCGCCTTTTAGCAATCTTGTTTCTAGCTGAGGAGGTGGAAGGCTGAGCAGCTTTCCTTCCACTCCCAGCCATCTGTTAAAAACCTCAGTGAGGACAGATCTACATCAGCAATTATTATTGATAAAACAAAAGTGCTCTGACACAATCTTTAAAACAGGATACTTCATTTTATCAGTCTAGAGAGGAACTTACTCTTTCACAGAGTTACTGACTAACAGCAGTGTGGATCACTCAACCCCCCACCCACCCCTTTCCCCAATATGCAGCACATTCTGTGCCAACCATCTCCCCTGAGTTTAACACTGTCATCTATGTTTTGGTGGTGGTGGGGGGGGGGGGCGGAGAGGGGAAACCTGACCTCACACAGCATTTTACTAGAAAAGCCTGGAAGTCATAGGGCACTAATAAAAATACCAGAAAAATAAAATTAAGGAAAAGAAAACAGAGAGAAAAAAAATCCACAACCAAAAACACAATAGAAACAATACTTTGTGTTCCTATTTTAAGTGCCTCTCTCAATGCTATATGCATAGCAGCTAAAGGCAAGCTGGAAACCAGCCAGGTCCTGGCTGCCAGCAAAAATTTTGTCACCTCCTTTGAACATCTGAAGTATGTTTACCCAATAGATTTCATTAAATTACACTTCCATTAGGAAGCATACAATGTTGATACTCATCTCAAAGATAAAAGGGATCGCTAAGAGGCATGTCATCCTGCTCCCCAGCTGATTGCTATTTCTGGGCCAATCAAGGAAAGGAGCCAGAACAATACTTAGTTAAAAAAATGCAGCATCTCCCCAAGGACTACATACTAAGAGACTGCAGCTCCATTATCAAAATGAGCATATCATTAATGACAATACACATAGAGTATGTTATTTTAATACAACTCATACACAACAAACAAGCTGTATTTGGGTCATTAGCTGAATTTGTAAAGCTGTATTTCCAAGGGTTAGAAACTCCTTATCGAGATATGAAGTTTATAGGTTGGGAGCAGGGAGAGAACAAATATTTTATATGATCCCAAAATACAGTGACTCTAATAACAGTCTGTGGTTTGAAGTGCAATGTAGTAGCTAACAGAACAATAGGCTATTCAAACAGAAGTTCTCATATTAAAGTAAAGCAGAAGTAATTTAAAACACCAGGCACTGTTTTGCTAAACATCTATGAGGGATAATGAAAGCAAAATGCCACTGATGCAGTTTATACTGTATGCATCACCTTTTAATTTATTATTACAGTACAGTTAAAATAAAAAAAAATACTCAAAGCAAATTTTACAAACATTAAAAAAATCCATAGAAAAAACAATGCTGATTGTAAGGCAAGACACTGGGGAGGGAGTAACATAGAGAATCAAATAATTTATCCTATGGTAGGCTGAGCCTTTCTAGTAGAGAGGAGGAGATATCTTTGTCTCTAAGCATTGCTGTTAAGATGTATGATGTTTAGTGTGTTTCCTAATCTCCAATTCACATAACAGCAATAAAGGGAAGAGGACAAAACCCAACCCATGCTAATTAAAACCTGAAGATATAGGAAAGGGCTGGGAGGTGTTAGCTCTTTACAGTCAAGCTCTGCCTCATCGTCTTGCAGCAATCTGTGACTATTAATCTCTAAAAACACTCCTTGCTCAATATTCTGCAATCTAGACTTCAGCCAATCTCTTTCAACATGCAGAAAACCTTTTGGTTTAGCCATATTTGACATATCATATGAACTCCAATTATCCATCTTTTTGCAGTTAATCATCTCACAATTACATTTCCTGCACTTATAAGCATCCAGCTGGGAACTGAGTTTTAATCTAGGAAATAAAAAAAAGGATTCAGGTTTCTAACAAATTACTTCTAATTAACCAGAACCTTTTTTAGTCATTCCAACCTAAAGACGCCTACAGCAAATGAAAGAATTTATTGTTTGCATTCCTAATGATACTTTAAAATTTCATTTCAATTTCCCCAATGAGTAACTTTCAGGAAATTCACTGCACTTATATCTACTTAAACAAACATTCTGTTAAGCAGGAAATGCACAGCAACACAAAACCTAGGGGAAGAAAGAGAGAGCTGGTATTACACTTAGCAGAAAAGCTTCTAAACAAAGCTAAAAAATCAGAATGCTAATTAATGGCAACTTCCAGAAGTGCACTGCAGCTATGGTGCCCATGCTCTGCCAGAGTTATTTGGAATCTCAAAACTATGATCCCAAATAACAGTTTAGAAAATAAAAGTTTGGGTTTTTTATATTTTCAGGGAAAAAAATGGTCAGTCCTACTGATATAAGGCAGCAATTTGTAATCTGTACAAAGGAAGCAGATTAAATGAAGCCACCTCTCTAGATAACTCAGGAAACTAAGTCAATGCCAGAAAAACAGCACATGAAAGAGCATTGTCCCACAACTTCCAGTGATTTCCCCAGGGAAAGATTTGGAATAAAAGCATACAAAACATGCTTACTGCACAATTGGGAAGTGCTTGATACCACGGGGAGGTAAAATGAGGTAAGAATCAAATGTAACAGTTTCATTTACATTAAGTCATATCAATTTTCTCCAACTGTTTCAGAAAGTCAATGCAACCATCTGACAGAATAGGATTGTTGCAAAGTAAATTATACCTTTCATGTTTTTTGGACAGTCAAATACCAGAGGGTTTTCTGTCAATTATATGGTATCACAGATATACATCCCAAATCTGTCCATCTATCTAACAACATGATAACAATATACATCTGAAAAACACTTTTCAGAGCTATCTTCAAGTAATACATCATATATAGGTCAGTCTAACTGCAGAAATATCTGCTCCAAAGGTTGGTGTTCATTAATGCAGTAGAAAAGTTTCCACAATACAAAACAGCACTGCACTAACTGGCTGATTGATTTAATACCAAGTTAAAGTAGTTAATTATTCTGGAAAAGCGTTATTTTAATGCACCTGAAGCTTTCCAAAACTATTAAATTTTATATGCCTGCACTAACCTCCTATTACTTTGACTTTCATTAAGTACCTCTGTAGGCACTTGGAGAACACCAAATTTTTTGGTACATTTTTGTTTTTATTTATAACAAATGTCCAAGACCGTGGACATTTTAACTCATTTATAATAAGGGTAAAACAACAAAACCAGTAGCAACATCCCTTACCACTGCTAAAATTTATCATACTGTAATTCCTGCCACAACAGCAACAGCTTTGATTCCAACACTCCAGCATCACAAACCAATTAATGTCCACCTCCCCTTCCCAAATTTCTGCATTTCTGGTTAACTTCTCTATCTGACACATGGAGTACATTCAATGACATAGGAGGAAGGGATGGATTCCCCTGATGAGATTCACAGATACATCCTTAGGTATTATAGAGAGAATATTCAAACCACTCAGCTGGAATTGTGTGAAACATCGTGAGATTATCTACCAACACACTTCCAATCTACCTGTGCACTTTCAGCTGTGATAAATGAAGACCTGCATGAGGCAGCAGCAAGAACACTATGGCAAAGTTCATCTTAGTTGTGAAATTGGTCACCAAAGACAGAATGGAAAGCCTGGCTGACAGAAGACAAAGTTTTTCTTCTTGAAGCTCCTCCCAAATCTAAAATGGGAAACTGAGAGACACAATTCAGACAGGCTACAGGTTTCTGTAGGAACTCTGCAGCCATCAGGATCAAGATGGGTGTTCTCACTCTGAATGCAGTGCAAGGTAGTTGGTATTTCAATGCATGCTCTAGGTCTACATTATGAAATCCCACCAAAAGTCCTGCACACTGGACACCAAAGATCCCAGGCTGCTCACCCAGACTCCAGACCTCAGGCAGAGGTGCCCAGGAAGGGGACAGAAATCACCACTGGAGCTGTTTCCATCAAGTAGCTTTAAAAGTCAGAAAGACCAAGGCCTGTGAAGTCACACGTGCCACAGACACCTGGCAGAGCTTTACAGCTCCCAGTGCCAGTAAATTCAAGCCAGAATTTTATCAGGGTGCAGCTCAGCAGGGACCACAGATGGGCAGGGCCATGGGGAGCTGAGAGCAGCATCCCACAGCATCCCCCAAGCAGGGGCAAAGAGCCCTGAAGGGGAGCCCTGGGTCATGGTCGGTGGGGACACTGCTCAGGGCCACCGAGGGCTGGTGGTGCCCCGAGGGCCCCAGCCGCTCAGAAATGACCTTAAGTTCAGCAGGATTTTATATTAATCACTGCTTGTGGAGATGCAGAGAACAGCAGAGAACAAGCAGAGAACACATAATGGATTTACATCGCCACAAAGAAGACAAATTTCAAATCAGAAATATCCAGCATATGAAGCAACCCTGATGCAGGTTAAGGCCAAGGACATCTGTCTGTTGTCACAAGAAACTGCTCTAACACTTTTTGAGTTTTTGCTGCTTTACTGCCCTTGAGTCACACAAGCCCTGAATCACTGGCAAGTAAGGAATGAACAGATAATATTGCAAAGAGATTCAGATGGTACTAGGCAAACATGAAAAATAAAAAGAATTAGAAGAAAAAACACCCTCTCAGCTGCAGTCATTTAAGTAGGAACACCACAGAGAAAAGCTCTTAAGTGCAAATCTTTCTTATTGCAGTGTTACTTTCAGTGGCACATGAAACAGCAATGATAACAGGCTCAAAAAAAACTTTGAAAATAAAGTTAAAAGATACATGTAACTTAAAACTAACATCTTTTCCTACACAGAAAGGTTAAATTGTGGGGTTGACATTTGCATTTGTTACGTTGTCAACGTTTCCTGCCTATCAGCCTATGTACAAACAATATCTAAAGATGTCATCTACATATTTATACCAAAGGAGTTTATGAACAAGACCTGTCAGTATATTTTAACACCTTTCCAAAACGTCAGCTTTCATCAGGTATAAACACAACATGTTTAATTTATTAGTTTGGTTTAATATAAAAAGTTGACAATCATGTGTCACCATAACTATTGATAAGGTAAATAAGGACTACAAGAAAACGTCAGAAAGTTATTAAAATATTTCTCAGCTTCCTGAATCAAATTGGATTTATCGGCTTTTCTCAGTCAATAAGTGCATCACAGATTTTTCTTCATATGGCTATTTTTGAAGTGATGTGTCCAACAATGAAATTTACAGACAGACTATATATCCTAGAGAATCTGAATTTCACTTTGACTTTTTGGGACAGAGGAAAGGACTTTCTTAATATTAAAGAAAACCCCAACAAATGAACACAAACACACAGATTTCTTCACCTACATTTAAACATATGCCAAAGATTTCTTACTCTAAAATATACTAAGCCTCTTAAAAAGTAAAATACAAGGCAAAAGAAACTTTGAATACAACTCTGAAGTTGAGCAAAGCAATGGATTTGTTCCCACTTTCCACAGGATTCGATTCCCTCAAGAAGATTGCTATTGCCAAAGGTCCCTCGACTTTCTTTGTACTGTCAGAACAACCTGTTGTCACTTCATTCTAGATACCTCCCCCAAAAATGTAACAAGAAGGCAGCATAGCCACTTTTCAAGAATTTTATCCCCTCTACGGCTATACAGCCAAACACTTCACCAGTGACTCGCTCCAGCCAGAGTGCAGCAGTTGGCTCTATAGGGGAAATAAAGCCTTTATCTAAATGGAAGGATGAACTCCATGGCATAGATTAGTTCAAACACTCCTGCCCAAGCCACATTCAGGGCAAGGAACAGAAGTTTAAAGGCAGGGGGTGCCAGAGAATTGTGTGAAACATCATGACATTACTGGAAGAGGCTTTTCTTCAGAAAGTCCAACTCTACACTTCAGAATTAGATACAGTAGAATTTACTATTATACAACCAAGGTCATACTAAATTTGATACTATGGACATCACAAATCATGGCATGGTCCAGTCCAGCCTCTTAACTAGTCTGTAAAATGTACCTGGATAAACGATAGTGTTTTCTTAGAATTCACCAGACATGCTAAATGCGCCCTTAAAGACTTGATCTGGATTTCCAGTTGCTAATTTTTGTGGGATTTTAATGGTTCATGTCACTTCTGCATCAAAACCACAAATGCAGTGAGTACAGCAGGGACCCAGGTATGGAATATCAGAAATATAAACCACTAATCCTTTTTTGCTATCAGAAATTTAGTGCTGAAGACCTTGAAAGTGGATTGGATAAAATGGAAAACCAGAGGCGTTGTTTTTCTGTTCAAATGGCAAGAAGGTGAAAGAACTGACACATGTTCCACCATAAGTGACTGAAAAGACAATTTCCAAAAATGAAAAATAGTCCAGATTTATTAATAAACATATTTAGTTATGCTTATTAGCCATAGGATTATCCAGGCCCATCCCTGGGAGTGTTCAAGGCCAGACTGGATGGGCTTTGAGCAGCCTGGTCTAGTGGAAGATGTCTATGCCCATGGGGAAAGGGTGTTGGAACTACATGATCTTGAAGGTCCCTTCCAACCCAAACCATTCTGTGATCCTATGATATTTCAGGCTACAGAAGCACCTGTCCTGGTTTCCTTTGTCTGATACAGGGTACATGAAAGGGAATGGAAATTTCCACAGGGTCGAAATTTTCCACAAAGGACGGAAGGACCTCAAAAGGAAGTCTTGCTCCAAAAGAATACATTTATCTACACCAGGACCATGTTGGAGTTCTTCCACTACTTTTTCTGTAGTGTACATGATTTCAGGTTTTATTGCAGAATAGATTTGGCCCAGTTCTTAGATCAAACATCTTACCCTTCAACATGCCTCAAAGCTGCCTGAAACACCAGCATTTTGTTCAGACCCTCATGTCTGTTCAGTGCACATCTGAAATGGAGTTTCCAGTTCATTTTCCTGAAAAAGCAACTCTATTCAGACTCATATGCAGTAAGTGAGGAAAATTGGGGGATTTTGTCCAAGCAAACACCACCACTGTACAAGAAGCCCCAGATGGGAGAAAAGTCCTTAGCTAAGACATTTTTTAAAACATACAAATGGGTTGGAAACTGGTCCTACATTATGAGAGAACTCAGTGGTTCTGACCTTAGCAACAGAGTACTTTTTAGGTACAAATTAAAAGTAAAAACTTTTAACATTTGCCCCAGAAAGAGAAACAAAAAAAGGAAAAGGGAAAATGAGGGGAGAAAGGAGCAAATTTTCCTTATGTTCATTCTAAAATACATGCATTTTAAACCAAGCTCTCTACAGGGCCCAAGTGCTGAGCCACCGATCTGCATTGCTGAATGCCAGACATGTAGCTCATGAATGGAAAAAAGGGATTTAATAACACGTTTGAAAGTGACTCCAAGTATGGGTCAGGAGAAAGATGCAGCCCAGGTGCCTTCAACTGAAATAAAGATCTAACAGAGGACAACATGACAGAAGGTAAGAAAAAGACAAAAGGAGCACTAAGGGCTTAAAAAGGCTGGGAAAGCAATTCAGGTTAGCAACCCCTAACTTAATCCTGACCTTTCTGTAACTTTTTACCTTGATTTAGTTGACTGAACTAACTTTGTGGGAAGCTTACACAACTGAACCAGAGAATCTGATTTCTCCTGAGGACTGGGCAGAAAGAAGAGGGGAATCACTTGAGGGTCTTAATGACATTGAATTATGAAATTATACAAAAGAGTCAGTACAAATCAAATCTTTTCTTTTGACTAAAAAAATCCTAGCACTGTGGTTTAGACCTTGCCTTAGCATTATTAGCAGGGTTTAGACCCTGCCTTAGCATTATTTTACTCACAACCACATTAATCACGGACAAATGCTTCTCACTTTTTAAGGATGCTAGAAATTTTAACAGAAACTCATAACATGAAAACGTGTGGTTTCAAAGACAGCTGCTAATAGAACAACCTATAATACTGACACTAATCTGTATTTCTTAAACAAATAAAAACAATCACAAGAAACACATTAACATAACAACCCAGTCCTTTGCATAGTTCTATTTAGTTAATACTCATTACAGTGCCAAAGAGCTGTAGTCATGAGTGAGAAATCCCTTTGTGCTAGGCACTCCACAAATGGGGATCTCTGTGACAAAGTAACTGCAGTTACATGTCCCAAAATACCAACCACCATAATGGAAAGTAACCTTTCAGATTTTGAAATAAGAGAATTTACTTTGATATTAATGCAGCTATTCTCTCAAATACAATATTAAATAAACACTTTTTTTCCTGCTTGGTGACACAACCTAGCAAAAGTTACAGCTCGATTTAATAATGGCTCAAACCTTTACTCAGGAATCAGTGAAAAGGAGGTGTTAAATTCATAATGCAGGAGCATTTTCTAACTAAGGCTCAAGCCAAGACCCACCAGACACAATACAAGCCTTTTCTTTGACTTGCCAGAATTCACATTAGAATCTTTAGTGAACAGGTACAAAGCCTGCAATTGCAATTCAGTGTTTTCCAAACTGACCAGGAGGGTAAGTTGGCAAACACTACCCTTATTCATTCTAGTCTTAACTTCTCAGAAAGTAAAAAAAAACCAAACTAAGGGCATGTTGGAAAGTTGTGGGGGTTCCAAAAGCATGCACAAATGCCACTCAATGGGAAACATGCAGAGCCCACACACACACTCCCCCTTTTCTTTCTCTTTATATGCCAGGCACTAAATATTTAGTTAGCAAAACCCTTTTTTCATTACACCCATGTGAAATGGTTAAATGTTACTATAGAGGGAAAAATTATTCTGTTCTACTGCTGATCCCTGAAGCCACCTGCTATATTCCTTTTTACTACCTGTAATCTTTCTATTTCTACTCTAATTTTCATTGATCACCTCTTTTAGGAATGAAACCTCTGTAGTATTCATTAAATATTGGAAAAGGCTTATTTTCCTCACATTGGCACCCTAAAGGCAGTTTATAAAAAGCAAATGAAAAGTAAGGGAGGTGCTGCATTTGATCCACTTATTATAAATGTATACAAGCATTAAATTGTCAAATGTACAACTTTAGATCCTCTAGCCTTTGCAGGGATTTCCTCCCTAACTGAGCAAGAACAGCAAGTTTAAATAGACTTCGTGGCCAAAAATCACTTTTTGTTGAGGTTTGTACAGCAGCTTTAAGGGAAGCTGGCTGTATTTGGGACAGACTGCTAAATGACTGCAGAGTAAAAATAAAAAGCTACCAAACAAAAGAACAGAGATATTTTGCACTTTTTCCATATGTTGCACATAGTAAAGAACATTACTAGGAGGAGGCAGAATCACTCTAAAACACTTCCAGCTCCATTTTTTTATTTTCTATTCCTTCCTCACTAAAAGCCAAAAACAAGATGACATCTCCATTGCCATAAAAGTCCATCTTTTTTTACCTGATAGCAAGTGTTACAAAATCATGAAGTTCCTTCTGAGCTAATTACTAATAAGTTAAAAAGAACCAGCTTAGAGCACAAAATGGGAATGTTTTTTTTCCTGAGACAAAAGAGATGTGGTTTAGTTTTTAAATACCATTTAAAAACATTTGTAGCTAGAAAATACTAAAGAAATGTAATATTTTTTTAGTACAAATTGAAGTCTACTTACAGAAGGGAACAGCACTCTCTCCAACACTGATGACATCTGCCTAAATATCTGCTTTGTTCTAGGGTTAGAATTTGGGGTGGAGGCAGAAACAAAAATTTACTGTTTTGGTTAGTAAGAAAAATCTGCATGAAAAAAGGTAGACTTACTTGATTAAATGATTTCTTTTAAGAATCCCTGACATATTTGAATTCATCTAACACTTTAGCTTTTCACAAGGGCTGTTCAATCAATTATAGTAGACTTCTTGAGAAAAGAGCCAGAAATGCAATTTAATCAAACTGTTTTTCTATTGCACTAAATTTCATATTCCACTTTTGGAAACCCAAGATCATAAAAATTAAACTATGCAAAACATGATACCTGGCAACTGATTTCTAGTAAAACACACAAGTTAACATGTAACATCACTAAATCTGTGCTGTGGAAAGCATCAGAAAGAAAGAGCAAATACATCCATCACCGTTTCTTAATATCTCTTATTAACAAATCCAGAATGTATTTACATTTACAAGAACTTGCAACTGGCACAGAAAAAATTGTATTATCCCAGTAACATCACCATAAATCTACAGTTTCCTGCTATTCTGTGGCAAACATTTTCAGCAGAAACAAGGTAACTAAAATATTATTAGTACTAGCAGAATATAATGAATGCTAGTGGTTGTAGTGTTTGACAACTGTTTGACAACCAGACATGCAATGTATTCAGTTATGCTAAAATATTTTTTTAAACACTCCAATATTTTCTTACAATGCCATGAGAATTTCAACAAACATTTATTATCTAATGACCATATAAAATTTTCTCCTTGAATTCTGATTGAGAAAATATCAAGATAGAGAACAAACCTCTTGAAGTTGGTTAGAAACAGTTATTTTTAACAGCAGTGCTTATATTTCAAGTTTCTCTTCATGGAAGCAACAAAACCAAGCTGGCAAAAAAAGCTATTAACCACTCATTTGCCAACTAATTTTTGACATGGGACAGTTAATCAGTCACAAATAAAAAGTTCACCATTTACCAGATGGCAACTTCACTATAAAGGGAAGCTATTTTTGACCATGGCAATTAGTCTTCTCATGTTTCAAACACTACATTCTATTTTCACATTAATTTTTAAATCTATGTGGCTTTAACTTAAAATAAAATGTACATCAAAAGAATTGAAAATAAACAGCCAGGAACACAATTTGACGAATTGGATTTATTTAGTTTATTTAGCTAAACAGGGTCCATTGGATCTCTTTAATAGGCTGACAGTTGCACTGGGCTGGTTAATAAAACATTCAACACAGTATCTTCAGCCAATATAGAAATGCAAATCCCACCAGAAATATTTTATTCATGAAACAGTAATTTCAGTTACTACCAAAGCAAAAAAAAAAAAAAAAAAAAAAAGGCAAAAAGAAAAAAAAAAGAACCTGGGGGGGGGAAAAAGGGGGGGAAGCGACGCTTGCTTTGCAAACAAACAGCGCCACCCAGCGTCACTGCAGGGACAGCACACCGGGACATCGGGAACGGCCGGAATTCATCCGGCCCCTGCTACAGCAACATTCTCTCTATTCTTTATCATTTACCAGCAGCACGTGTCTCTTCCTATTCAGCACTGGAATGCAAACTAGCCTCGCTCTAGCTGGAAAAAAAAAAAAAAACAAAAAAAAAACCAAAAAAAAAAAC
Source organism: Molothrus aeneus (assembly GCF_037042795.1). Classification (NCBI taxonomy): domain Eukaryota; kingdom Metazoa; phylum Chordata; class Aves; order Passeriformes; family Icteridae; genus Molothrus; species Molothrus aeneus. The sequence continues at coordinate 27,007,243 of NC_089653.1, read as the reverse complement.
AAAACCCCACATCATAACACATTAAGGAAGTCGAGTGGGCAGTTCTAGCCTGAAAAGTTAACACGTTCAAATGGTGGGGGTTTTTGCTCAGTTTATCTGATTTCGTTTTTGGTTTTTCTTTGGTAATCTTCATGTTTCAAGCTTGTGATAGAAACAAAACCAAACTTCTACTTGAAGGATGCAGGTGAGCAATACAATGAAGTGTGAGCATGAGGTACACCCTGTTTTCCTCATTCATCATTGCCCCCTACACCCATGTTCAACTACAGCACCTTGATTACTGCTGCTATCAAAGGCAGGACAGCAACAGCTGCTTCTTTTTGCACAACAGGTATAGGAGTATCACTTGGGTAGAGTAACAAACCACTCAGGGAGTGGGAAACAATAAAGCCTTCTCCCTTGTGCTTCTCCTTCCCCCCATATTCACCTTTTCCATATGAAGTCACTTTACCCATCAGCTGGTCAGAAGAAATTTTGACTGAACATGGCTTCTTCCACTCTCTTTTAGAAAGAACAGCAAACATATCTAATTCTACTATTTTGAGAAGCATTAGTTTTAACATAAGAACAAACTCCATGGTAAACAGAGAAATTGCAGTTCTCTACTGGGGAAAGGGCTGAAATCTGAACATGTCTACAAACTAACATCTGGTCTGCACAGACCACTTTTCAGCTTACTTTAGTACAGAAACATTTTGTGTGTGAAGGGAGAAAGGAAAAAGGCATGAATGCTTACAGTGCTCTGAGTCATACACCTTCCATTATTCACAGCCCCCAGCCACACACAAGAGTTATCAGACTCACCAAATCACTTCCTGAAAACACCTTTATTTGTAATCAGTCAGCCAAGCCTAAGCTACACAAATGGGTTTTTCTTAAAATCATGTGCATCACCTCCACCACAACTTGCTGAAGGACCAACAAAGAGCCACCACAGAAGTCACCAGTCCCAGTCCTGAGTGTTAACAGATGAGACAGACACAGAATTTCCTGGGAGGGTCAAGGGGGAGTTGGTTCAGAGAAGACTCTAGTTAAGGCATTAGTTTTGCTGACATTAACAGTTTGCTGCTTGGTTGCCCTCACCCAGCATATTATCTCTTCACACATTATGAGATGCATAACACACTTATCGGTCAAGCACAGGATGATTTTTTGTAAGCAATACCTACAGAATTACAAAGCCCAGGAGCTAAGGTGTGTTTCACTGGTGTGGCCACTCAGGAATCTCAGCTAAGATTATCATAACCCTTTAGATTAATTACAAATTAAGCATGTTAACTCCCATCTTTCACACTTCCCTCCACAGAAAAGCATCACATCACTAGTAAATTTCGTTATGAAATAAATTTCCTTCCATCTTCATACTTCCACACAAAATAAAAAGAAATTTAAGACATAAATAACTAAGAGCAAATTTTCTACAGGGGTTCTAAATTATACCACTTCCTTGTATTTTATGAGTTTAGGCCTTGAATGTTACCAAAAAAAAAAAAAAAACAAAAACCAGTTTTTCCTGTATCACTTTTTCCCCATTTAAAATAGCAGTAGTTTCAAAAGGTGAAATGCCTCTATCTTTTTCCACCACAAAGCCACCAGGGTGGGACACAAGTGAAAACAAGCTGAGGACAATGTGGAGTTAGCCTCTATAGAAAAGAGGCCAGCCTAATGCTCAGCCACAGTCAGGCAGACAAATATCATATCAGAAGTTATTAGAAAAGTACCAGAGGAAAACAAACAGTGCCTCTGTAAGGAGCAGTTTGAGTGGAATTAGAGGAGTGATTACTTATCTCGAGAAGGTGACAGTATCTATAAAAATGGCAGTGAAGGAACTTTTGCTCACAATATGCTTTTTCAAAATTAGCCTGTCAAAGTACATGGCCAGATAATTCAAATTCTTTCTTCTGAACCTTAGTTCAACCTTGTGTGCACTAAAACAAATCCTCCACAGCCCCATTCAAAAGAGCTGTACTATCTACAGAGTGAAATCCAATCTGATTTCAGAACTTTTAAATGTGTCAACAGATCAGGTTTCACTGTACCTGCCCAGGCAAGGTTCTTGTGCACACATGACATTTTGGCATGACAGATTCCCTGCTTTCAAGAGCACTGTTAGGATACAACACTTAAGATACACACACAGCAGTCCCACACATGGCTCACACTTTTCTAAGTACAGAACATTATTGCACTATATGCTTTGTAAATCAAAATAACCCAGCAGCAACAGTGGAGTTTCTAAGTTTTAGTTCAAACTGGAGACCTGGGGAAGACTGGCCATAAAGATACAGCCAGCAACTTGTCATTTGACAAAGGGTTTCATAAGCTTATAGCCATATTTGTCTGGGTAGGTGACTGAACCTGAAATGAGGGAAGTGGTATTTGCAAAAAACAGCCAGAACAAACAGACACAGCTGTATGAGTTGTTCAGGTGAGCTTCTGGACTTAGGTAGTATTTGAGAGTCATACAAGAGAGCTAACTTAATCCAATAAAATTCCATTGGTTATCTCCTTAAATGTTTTTAAAGCTTAACAGCAGCTGAAGTTTTAACAGTAATCTGAAAAAGAACCTGCAGGAGGTATAAATTGTAAATACATACCTCACTAATGACTGAAGCTATTGTTAAAAGCCAATGTTTAAATGTTTACTCAAGTCTTGTAAACATAACTTGAGCATCTATGTATCTGCAAATTTGCCCCACCCCCTTTCTTCTTTTAAAGGTTATTTTGAGAGTCAGAATTACCACAATCAGTAGCAATTCTGAGGATTTAAAAGGAATGAGCACTGTCTCCTGAACTGATAATAAATGCTACCTGCAAGATTTACCTCTGTGCTGCCAACAGAATAGGAACAGTTCCTATGTAGCCTCCTTTATTTGATGGCTAGTTCTTCTTTCTCAATATGCTCATTGCATTTTCAACACTGATTGTGCAATATTCATTTTTGTAACACCAATGTTACTGTATAATGTGGTCTTACAAGATCTTTATATTTCCTCATCTATTTGAATGCCTTATATGCCAGCAGTAAGCTTTTCAGGAAAATAAATGCCTGCCTTTGGTTTTTTTCTATTTTATGGTGCCCTGACATTGAGCCAGTACATGGAACCCCAGGGATAGATACAAATGCTAGGAAATAACCACATATACGCTAGGTTTATAGAGTTACATTTTCACATGGACTGGGACACATTTAGCTCAAATATTTATAAAATCTGTAAGCCTTTTACCACTAGAAATCCCCACTATTTAAAGAAAACTGGCTCCTTTAAGGTAACAATTAACATAAAATGCTTTATTTCTATGAATAAACAACATCTATAGTCCATATACGTAAAATACTTTTTTTGCCATCAGAACTTACTTCAAGAAGGCACCATGGACATTCTACACCTGACACGGCCAGAAAAAAAATATTTACAAGCCTGAACCTGTCACAGCATATGCCACAGCACATGCTGCAGTCAAGAGGGCCATGATACACAGAATGTCACACCATACAATATCAGAAGGCTTCAACCCACACAGAGTAACACCATACCACTGCAGAAGGCTTCAGGTGTCTGCCCATATGGAGTAACAACACTTCAGCAGGCTGCAAGCACTGGCCCTTCTTGTTCTTTAGCCCAACCTTTTATCCCCTCATGCTGATGCACTGCCCCTGTGTGCCCTCTGCTCCTTTGGTGTTGCTCAGTGTCCCTGGGCACTCCATGGCTCATTGCTGTCAGTGCTGCTCACAGCTGTGCCCACTGGGGATGGGGATCAGCCACAGCCCCACTCCCCATCACCACACACTGTGTGCCTACCTAAACTGCACAATGGTGCATTGGTAGATGCAGGGGAAACACTTGTGATAGGAAGATTGTTTTAAGCTTCAGGAACTCTTTTTGGCAGGTGGTCCCAAGCCATGGAGCAGCCTGGAAAGCGCAAGGTCTGTGATGTGCAACTCCACTTGGGGCCACAAGATAGAGCCAGCAGCGCGCTCACAGCCTGGCAGAGCCCTGCAGTCCTTCCTGACCTAACAGGGACCAACACCCCTACAGAAATGATGGGCCCGGGGTGAGCTATTGCAAATGAGATAATAAACACAAGATTTACATCTGCAAGTCAAAAAAGACAGTATAAGGCTTATCAAACAGTTTCATTCTATTTCAGTACATTTATCACAAGCCTGAAAGTTGGCTTTTGGAGATGTGTGCAGCTTTTCTGCAGAGAAGCATCACTTCATGCTTGCCCTGTTCTGGTATTTCTCCCCAGAGAAGACTGCAGAGCACTGAGATGAGCATCAGTAACCACTCCTGCCTAAAGCTGAGGTGCAGTGCTCACTCTGCTCTTTTTCCCCATCAGTATTCACAGTGCTGTGCTTCCTGAGTACTTATAAACACTAAATCGTGCTATTCTTTTTTTCATTATCACTGTTTCCCTTCAAGAGAAAGGGCTCAGACAGGGCAAGGTGTTTTTTTCTGCTTGGATATTATTTACTGCAATTTGTGTGTTACCACTATGCAAGTGCAATCCAGTGCCTTTGCCTTCCAGTGCCTTTGCAATCCTTTGCCTTCACACACCCCTGGACTGCAGAGCACTGACACCTAACTGCAAGGATTAGCAATGAGAGGAAATAAATCTCCTATTTGCAACTTTTCCCCTATTTGATTAAAAAGTTAGAGATGAAAAGCTGTGTTTGGAGCAACTCCTCTAAATACAGCTTAAATCTGAGAGCTTAAACCTGTAGTTTTCAGAATATACTTCAACATAGTGAAGGTGTATGGGAAAAAAACCCCTACATATTCACAAAGATGCCACAGCACCTAATAAATAGTATTACAGTGATGGCATTTTGTCATTATTACACACACTGCTCAAGACAAAATAAACTCACCAGTTACGTATTAAATGTCAAAAATAAACTTTAATGTTGTTCATCCTGCCAGTAAAGAATGGGCAAGTGAACACTCCACAAACCTCGTGTTTCCTTCTCCTGCTTTTAAACATGTTGCTATGCTGTTGTTTTCCATAACTGTTTGGATAAGGGCAAATTTTCAGATGCTATGAAGCATTCAAATAATCACAAGATCAATTCTCATGCTATCAATGAATATAAAATAAAATTACTAGTGCTGGTTCTACATTCACTTTGCATTTGAAATACAGAACTTAATGAAAAAGACTGTGCACTGAGGTATGCAGTTTTTGCCATTAATTCTGTTCCATAGTTTCCAACAAGTTGCTATTTTCCTGAATAATAATCAAAAAAGAGTCTTAAATCCTTACGTACAAAATTAGAAAAATATTAGTACTTTGAATCTGGAACTATGTAAGGCATTTAGTTGTAACACTACTATTTGCTATGTAAGAGATTCTTTTCAAGCACAGTTGTTTTCTTCCAGCACTTTGCTCCATCCTTTGCATCATTTTCTTTCCTTGATCTTCTGCTGAGGATCCTTGGGTTTGAGCTGCTCTTTCTATCCATTATTATGACCTGTTCCTTCCTCTTTCTCATGTTGTTTTTGCTTCTTCACTTTGAGCACAAACTTATGTTCTTGTGACCACGTAACTCCCAGTGCTATGATGCATTTCCTTGCACTCATTTCTCCTCTTCCATACAGTGTTCAGCTCTGAACTCTCTCATTCTCACTTGCCTGGGAATATGACAGTATGAATTCCACCATCTACCTACATATAGAAATAGGCCAGGAACAAATATATGCTGACAGCAAATTCTCACACATCTGAGAAGATAAACAGCATTCACAATTGGTCCAGAAATTGCTCTCTCTGGGAAGTCACTGTTTGGCCACACACAATTCCTACAGGGGAACAGATGAGACTGCCTCAAAATTTTGATGCAAGTCTTTTTATTCTAACATTCCTCAAACTTTACAAACTGCAACCATCTTCTCATACATTTTTGTGCAACTGTTCAACTTGGCAGAAGCACAGAGGAGTGACAGTCAGCTGGATTTCTTGGCTGCAGGTATAAACACTGACTCCCCTCCCCTGAAGGATTAAACTGCTGCCAGCAACCTGAGGAAATTCACAGCTCTCCAGTGAATGGAAAATACTGCCACTAGTTATTTCTTTCTCCCTACCCTGGAGGAACTGAGCTGCTGCCAATTAACATAGCATTTTCCTACACTTTGCAATCCCTTTGAACTTTTTCATGATTTTACAGGAAACAGTTTTGTCTCTATGTAAATCTATTCAGTGCAAATCCCAGCCACAAAAAAAGGACTGATAACTGTAGCAGAAGCCCGAAGACAAGGGAATCTTGTTAGTCTGCATCCATTACTCAAAAAAATGTAGTATTTATAAACAATTTGTACAAAAGCCAAGAAGAATCTAAGTGCAATGGAAAAGACAACACAGTGACTAACAAATGAAGTGCACATGAGATAAACTACATTGAAAAATTCCACGGATTGGAGATTATATTGCTTTCATGTTACTGCCCACATCACTACAAGCTGTCATTCCTTGAGAAATAGGATTAAAAGCTGACTATTTTGCATACATCATGAACACTCACAGTATCTAATGATGGAGAAACAAAAAAGTTCCAGAGTAAAGGGACAGGAGGCTTAGCAACTGGAATATTGGTGTGGGACTGCTGCTAAAAGAAAAGCTTCTCTTCCCCAGCTTGGTTTTCATCTGTCCACACACATAGCAAGACATATGCAGAACTCATCTCTCACACAGTCAAAAATGCCCTCTCGCTTGCCTAAATAATTGCATTGTTTTATTTTTAAAATTCTTAGAGATGCCATCTTTATGTAATAAGTTAAAAACTCACAAAGTCAGCTTCAAGTTTTCCCATTTCTTGTTTGTAGCTCCTCATTCGACTGCTGTACATCCCTCGGCTTTGAGGTGGGATCTCTCGAACTTCAAGTTCCATCTGCTCAAGCTGACAAGTGAAAATAAAGAGGAGGTATATAAATCAAAAGGTTAATTAAAGCAAGAAGAAATTTACCTGAGCTCAAGAAATATTCCTTCTTTATAAGGAAAAATGTTGCTTATTCTGCAATATACAAACAATTTATCAAAATCTTTCCACAGTCTTAAGTCAAGAAACAAGTGACAACCTTAGTATTGTTAACACTCAGAAGGAATGATTTGAGCCAAACATTTCTGGATTTCAATTCCAGCTGTGATGAATACATCTTCTTCCAAAAAAAAAAAAACAACAAAAAAAAAAAAACAAAAAACAAAACAAAACAAAAACCAGGATAACTCCTACCAATGAGCATAGTTCAAAAGAAAGCCTACCTTCACCTAGCTGTGCAGTTTTGGAAACCATTGCTTGAAAAAGGTATTTTACATATATATATATATATATATATATATATATGTATATATAAAGTTTTATTTACCACCAGTCTATGTGTTTAACAAAGCAATTCTAATGTTTAATAAATTAATTCTTTTTTCTAAACATTGCTAACTCAGCAGACTTACATAACCTGAATTGTCTACCTAAATCTATGTCCCAAATTTTGTCTACCTAAATCTATGTCCCAAATTTATATGTAAGAATATTAAATAGCTGAATTTCAGGGTTCAATGACAATGCTATTCAAAAACGTGTATACAGTCAAATGGATTAAAAAATTAGAGACATATTCTATCCTTCAAAAGCTTTTTTTACTTATTCTTGCCATGTAGATTTCTAAGGGCCCTGAAATACAAGAATATGGCACAAGGATACAGCAAATCAAAACTTGTAAATGAGGGCTGCTAATTACCTGCCCACTAGGTCCTGAAGCCTGCTCTATTTGGTGCTGTCTGCTCAGGAATTCTGTTTTGAACTGCAGAAGAATCCACACCTGCCTTTTAAAATCTTTCCAATTTACTTAAGAAAGATAAAAGAATACCTCTCCTTGGTTGCTGTAGGCCCCTGAAACAATGTTTACTCACCTCCTACTGATCTTGGTTGAACAATATGGCATAGGAGCAGAAATGCTTCTCAATTAGGGTCCCAGGCTACTGGTTGCAGATCTTCACAAGGGACTGCTAGAATTTATTCCTATGTAATCACTTGCTTACACTTTGAAATTTCATCCTCATATCATAAGAAAAGCATCTGAATTTAATCAATGGAATTGCCAGATACTCAAAAGTCATTTTGCCTGATGTATTCTGATTATACAAAATTATATTCAATAATAAACTATAAAGCAGACTTTAATTAAATAGTCACTAATGAATTGAAACACACAAAGCAATTTCTAATTCTACCCAGTTCTTTAGCTCAGGCTTAACTTTCCAAAGGGGTATTATAAATTAAACCAATAGCTGGAATTAATAGCTTATTTCTTATCAATTTCATCTTAATATATTTGATCTCAAATGTTCTATAAACATTTCCCTCATATATATATATATATATATATGTATGTATGTATGTATGTATATGTATATTTTAATGAAGTCTCAATCCTTGTCTGTTATATAAAAACAAAAACATATACCAGTAAATCCAGAATTTGCACCAACAATCAGACCATGATCCATGACATCTAAAATGTTCATTCTAAAGAGTCAATATTGGAGAGTGTAAGGTCCAAGGAACAACGATGAAGCTTATTTAGGTTGACCAATATTTAGCAATATTTTTTCCTCATGGTATTAAATGGGTGCATTTTGTGCCTGGGCTGAGAAATTTCCATGAGAAGCCATGCAGAACATAGTGGTCCAAGCAAGGGTGAACCTAAATGCAACCTAATTTCATACGTCTCCATTTTCAGAAATTATTTTATTGGTCATAAAATCATGTTTTTCATAAACAAGCAAAAGCAGAGCAGCCCTTTGTATTTCCATTCAAAAATACAACAAAGTAGTGTGGCTGATGTTGTTCACTGCAAAATAAATCTCCCTCTCCCACAGGAACTTCTCCATATGAATCTGCTCTGGACTCTGGAATCAGCTGCTATATTTTAAGAAACTTGTAAGCTTCACTATTTTATTCTGATTCTAAAGCCCTGGAACTAAAATAGAGATCTAAACTAAAAAACACGAGACAATAATAACCCAGCATTTGCAACACAACAATTTCATGATGTGTCCTTCATCAAATATAAAAGAAAATAACAGAGAAAGAGTTTTGTCTTCTTTAAAACTAGAATTTCACTCAAAAATTCACAATTCTTCTGGCACATGCTAGATTTTACACTCAATTTCCCCAAGGTTAACTTAACAATCATCTTTCTTAAAAACCTGTTAAAAATAACAATTAGATACTCTACACTGGATGTAGAACAACAAGATTTCTCTCCAGAGATTTCTTACTACACAGTTCTGGCTTGAAAAGGCAGCCTGGGAGTCTGAAAGTTTTCATGTCAGTTCTGCACATATATCAAATCAATTACACCAGTGATTTTACCCAAACAAAGCAGACAGTGTTTTAAAACCATCACTGGTTAGTGAACACAAATAAAATATCTCTATAATAATATTTATAATACATGAGAGTGTTATTTCCTAGCCAAGTAGGAAATAAAAATCAGCTAATCCCAGCTTTGACTACGCAAGACAATGAAGCAAACCAATGTATGAAAACTATCAGCAGCAAGGAATTAGGTTTATTTTGATTTTCTACTGTAGACTCTAGTTTAAAATAGGATCCTCTTAATCAGTTCTGTTATTAGCAGGTTTGTTCAAATTGATTTCTAAACCCAAGCCTTGACATTAATCACAAACATGTTGGGTAATTGCTTAAAGCCAATAATTGAATCTAAAGATCTAAAACAAAAGTGTGAAAGAAAAGCCAGTACATTAAATGAAGATCATCATTAGCATAAAAATACAAATACTGGATTTATAGTTTAATCTTGTAATAAATACAAATGTAGATGATCTTTTCCTGACATAAGGAGAGAAGTAAGAAGCCATTAACTCAATTTCTGCTCCTTCCAATCTACTTGGAGTAGAAAACCAAATCTGCATGACCACCCACACTGGAGCTCCTCTGTACTGCTCTGTCTTTTGCCATGTTAACTTGTACTGAAAATGAGCTGAAAAACATTTCTAGATTTCTACTTTTTGCAGCTGTTTGAATATGAATTTGAATATGCAAAAAAGGCCTTAATGTATCTTCAGAATACCCTCATGAGATGAGACAATAATTTAACCATGTGTCTCACTGGGAATACCAAATCAGAGAGTTTAGGTGCCTTGTCATACTCACAAGGCAAAACTGCAGGAAGCCATCCCAAGATCCATAGATGCTGGATGCTATTTACTGGATGCTATTCCAGTGCTCTGGTCTACAAGACTAATTCTATTTATAAACCAAAAGCACCATGTATGCCTACAAACAGTTGAGAGACCTTTTTCTTCCTATGCCACTTCAAGAAATTGATTTTATTGTTTAGTTAGTAGCCAAATAACTGATTCAAGTTTTTTGCATTACAAGAAATTCTAGGGTAGAAAAGCTAATTTCTTTCCCTATCCTAACATTCAGATTACATTTCTGACATTAGATACACCAAACCCATTTGCAAGCAATAAACAAAAACAAATTCAGGTAAGGACTAATGGCCATGTGGGAAAAAAAGACAATCTCAGCTGTCATCAACACCTCTGCTCACTTACTCCAATCTAGAACACTTTACTCTTATACTCCTCCCAGATGGAAGACACAACAGGCTGTAATGGGAACAAAATAAATAAAAGAGTCACAGTTGCTTATCAAATACTGGGATTTTTTTGTCACTGTGAACCACAAACTAATGCCTGGGAAACAGCTACATTCTTCTTGGATCAGTGACCCACACTGCCATGGCTCCTTGTCCTCACCTTAATCTCTCACTTGCTAAAATGGACACAAAGATCTACTGCTCTACAAGACATTCTGATAGATGAAATTAAGTAGGTGCTTGGGTCTTACAAGACAAAAACAAAGTCATGGTGTGTAATATTTAATTCCATTCCTAAAGACCTAATCCACAACTGTAAGTCTGTAACTATTTATGGACTTACAGCAATAGTGCAAACCTTGCATCACTTAACAGAGGATTAAAAAAAGATACACTCTTCTTGTATTTCATATCCTCAAATAAGAACTATTTCAAGACTACTATTTCATTTTCTAATATATCATTGTTAAGTATTTTTAGGGCATGGGTGTTAAATGTTGCTATCAATGATTCTATTACTTTTGTTAGGAATTTGCAGTTAACATATGAAAAGCCAGAACATACCAGTTCCCTCGCTTCTTCGAGCTGTTTCTCAACATTTGCAACCATCTGCTTCTTCTCATCTGAAACAGAATTGTGAAAAAGCCAATATAATTGTGTTCTTACCATGAAAGAAAAACATACCATTTCAAAAGATTGTATGTATCAGCTAAAACAGACTCGAGATTTATTCTGTGTGACATCCTCACGCGTGGTGATACACACATTAGTAATTAAAAAAAACCAAAAAGACTGGAGAATCCTTGAAGTTCTGCCCTGTTATGCAGCATTTGCTAGTTAGGAAAGCACTTACAGCTGCTTCAGCTGTAGGAATTATGCCTCAGCAGGCACTTGCTGGTGTGTACAAATGCATGAGAAGGCAGATGCATACATTAAATGGAAAAAAAAAATCATTTAAGAACAAAGGCATAACAGATTCTCTTGCAAAATATGAAATGCACAAAACCAACCAAGTATCCCAATAAAAATTAATTCAGGGTCTGAAGAAAAATGATATTTCTATTCCCGTACTCCTGTGCTGGGTCTAGAGTTGTTTCTTTTGGTTCAACAGATATAAAATGAATTGCCACAGGAACTACAAGAAAACCACTGTCTTCCAGCAACAGTAAAAATGGAAATTAGTAATAAAATATAGAATTTATTTTAAATTAAAATAAGTTTCAAGCTATACATAGCAATCACCATCTGCCAGGTTCCCCAGCAAGGCTACATCCCAGCTACAGACTTTTGACCTGCCTCCAACCATCCATTTGCAGGCAGAGAATCCAGTCTGAACTGAGAACTGAAATTCAGTGTCACATCATCACAAACATCCCAAGTGCTTCACAACTTGGTTTGTTACAGCATGAAACAAACTGAGAAATATTCAGACACTGGATAATAAAATGTCCCCACACTGCTTCATTACTGTGATTATTCAAGGGTTTCCATCCTACCATCACACCTTCCAGCCCTCAGACTCTAAATCCACCCATTGTGTCAATGAAGTTAACAACAAAACTGAACATACAAATGGTTTGTTTGAAACCAGGAGTCTCATGAGACATCTCTACTGGTGGTTTGCCTGATGAAGCAGATAAAAAGTGAATGTCACCAAAGTGTCTCCAGTCACAGCTCCCCAGAGGTCACGATGGATAAGTCTATGTCAGCACAAGACTCAATCATGTGTCTCTAAACTTCAGAGCTTTGAACATTAAAACCAAAAGAGACAATCTGATGATCTCCTTCGATCTTCTGCATTCCACAAAGCACTGAATTTCATGAGAACCACTTTAATAAAGGAACATGAATCAGCTTCTCACAGGCTGAAATGCCTATCCATCTATCTTCTCATTCACCTAAAATACTCTCCACTGTCATTCAGGAACACAGGAACATCACAATCTGTCCTTCCTCAGTTACATATACTGGAGCTCTGCCTGCACAGAGGATCAGGCTTGGGACCATCTTTCCTGCAAATCTGAATTCACCCTGCCACATCTGGTGGATTCTACCACCGCAGAAGATGCAGGAAAAATTTTCTGTGTAGCACTTTTAGTTTTCTGCAGGCAATGTCTTCCTTTAATTCCCCACCAGGTTCTCATGATAGCACCCAGGCCAGAAAATTCAGCCCTTTATCTTCCTAACACAAAAAAACTAAAAGAAATCTGCCTCTTCCCCGCCCCCCCAATACATTTCTATTCTCATATCCCAAAACACCTCTCTTCTTCCCTTCATTTGGAAGTCAGCAAGATGATGATGGACAAAAACAAAAACAATGGAAGGTATGAAATACACAACACTATTTTATTGAAGCTGAAATAAAATTTTAAAACATAGCAGCAGAAAATAAATGTACTATAGCATTTTTGGTACTTCCCTGAGTTGTACTGGATCACAATTTTCATAGACATTTAGTAACCTGAAATTTAAGGATAGAAAGTTGGGGGTTTTTGGAATGTATTTCATACTGAGCAAATTCTGCTTGTACTTGTGATTACAAGAACTACCCAGCGCTCCACTGGCCAGTAAAATCTTACTGACCACAGAGAAATTTAGCTACAGACCTTTTGTAGGGAAAACTCATTAGTACAGAAGAAGGTCTAGCTAAAACTGCTCCCATAAAATTAGGAGGAGAGGGTATTCAAATGATCTCCAATGGTTTAGTTAATTAAATTTTAACCCAACTCCAGATTTTAATACTGGCCCAGGTACATAATCACCCAGATGCTGCCTTTGTTTTTGCTTCAAATACAGATATGTGATATATACAGATATATACAGGCACATTGCAACATCCCAGCACTGCAGCTCTGGAGCAGGATTTCAGACTTCCAGGAGAGCAGCTAAACTTGTTGCAACTGCTGATCCTCCAGGGCACATAATACCATGTAACCATGGTTTCCAAAGCATTTCTTTTCAGTTTTACTTTTACTTCAGTGGTTAAGCAAGGGAAACAATTTATTTCACAGCCAGAATCCCCATAGGAAGGGGGGCACAATACTCATAGGATGATTTGGTCTGAGACTGAAAGTGAGATCCCAAGGGAGTTCCTCTGGGTAAGAGAAGTTTGCCACTAATCAAGTAGATCAGGACAAACAAGTTACAATTTAATTAAAGTCTAATTAAAGATGCTCATATTACTAACTGTATTAATCCACTGTGACTTAGGAGTTTTCAACCTGCCTACTCCATCACTTCCCTAAACACACTTCCACAGGAAATTAAGTAAAAAGTGCTTTATAACTTTTTGTTTTGATTGAGAATTCAAATATCCTTTAGAAAAAATAAAAACCAATGCTCCATCAAATATATCTAAATGTAATTTTTTTTCCTTACATTACTAGACAGAAAGTCCCAAACAAAATATTCCACATAGTTTGTACATTTTAAGTGGTGAAATTGACAAACTATGGATAAAGACTGGAAACAAAAAGGGGTTTTCCTCTGTGGAGGATAGCAAAGAAATCTGTTCTCTGTTTGTACACAAGGTTGTGTAACTTTCTTAAAAGAAACAAGCTTTCACTACATTTTCCCCAGTTCCTTCAGCTTTGCCCTGACATTAGACACTTTCTTTGTCTCCCAAAATACAGCAGCTACAGAAAGGTGGGAATCTGTCTACAAGACTGGAAAGATAACATAGCACTGGTTTGATCTCAGAGTCAACAAAGAGATTAAAACAACCTGGATCAAGACTGAGTAGTCCCATTGCTTGTGGAATTGCATCTTTTCATTAGCACATGCTGATGAAGAGACTGAGTAACAAAGAGCTTCAGCTCATAGGCCACTTGCTGACGTTGCTGTGCTAGTTCAGGTGGTTACATGTTCACCACTGCCAGAAGTTACGGTCCAACAGCAGAGACAAATGGAGCAGTACATGCATTTCTCTCTTTGGGTCATAGAACTGGGTTCAAGAGGCATAGCATAATGAGTCAGACCTGAAACTGAGACAGTAAACTTCAGTGCAGGAGTACAACAGAAAATTAAAGGTGGGGCTTTCTTCAGCTAAACCTGTTAGCAACTGAAATGCAGCACTTTGATTGCCCAGCAGAAAATGCAGGTACCAAGTATCAGAAGAATGGCAGCACTCCAGCCCAAAGCCATCACAAACCAGAGGCTACTGTGCTGGGAATAGAGTAAGCATCACCATTTGTGCTGATAAAACTCTCATATCAAGCAATCAAAATCTGTATGAAGTTTTGGTCAAATCATAACACAGATGTTTCTCTGAAACACCAAGGAGCATTAATAAAACACATCAGTCAATGATCTTCATTCTTCAAAGACCTGCAGCAGCAACACAGAAAATCTATTTAAAAGGCATTTCTCTATTTATAACTTTCTTTAATCCCCCAGGTGATGTCTGCCTCAACAACAGAAGACATTTCTTCCCAAGATGTTGTATTGTCCCTGCTGCTTATTGTTTCTGTGATATCAGAGAGCCTTTGTTACATTTCTTGCTGAACTACTTATGCATTTGTGACAACAGGATTGTCAGCTGAGCCATCATCCTCCTAGAACACAGGACAGCATCATGTCCTGACAACAAGGAATGCAGGAATGTTGCAAAACCAATTAAGCAGCATTTCTCCATTGGAGCAGGTCCATCTTGGGCAGCAAAGGGAAATAACCAGGCACTAGACTTCAGGAGATCTCTCTTTATTATGCAGAGTGGCACAAGTCCTTACACCTTTCATCCTGCTTCTTCCAGCTGGGAGGAAGAAGGCCATCAGCAATCTCTCAAATCACTGCTGCTGCAAACTGCCACCTCAGCTCCCCTCCCACCTCACAATCCTCTCTTTGAGGCTGTCCCAGTCATCGCCACAAGAACTAACTGGAACTTCTGGTGATGAAGCAAAGATCTTGCAAATGTTCCTATTAAGAAACAAGGGAAAAATGTGTATTTAAAATATTTCTGATAAAGGGTTCAGCATAATCAGAGATTTCTTTTTCCAAGTGGTCAAATGCCTCTGTTAGTTAAGACTGCAGTTTGTTTTGAAGTCATGGAAATATTTTTTTTCTTGATGAAAGACAGAATAGCCCTGAAAACAGAAGCAATAGCTAAGCCATAAATGTACAGTGCAAGAAGCAGCTATAATGCAAGTCAGTTCAAACCCCATATAACCAACCACAAATATAACATGGGGGGAAAAAAAATTAACTTTTGTCTTGTCTTGACTCCATTTAGCCCAGTACCACATTTCTGGTCCTGTAGGGAACATTCATTCTGTCTCCTCCAAGAGGATGGCAAATTCTATTAAAAAAGTAACCTTCTAATGGTCTCATAAAAGAGTGATGATTTCAAAGCCTGCTGTTTCTAGGTTATGTCACTGTTGAAGCCAAAACTCTTTAAACATCTTTTATTTAAGCTCCAAAATCTCCCTAAGTGAATAAGGGAGAGTGATTCAAGGAGAGGATTATGGAAATCCACTACTGTTATGCAGAATATTGAACAGACTCTAATGACTTCCAAAATCTATACAATAAGGAACTCAAATCTCTATTCTTTACAATTAAGGAATTAAATCTTTCTTTTCCTATAAATCAGTCTGGCACTATTGATTTTCAGAGGATGAGCCAGTAGTGTATTTATGATGTCTCCCTGTTCCTATCAGAGGTCCTTAAATTTACAGTTCAAAAGTTAAGAAGCCTTGGTGAAGGATTCCCTGCATCATCTCAGTAAATGGTTGGAGTGGCCATTTACAGGTTAAATATAATTCTGAGGAGATTAAATTACACACCAGTTCTAAAATTCAATCACAGGAACTCTGATTCTCTTTCATCTTCATTTTGTAAGTTTCCATTCGAAAACAGACCAATTTTTCCACCTCAGCTGCAGGTTCTGACTGAATTATCTCTCTGTGTCCTTGCTGTTAAGATCAAGAGCAAAACATCTTTGTTAAGCCAAGGCTTAACATGGAACTCAACCCTGTTTTTTCAGAAGACTTTCCAACTTGCTAAGATTAGAATTGGACATAACCTTCCAAAATCAAAAAGATATTTTAGTCAAAATCCCCTGAGATCACACATTTTAGTTGACCACCTACCTCAAATCCTATTTAGAGTCACTACTCATCACTTCATGATGCATTTCCCACTTTAAAAGTAGGATGTTATTCTTTGGTCCTGGACGCATGATACCTTTTCCTTTAGTCATATGGAAAAGTACACCATTAGTATGTGTTTACTTCCTTCTTACACAGTAACCACTCCCATGGTTAAGGCTCCCAAACTTTTGGGTAATATGCAAAAGAAGCAGTGGCAGAAGTATTAAATGAGCTGGAAGAAGCATTAAGCTGAGCTACAAGAGGAACAGATGGGAAAACCAGGAGTATCAGCTTCCCTCCATTTCACACTCAGAGCCCTGTACTGGGGTACTGATTCCTGTGTACAGGAAGATTCAGCTGGAGTGATTAACAAGATTAAAATTTTCATCTTTCTACTCTTACAGACAGTATTGACTCTACTACAGGGATACATCATGAAATAGACCATGAACGCTGCAGGCAACTGACAAACACATTAAAGTAAATGAACACGGATTTCTTTGAATCTGCTCCTGCCTGTGAGTCACCACAGTCAATTATCCAAATCAAACGTACGAGGAGTAGGCAGCAAAAATACTGATTCAGATTAAGTCATGCACAAAATCTGTCTGTGCCACGGGAAAAACACTTGATTTCCATAAGTGATGTCGTGGCATGATCACAATAAAGAGGATTCAGCAGCAATGCTGGCACAGGGAGCATCCCCCAGCAGCTTTAGCTTTACTCAGCCCTTCAGGTGCATTGGCGGAACCCCAGAGCGGGGCAGAAGGGAAGGGTTGATCCTTACAGGTGACCAGCGAACAAATATTCTGTCAGAGTATCCTCAACACATCTCGCTGCTGGGACAGACGCGGGACAGGGCGGTGACAGCGCTGCGTAAGGAGCGAGGAGTGACACCGGTGAGAGCTCACTGAACCACGCCGGCACCTCCCGCCACCGCCCTGCGCGCCCACCGCCGGCTCCCGCACACGGGCCTGCGGAGCGACGGCCGCGGGGGCGGAGAGCAGCTGCTCACCTCCTACCAGCTTCGGCACCTTCCCGATGCGGCCCGTGATCTCTGCCGTGAGCACGGCGAAGTCCTGCTCGTAGCTCTCGAAGTCGGAGGACATCGCGGCGATGGCGCTGCCGGTGCCGGGGGCGCCGCTCCGCACCGCGCCGCTTCCGCGTTCTGCCACACCAAAACGCGTCCCCCACCCCGACCCCAAGCTCCTCGCCACACGTTCCGGGAAAACTCGGGTGATTTAACCGGCACGACCCAGCCCCTCTCGGACGTCCCGACAACCCCTGAGCGGCCTTGACACGCGGGATGGCGCCGCACCGCAGGCACCGAGAAGAGGCGGCAGCAGCGGGTCACTCCCGCCCCGCAGCCCCTCATGCCCCGCCTCGTAACCTGCAGGGGGCAGGAACGCGGTTGCGGCGCTACCGGCGGGCCGCTGTTTCCCGGAGGGGCCCTATTGCGAGCGGACCGCGGGCGGGCGGTGGCGGCAGCGCGGGCGCCGCTCCCGCCCCGCTCCGCCCTTTCCCCGCCCTTCCCTTCCCACTCCCTTCGCTGCCCTCCCCTTCCCACTCCCTTCCCTCTTCCCTTCCCGCCCTCTCCCTCGGCGGCTGGCGGGGGCCATGCACGGCGGCGGCGGGGCGGCGGCGGCCGGGCGGCGGTAGCGGCGATGGTGGGGCCGGGCGCGCTGCAGCGGGCCCGCCGCCTGTGCCACTGGGGCCCGGCGGTGGCGCTGGCCGTGGTGGCCGTGTGCTCCGCCACCGCCATGGCCGACGCCGCGCTCTGGTACTGGCCCCTGGACACGGCCGGGGGAAGCGTCAACTTCGTGATGCTGCTCAACTGGACCGTCATGATCCTCTACAACTACTTCAGCGCCATGTTCGTGGGCCCCGGGTACGTCCCGCTGGGGTGGACGCCGGTAAGCGCTGCCTTGCGACCGCCTCGGCCCGGGGCCTGGCGGGGTCCGGCGGGCTGCCCTGGGGCCGGGCCGGCCGCCCCGCGGTCAGGACAGTACAAATCGCGTGTCCTTCGATGCCTCTGCTTCTCCTCTGTCCCCCAAGAACGCTGCTCGCTCTCAGGCCACTCCTTCCTCCTTATCTTGTTCCGAAATTTTTGCCTCTCCCCGGTTTGCTCTTGCCGCTTCCAGAGTTTCCAGTACAACCCAGTTTACTCCTGATACCGAAATCGGAGAGAAAGAAACTTTCTAACACAGTTTTGCTATTAGAAAGCAGCACGCTGGACCCTTCAAATATCCTTCCTCTAATGGAGTGTGCCGAGCGTTGGGTAAACAGAGTTTTTATCAGCCACACTGATCACACATTCACTAGCTATCCCCACTTGTTCATGTGAGGTGTAGGTAATGCTTCTCTTTCCTTGTTGGAAGGCCTTATGTGGCCTTTTGGGGTCTGTTTTGGTGGTCTTCCGTGGCCAGTGTTGTAATATTTGGTGGCCGTTCCTTGACCCCAGCTCCAGTAAGCACAGCCCTGTTGATTTCCGTGCCTGCTGCTTTGTCAGCCTTGCAGAGCTGAGCGGGCTTCCTGCTTGCCTGAGTTACGTCCTTTATCTGCTTCTCCGGGGCTCTCTTCTGTTCTGCTGCCCTTCTCCATCCCCTCCCTGTGCTGTCACGGCTCTGCTAATGCTGCTTGGCTGGCAGCAGTTGCTGTGCTTTATTATATTAGGGGCTTCTCAAAGCAAAGCAGCAGGAAACAAGCACAGAAAGCTGGGAATGAGAACCTCAAGGTTATCTGCATGCTCCTGCAGACACATGGTTTGGAGATTTTGCTGCTAGCAGTTACAGTTAGAAGTAATTAAATTAGAAAATTTCTTTTTTATTTTATGCAAGACAGAAAATTATATGGTTACCATCTGCTTAACATAGTGCAAGATAGAAATTTGCATTTCCTGTACTTCAGTAATCTCTTGGAAGAGTTGTAGCCAAGAATGACACAGGTTCAGTATCTCAAGGCAGCTGCCCAGAGTTTGTGTTCCAGTGGGGTGATGCAGAGTTTAGTGCTGGTCACCTTTCTAATTGTGGAATATTACTCAGGACAGAGTCTGGGCAGAAGAGGATCCTGATAATCATCTTAGCAGGACAAATGGGTGCAAGATTTTGACCACTACTTGCTGTCTGCAAGTGTCTCTGTCTCTCATCTTGCTGTGGTTGAGGTGTGTGTAAAAGAGATTGTGAGAGACTTGAACATTAGTGTTTACCAGTGCTGTATCTTAGTAGTAAGCTTAGAGTGGTTTATTGTGTAAAATGGAGAGAAAATGTGCTCAGGATTTTTTTTATTAGAACAATAATGTGCTGACTTTTACTCTCAGAACTTCACTGTGAAATCCTGCTTGTACAGTTGTTCTTCCTGACGGAAGAACTGTTTATTTCTTTTAGCAGCCAGCACTTTCAACAGTGGAAGATGTCTGTGTTGATAGCCAAGAGATTAGCTGGGAGATCATCTAATTTTGTTTTTTCCTCTCCTTGATGCCTACCATTAAGTAGGGTTGGGCTATGAAACACACCCTGTCAGAAGAAATCAAAAGTTAGGAAAATGCCAAGATAAACATTGCCAGCAGAGTTGTGTATACATCTAACACTCCTATTCTTCTGTTTAAAGGAAAAATCTCAGGATTGCATGTATCTCCAATACTGTAAAGTGTGTCAGTCTTACAAGGCACCTCGTTCACACCACTGTCGGAAGTGTAACAGGTACTGTTCCTCTTCACAGCTGTTGAAAGCCCATTTTAGAGCAGCTTCAAACCTAATGATGGGCTGTTACCATAATTTGTGCTTCCAGCACTTGCATTGTAGTTTTTTAAAAAGCTTCCATATGAGCACTATAGCCCTTTCAAGTGTTTCCACTTTCTAGTTGTATGATATCTATACAGTTTTGCTGTGTTTTAGTTTAGAAAAATTACTGTCTTTAACATTTTCTTTATAGTTTGAAATCAGTTTCTCTTAAGAGCTTCTTGATGGTACTAACAAAACAATGCAGTCCTACTTCAGGGGTGTGAGTCTGTGTAAATACCTAAAAATCATCTGAAATTCTTTTAAAATTCTGAGTCCAAACATTGACCTGCTTAAAGAGTAGAAATACCTATTCTGTCATCTTTCCAGATGGGAATTAAATGTTGATTTGAGTGGAAATTTTGGACTGCTTTTTTTTCCACTCTTCACCAAAGCAAGTTTTTGAGGGGAAGTAATAAAACCTTTTGGGTCAACTTAAGAAGTTTGCACCTTGTTGTCTTCCAACACAATGGTCCTGATACAAATGATACTTTATTATAAATAGCTGTCACTAGAATTTAGTGCATCTTGAAAAAAATCAAGGCACTTCAGCTGTCTGCAGTCCAGGCAGGTTGTCCTCTGAAGGACTTCTAAGGGAGTGTCGTGAAAGGATATTGCAACATATGTGTTCATTTGTTATTTCTATAAACCCAAGATGTGCAGTCGGTGCTTTTTTAGGAAACAGAAACTGAAACTCCACAGCAGTGCTGTAATTTGGCTACATCATCCCCAGATTTAAAACTAACCACTCTTTTCCTTGAGTGACAATCTTTACACTGAGGATTGATCACTTAGGTGGTCACGTAGACTTTCACACCTGTCAAGGTAATTTGGAATGTGAACAAATCTTTATTCAGTTGGGGTTTTTTTGCATCTGTGAGCTACACCAAAACAACTGGCTTTAAAATTAATACAAGAGGGTCTCTAGGGTGTTTATATATGTTAAATGTATTTTGAAAAGGATTTTCAATGGTGTGAGGTCGATACATAGCAACTGAGAAAGCTTTCAGAGGGTTTACCACTGAAAAGAAAGAGTCACTGTCACACTTCTGTCTGTACATCTTTCTTTAAATACTCCACAGTTTTTACAAGGGAATTTGATATTTCCTTTATTGTCCTGGTGTTCTGATTTTTAAAAACTGGCATTAAGAGTAGTGCTTAATTATTGTGATCATAGTTCTTACAAGTCCCATTCTATGGCTCTGTCTCCAGGCTCTGTTCTGTGGTGTTTATTAGAAACTAGTTAGTTTGAGTAAAGAAGAGGACAGATAACTGGGAAGGGTAGGATCTGGAAGCACTTTTTATTTGCTTTTTTAAATTCTACAAAATGGAAATATAATTCTGAATAGCAACTGAAAAGAAATTACTGTGTTGATCTGTCAGAAATTGGTGGGTTCAAATAAAAGAATGGAGGTTGAGAAGTAGAAAATCAACCATCCTTTGAGTTTTTTGAGAAATATCATACATGTCCTTTATATTAATCAATATTTATTATTCGCAGATGTGTGATGAAGATGGATCACCACTGTCCTTGGATCAACAACTGTTGTGGATACCAGAATCATGCATCTTTCACTCTGTTTCTCCTCTTAGCTCCACTGGGATGCATTCACGCTTCTTTCATATTTATTATGACAATGTACACTCAGCTTTACAACAGAGTAAGAAAACATAACTAAATGCTTAAAATATTATTTAAGTCAGGTGCATAATTTATCTCTGGAAGTAGGAGAGAATTTGGTTTTCTGAGAAGAAGCATGTGGAATTCCTTGTTCTTTTTCCACATGCACTCCTAGTTCTGCTATGTACCTGTAAGATGTATGGGAATGGAGAAGGATTCAGAGAACGTTGTTTCTATTTTCATTCTTTTTTTTTTTCTTTTTTTCCTTGTGGCTTCTCATAATCACAGGGAGTTTCCTATTGCTCTACATTGACTGAAGACAGTTTCTGAGTAGCACTTTATGTGGAGAGAGAGACAGGCTGTGTTTTGGCTGGCACAGAAAACAGCTGCTATTTATTTCCAACACACAAATTAGATGCTTTTTATATTCTTTTACTGGCTACTTTTTTTGAATTGTGTCTATTTCTTCAAGAAAAAGTACATAATTTTTGGGACTACAGATAAATATGTTAGCTGTTGTTTTTTTTAACTGGAAAACTTCAACAGTGAGTAAAGCTTATTCTGGAATACACCCCTTATCTCAGATCCATGGTTAAGATTATAAGCTTTGATTTCAGCCTTTGTGGTTGAGTGAAGAGTTTGATAACATCACCTGAGTGTAACAGATGAAGTTGTATTTATAGCAGCTGAGTTGTGTTTGCAGAGGGATAATGTTGAGAATTGCTGTCTGCAAAGCTTTGAGAGGAAACATGCAGGCTTTCCACAGAAAACAGGGACTGTTCTATACAAACGTTGTCCATCTGACACTGATGAATGTGGGTTTTTGAACATACCAGAGTCCAGATTTTTTTGCTGATTTTTGGGCCTATGGAGCTTGCAAGATGGTGATTGTGGTTTCATTTTCCATCTAGCAGCAAACTTCTGAAGTTAAAAGTCTTTTGAGTACTTTTTTTTTGTTACTCTGCTTGATCTCTGTCAGATGTTGGACACTTACTTTCAGAGGCAGATTTCTTAGGGATAACTTGCTTTGTTTCAGCAGTTGGAAAGTTCTAGAGTTGAATGGAATTTTCCTCTTTGCAGATATCTTTTGGGTGGAGTTCTGTGAAGATTGACATGAGTGCAGCCAAAAGAGACCCTCGTCCCATTATTCCCTTTGGACTGTCTGCATTTGCTGCATCTTTATTTGCCTTAGGACTGGCATTAGGAACAACTATTGCTGTTGGGATGCTGTTTATTATCCAGGTGAGTCTATGGCTCTGTTACAAAGAAGGTAAAAGCTGTAAGTTCTGTGTGCTTGTGGAGCAGAAACAGAATTCAGGATTGAGATAAGAACAGTTGTCCAGAGCTTATGTTGTTGTATAACTTTTTCAGAGATTTGTGTAGCTTTGTGCCAGTTTTTCTGCTACCACAGTTTTGGGTTTCTAAAATTATTTTTCATATTTTTAAATTATTTTTTGATTCTTTTTTATTTTCTGAAATTATTTTTAATTTTTAAAATATTTTTCTTGGATGTGAAAATCTAAGTAATTAGGAAAATATGAGATGGATTTTATAAACTCTGAAAAAGGCAAAATACTTGCCCTGTCCCTGCAAATAGGTGTAGATATGCCTGATATATTTCTTAAAATGTTGGAGATCTTTGGAAGGAAACAAAAAGACACATTTTAAGCATGAAGTGCAATACTGTGTGATACTGTCTTAAGTGTATAGTTCTAGATCATGTATCTCTGCTGAGGGTTAGCTTCTAACAAATGTTACACTTAAGTCTATAAAAATTGTTTTGTTCTTTAAAATTAGTTTAGTTTGTTAAATGAAGCTTTCTTTGTATAGCTGATGTATTTCTGCAGAAAATAAATCCTAATTTCACCTAACACTTTTATTACAGATGAAAGTAATTTTGACAAATAAAACTTCAATCGAATCATGGATTGAAGAAAAGGTATGTTTTTATTATAATATTCTTGTACTGTTACAAAGTCTATTTTCCATATTTGTAATTTTTTTTGTTTCATCTCTGGGTTAAAACCAAAGATGTTATTTCAATTCACCACTGACCTAATACCCACAACAAGCTTTTCCTTTACCATCTCTGAAATTCACTGAAAGAAATGAGAAATCATGTAAATGAATAGATTTTTCTTTTGTTTTGGAGGAGCTTGTTGAACACAGAATAATATTTGCTTTGAAAAGACTTATCTACTTGTGGGTGTTTTCATCTGAAACTTGAGCTGTCTTAGTCATTACATCTGCCTGTAGATGTAGATTGTCCACCTCACTGATCCATTCAAAGTGGCATCTTTTGACTCATGGTTTTACCCATTTCTTACTTTGGATTGTAAGGGAGGATTTTCCTTGATTTTAAAGAAGTACTAGAAAATACCTAGTCTTCAGTCCTTTAAATTTCTATTGGATTTCCTTATCTCTATAAAGGTTTTCACAAGACTTTTCAGGAGAAATACAGTCAAGCAACAGAAGCTAAGTTTAGAGGAAGCAAAAATGACTCAGTATTTAGAAATTAGTTTGGTTCTACCTGGTTATTTTTTGTGTAAGTCCACAAACATTTCTTTAATGTCTTGTTGTCTTTCTTCTATTTTGTGTGGCAAGTTAGCATGAGAATCTTGACTGTGTATAAGTACTTAAAGTATTGTAATGTCAACTCTTTGTATGGCTGGATCCAAGTCCTGGAATAATGGGATAATGGAACATAAGTGAAAGAAATCCCTGTTATCACTATATTGTAGAATTTGGAATAATGTGTTAAAATTTTTACTGGCTGCCAATATGTCCCTTTTGAAAGCTGAGCACAGACTGTAATACACAAATATTTAATGAAATGGCATTATTGCAACAAAGAGAACACAGTTCTGTGGCTGCTCCACTAGATGTCATCAGAACTGTGGGAACATAAAGCTCGTGACTACAGAATGTGGGCAATTCAGATCATGCCTGTGTGTGCATTCTTAGAGGAAGAGTTGGCACTACCAGTGTTGAGTCATATTTGTGATCATTAGCCAAAGAATTCTGAGCTGTAGAAGCTTTTGTATATAGCTGAGAAATAGTCAGGCATTGGTCCCTAAAAATCAGTAAAGTAAGATCAGAGCATGGAGGGAATTATCAATGTAGTCAGTGGACTGTTTGTTAAAGAGTAAATGGGGGTTGACAGGGATGGGGGCATCCAAACCAGACATTCTTCTGAATTTAAGGAGTTTTTAAAGCCTGGGTTGATACAGCAGGAGTTCACTGCTCTTGCCTGAAAATATTTGCCTCTAGGTCCCATGGGGACCCATACAGGGCTTATGACCCTTGCTGCTTGACTGCAGTGTGTAAGGTGTTTTTATGTACTGCATTTCTTAATTATTTTCCAGGCCAAAGACAGAATCCAGTACTACCAGACGGGTGAGACCTTTATCTTCCCCTATGATATGGGAAGTAAATGGAAGAACTTCAGGCAAGTGTTTACATGGTCTGGGATTCCTGAGGGAGATGGCCTGGACTGGCCAGTTAGAGATGGATGTCACCAATACAGTTTGACGGTAACTGCTCTTCAGTGGTGTCTCAAGCTGATTCTCCCCCCTATTGTCTGCTTTCCTTTGCAATAATAGACCAGCTTTTTTAATAACTAAAATAGACAGGCTTGAAATACATGTACAGGAGTTCTGTTAAATGTTCTCCCATTTTTGATGCACTAAAAAGTTACGCTTTTGTGAGTGTTTCAAACCGCCAATGTTACTTCCTGTGTTTGTTGAATGATTTCAATAGTGGCTTCATTTTGTGTTGAATTCTGCCTAAATTTCTATTTTTAATCATTTATAGATAGAGCAACTGAAACAGAAAGCAGACAAGCGAGTAAGAAGTGTAAGTATTTGTTGAAGTTTGGTCTAAAATTATTTTGAAATAATAGAAACAGTGGTATAAATAAATGTATTTAAGTGACACAAACAATGTATATCAATTTGCTTAGTTAATCTTGGCACTTAGCCTTTGCATTTGCTTCTTAGTTTCCAGATGGGAAGAAACATGATAATAAAGAGGACTGTGCTTCATTGTTAAGTAGTAATTTAGAGTTTAGAGTCCCTTTGACAGCCACTGTCATTATATTTAAATCTGTGGTATGCTTGAATTGATTTTTTTAGTGTGAAACTTACCAGTAAGGCCATAACTCCTTTAAAATGCAAATTGCTGTGTTCTGTTCCAATCTGTAGGTGCGGTATCGAGCCATAGAAGATTACAGTGGTGTCTGCTGCCCTGTGACTAAAGGTGTTAAAACATTCTTCACAACACCCTGCACTGAAGAACCTAGAATTGCACTGAGTAAAGGAGATCTGATTTTAGCCACCAGAGGCTTAAAGTTAGTGACTCTACAACTTTATATTTTGTTAAAAGAAGTATTGAGTTGAGTTCTGGCATCTAATTAATTACCTATTATGCTTCCTTCCCCAGACACTGGATGTATGGTGAGAAGATTCTCATCTCAGCTGCTGATGGTATGGAGCAGTTAATTTCACTTTTTCTGTTGAAAAGTGCAAATCAATTTTATAGCTATCTAGAAATGTGGCCAATATTATATGTTCACTTCTCAAAATGTAGAATGATAACATTACTGGCACTAGCTTCTCTCTACTCTCCACAGACTTCCCAGTTTTGATAAACATTAATTCACTCTGTCAGACTGACACTGATATAGTAGTTTATTGAAAGTTGAGTGGTAAGGGGGACACTTCATATCCTGTGGAAAAGTTAGACTTTTAGACCATAAAGAGGTTGAAGGATTATTCATTTTTTGATATTTAAATGGTGGTCTATCTTAAACACATCCAGGCTTCCTACCTACACACTCTATGTAAGTATAGAGATTTAATCTTTGCATATCTTAAAAGCCAGGAGACATCATGTCTTTGTTTGGAATAATTTCTAGAGACCTTAGTATGCATTTATAAAACTAACTGGGGGTGTTGAAGATATTAAAGACTCCTGCTGATCTGCAGAGGGTCAGCACCACAGCCACCTGCGCTGAAGCTTTTACATTTTTCACTTCAGACCTCTTGCTTTTGACTGAACTAAAATTTTACCTGCCAGAGGGTGTGTTGGAGTCTGTTGTTTCTTCCAAACAATTGTTAATTCATTGCACCTGCATTTCATATCTGCACAAGTGAGGCTGCCAGCAGTCACTACACTGAAAGAATCTGTGCTCTTCATGGGAGGTCTGAAACCTTCATGGGCTGGAAGTGCCCTGGCAGCTCACTCCAATAAACTCCTTCAAACATCAGATACAAATGAACACGGCAATAGTTTGTATTACATTGCTTATTGTGAAGATTAGTAGGACATATCTCCTCTGTTGAATGTTGGGTTTTTTAAATCAGCTAAAACCTGTTATGAATGGAGAACTTGGTGAACCCTGAGAGGCTGGATCACACTAGGCTTCAAAAATAGGATGAGTTTTGTTAGGAATGTATAGCAAAATACTGTAAATAAGCAGGAATAAAAAGTAGCACTACAGCAAGATGGCAAATGAAAGATTAAGTAGCAGTTCTTCTGTGGAAAAAAGACAGAATGATAATCTTAAGATGAGTCAAGACTTTCAGAAAAGAAAAAGCATACAGCTTCCCAGATGCTGAAGTAAACCTTCCATCCTCCTGAGCGTTGGCAGAGCCTCTGCTGAAATACTCCTACAAATAAAAGCAGTTACTGCATCTCAGGAAAGAGGAAGATCAACTGTAAAGGGCTGAGAGGAAAACAGAGAAAAATGAGAATTATTAGGATAATAGAAAATGTGACTTATAAAGAAAAGCCAGAAGAATTGGATAGTTTACCTGGAGAGGAGTAGGAAATGGGAGACAGCCTGGGTATGAACACATAGTCATCAGCTGTGTGAAAGTCTGTGGTAGAGAAGTTTGTTTTCTGCTTCCTGTGCCCTTGCTGTGTAGAAAAAGGAGCTGTAAACCTGATTTATAGACAGAAAGATTTAGATAGGGTATGAAGATGAATTTTCTCAAGGAAGGTAGAGCACTGCAAAACTTTGGAGATGTCTGAAAACATTTTAGGTAGTTGGAGAAAATCCGTGCATCTCCAGGCAATGATGTTAGAAATGACTTAGGTGTTCTGTCTTGTAGAAGAAAATAACTTGGGTAAGTGCTTGATGTCTCTTCCAGTCCTGTGTTTTTCCTCAGTAGCGGGCCATGTTTTGTTCTAAGTTAATGCAACTTTTCATGTCTTAAGGTGGAATAAGAGAACGAGGCTGGTTCCCTAGGAATTGTGTGGAAAAGTACCAGTATGACTCTGAAACGGATCAACCAGTGGATGGAGAGAAGAAAAGCAAATAGCCTTCTAATTTTTTTAAATATGAAATGGAATTTTTACTTCAGACCACAATCCTTTACTTGAAATTTTCTGTATATTACTTTAGACTTATGCAATGAATATGTTAGGATGAGGTTTTCTTTTCCTCACTGCTGAAAGGGTTGTATATGCCTGTGCCATGGTTTGCATACTTTTTAAACAATAAATAATTGAAGAAGCCATTCAGTGGATTGCCTTCAAGATGCATCTTTTTCATCACAAGTCAGGATTGTTTTTTTCTGTTTATTCCTCAGCCGCATCTGATTGCTATGCGTGCTGCTTATCTTTTGTATTTCTCTGAAGCTGCCCCTGAAAATAAACACCTGATTCAAATTCCAGATAAAATTTGTTACCTGTGACTTTTAATTATGTGAATTGTCCACCTCAAATAAATGATACATTCATATTCACTTGTGGGTTCAATTGTTCTTAGACCTAGAAGAACTTAGTCCATAGGCATGGGAGTGTATACTGACTGGGAAGTAAACATTTAACCTTGTAAGTTGCTTTTCAAAGTTAAAAAGGCTTCTGGTGTTGCAATAGGAATATTTTGTGCTTTTAATGGCAAAAATTACATCCACCACTGTCTGTTCCCTCTGAAATCTGAGCCAGTACCCAAGAGATCTTGATCCATTTTAGAGTAAAAGGAAGCAGTATCCAAGAACAAAAATTTTTGTGAATTTTGCTACTAATGGTTAACAGCCTTCTCAAAGCATTTTCATTTAGCATCTAGTATGGATTATTAGAAGAAAGACCTTAAATTGGAGTAACTTATACCAGCTCAAGGCTTTTTAAATGTCTCCAAAATACAGCAGGTGCTTTTGTTCTCTCATAGGGTAGAGTTACATGTCAGCCAGGTTGAAAGGTTTTGAAAATCAGTTCATGTGGCCAAAGTGGCACACAAGAGACCAGTATAAGACTAGTTTACACTTGAATTGCCATATATGTTTTATTGTTGAGGCAGTGCCATTCGCCGTCCAAGCATATCTGTTCAGGGAGCCATCACTTCATTGTATCAATAGGAGTACTTCCCTGGCACTGCAGCAGGTGGCATCACAGGATTCAGCCTCAATTTCCACAGATCTCAGTTGCACTGGATTTACTCTCGCCAAATAACTTGCTCATTTTTGTGTCCACAACCAGTTGTGGGATACATTTCTTCTTCCCCGTTTCTTTTTTTCTATTTTCCTCCCCAGTCTCCCCTGGGGAGAAAGATTAGGCCACCTCTGATTTCATGTCACATTACTTTAAGGAAAGGATAAGAAAGATAAGCAGCATCGTTACATGCAGTTTCAAAGATGCCTTTATAGCCTCACATTTCTGACAAGCACAGTAAGTGACACAATGGTTACCCTAAGATGTCAAGGTCTTTGGGCCCAGACTAGAAACAGAATTAGGTCAGTTGTTTTTACTAGTCAAAGCTAGAGCTGCCTAACAGCAAGTGGGGATCTTTTGATAAATCTTACTTTCATTTTGGGATAGCTGAGCAAGAGCATTAAAGAGGGAGAGGAAAAGCCACTAGCTGTCTGAACAAGACAAGGAAGACAATTTTTGTCTGCAGTCGAATTGGCCTAGGAAAGCTACAGATATACCTTCCCCATGTTGCATCCTTGTTAGCACTGCCTTATGAACTAGAGCTGACTACTGCAGGGACAGGGAGGAGCTCTCAGCAGAGACAGCACAGACTGATGGAAGACGTAAGACAGTTTTCATCTTGCTTAAATCATTTTCTGAAGCAGCAGCTTAACACAAGAAAATCTCACATCTTATTTCATGTGGTAAATTCATTCTTTCACCTCAGCCTAAGCTGAAGACAAAGGAAAGAAAGTTGGTAGAGGAGCAACTAGACTACAGGAGCAAACCTGGACTACACTACATTATTGCCTCATGTCTGGAGCTGTGGCTGACCAGTGACAGCATAGGGAACAAGTTCACGTTCTGCAGCAGTTGTGTTTTAGCTGCAGCCATACAGAGCCAGGCAGCTGACAATGTGGTTGCAGCAGAGCCACAAGTAGTTCACACAGGCTTTAATTTGATTGTGCAGTCTCAATTTATTGCATCCTATAACCTTAGGATTGACAGCTAAAGGTTTACACTTATTAGGCTCAAATTCATAAGTGTATAGGCTTTAACACTGCCATTTCATTTGAAAATGTGCAAAAACTAATCCAGTGCCTCCTAAACAATGAACATTTGCTGTAGACAAATGTATTTTGCAAATGATTACTCATTTTCATTATTAACAACTTGTACCATGTGGTCCAGGACTAGGAACAGGAAATTCACTTCTGTATTTGCTAAACAGATGTTAGCATGAATTCATACTGTGTTCAGTCTGATTGCAGATCAGTCCACAATGGGTCACAGTGGAGTTTGTAGTTTCAGCAGGAAAACCAGATTTGCTTTTGACAATGAGAGGTGCAAACAGCTGTCTTTTAAAGGCTGAGGTTCTTGCATGTTACTGCATTTCAGGCACAGTCCAAGAAAGATGAAAGTTCTGGCTTAGCCTAGACAGTTGATGCTCAGTCCCACAGGATGTTAACACTGCTAGTTGTCAGTTATACTACAGCCATCTTCATCCACAAGTCATTTTTCAAACTTAAATTTATTTAAGTTCCTGTTCCCCTCCACTCAAGCCTGTCTTCACCATAGGCCATGTAGTGTCACTGATTTAACTACTCTGTGCAGTTTGAGTTAAACTGGTTATTTACTCCTGAGTAGATGAATAGAGGGCCTCAATCTCCTTCTGGAAGAATTTAACAACGTCTCCTCGCTTTGCCTTCAGTGTTGGCGTCAAGAGTCCATTTTCTACAGAAAACAACTCTGTGTGGATGTACAGGTCTTTAACCTATTAAAAGAAAACCATTTAGTGCATGACACATTAGAAGACAAACAACAGTTCTTCCCAGCTTCCTTGGGCAGGAATTCAGTCCCAGGAGATCCAGTAACTGAACTGGTTTTTTGGCTGACACAGCAAGAGGGTGGAATTCCAGAAGAGCCCCTACAGCCTGTTGTGAGCCTCCATTCCATCTCTTGGCAATTACTACAGTTGCCTTTCACAGCTCCTGGTCTCCTGGTATAGGGACAGGCAGCCAATGTTTCACTGACTGCATCAATCAGGTGTGTGGGGCAGCTGCCTCAGGGCCCCTCCTGGAACAGGCAGTAGCAGGAATGGAGACTTCCCAGCCACTATGTTAGCAATACAGGTGCTATTGACAAGCAGGATTTGAAAATACTCACTTGTTCAAAGGATTTAAGGCCAGCCTCTCTCCCCAGTTGGATCATATCATCTAAAATAGCTTTCTTCACTGCCTAGAAGAAACACAGCAGAAGCAGAGTGGGCAAAGCTGTCATTCTGTAATTGCAGCTCAAAACCATAACCATTTGCCCAGTCAAGGACAACTGAGGATGGCAAGAATACGTATTTCAACATTAAAGATTTCTCATATTAAGGCCACTACAGAGTCATGTCTCTCTTCTCACTGGAAAAGGAGCAGTGATAGCCCTTGAAACAAGAGACACACTCAGTTCCAGTTTTTGCTGTAAGGGTACTTTCATGACTCACCCAGCATTAAACCAGTTCAAATTACTGAAAAGGGGTGGATAGAACAAATTCAGAGCAATGTAGGATTGGACTTAGAATTAAATGCTGTCTCTAACCCACTAAACACAATGCCACTCACAGGGTTTTTGCAGAGCTCTTCAAAGGAACCTTTGACTCCCAGTTTTGCTGCAAATTCTGGAAGCATCTCAGCATCAGGAACCACTATACCTATTAGAAAAGACTGAAAACAAGTGGAAATAGTCAGGCTGAGACCAAGCTAAGGAATACTAAATGTCTTTGTGAGCTTGATTGCGGGCAGTATTTCTATGACAAGTCAAATTTACAGTTCCATTCATTTTCAGAGTTTCAAAGGTAGCTATGAAGATTTCCAAGTCACTGAGAGTTGTGACAGCAGTAATTGAAGTACTGACACCGTTTGTTATGTGTGCTGAATGGTCCAGCAATTACTTTTAGCTGTTTACAGACTGAAGACTGGCCTCTGCTAGCATAGGTAACACCTCTGGCAAAGGAATGGAGAAACACTTCTGCTGTTCAGAAAGTCTGAGAGAAGTGGGGTTGTTCAGCCTGAAGAAGAGAAGGCTCCAGGAAGACTTATTTGTGGCCTTTCAAAACTAAAAGGGAGCTTGCAAGAAGTATGAGGACAAATTTTTAGTAGGGCTTGTGGCAATAAAACAAGAGGTAATGGTTTAAAACTATAAGATAGTAAATTTATATTAAATACAAGGAATTTCTTTTAAGTGTGAGGGTGGTGAAACAATGGCAGAAGTTGCCCAGAGAGGTGGCAAATGCCCCTTCCCTAGAAACATTCAAGGTCAGGCTGAATGGGGTTCTGAACAATCTAATCTAGTTGAAGGTGTCCCTGCTTATTGCAGGGGGGATTGTTCTGTGAATCTAAACTGCACAGAAGTGACCTGACATACAAATCCCACACAAGTATGTAATTAGCCTTTACCCAGCTTGCAGCAATGCCAGTTTTCACTCAGCAAGTCTGTAGGTCTGAGAACATCTTCCTATAAACTCAGCTCTCTTAGGAACAGATTTTGTTCAAAGACTCTTGTGCATGCATACATTTGTGCCCTGATGATCCAGAACTTGTAGTGGAAGGAAATCTTGCAGGATACTCCTAACATCACTTACCCTCAGACTTTCCCCATGCACAAAGACCTGGGCTACAGGAGCACTTCTGATATAGACATTTTCTATCTTCTCTGGAGCAATGTATTCTCCTTGTGCAAGTTTAAA
Organism: Molothrus aeneus; assembly: GCF_037042795.1. Classification (NCBI taxonomy): domain Eukaryota; kingdom Metazoa; phylum Chordata; class Aves; order Passeriformes; family Icteridae; genus Molothrus; species Molothrus aeneus. Next base: position 26,973,986 of record NC_089653.1, on the reverse strand, counting down.
TATATTCTTCTTCCTATCAATGATCTTCAGCGTTCCATTCTAGAAGTTAAAAGTGGAGGTCATTAGTTCCAAGTCACTGTCTTATATAAGAGAAGATAAATAGGCTTTGTTTAGTTGTATGAAAGGCACATCTTGAACTAGTCTAGAAACCACATACTGGTCTTTGCTTTCTACAGAGAGAAGGGTTTGTGTAATTTCTCCAGTTAGCTCAGGGCATGATTAGACATCTCCTTTATTCTCCTCTGACAGAAACCAAGACACCTTGTTATATCACTTCTACAGTGAAGAATAGTCGTAACTATGGGCCTAGGAGGTGTTATTTGATACCCTGTAACCTAATTGGTCTTTGGAGCTTTGACTGGAGTTACCTAGTGAATCTACTGTGTAGGACTTTTATCCTAGAATTCCATCTTTAGAGAATACTGTGAAGTAACAGGAATTAACATGCCAAGAGATGGTTTGTGTTAAGCAACTACTCACTGGCAACCACTTCCCTATGTCTCCAGTGTGGAGCCAGCCATCTTTATCAATTGCTTCTGCTGTCTTCTCAGGATCTTTCAGATAACCCTTGAACACATTTGGTCCTTTAATGCAGACCTATAGCAAGTAGAGAACAGTGTTAGTCACCAAGTCTTATGTTTCAGTATTTCTTGACATGCACAGGAGATGGTGCCTACCTCGCCTTCATTGTTAGAGGAGAAGTAGCTCATTTCTTCCACATCATCTAGTTTTATGATATTACAAGCCAGAGGAGCTCCAACATGGCCTAAGAGAAAAAAAAACAAAAACAAAAACAAAAAAGGCTGCAGTGATAGTAGATACTTACTGGGTTTGTTCACTGCTTTAACATGAACCAGTATTATTTAAAGGAGTATGGCATCAAATGTTCAAGCAAGTTGTTGCAATGCCATTTTCAGACAGTTAATGTAGGACAAATAGCAGCTAAGTCTAGATGCTTAGAGCACTACTGGTGTCATCTACCACACCAGCCACGAAGCACTGAACCACTCGTGCCTCCTCAGGACCCCCTCTCATAGATCCTGGTATTCATTTGCATTTCATCCTCGTTATGCTCTGCAGTTACTGTGTTCACAAAGATGGTGACTTGAGTCTGAATTTAGAATATCCAGTATTGCTAAAAAAAAAGCTAAATCTTCAAGGTCCTTCAGGAAAATAGTCAAATATCATGTCTAATATTTTTGAGTAAAACATATCATTTAGGAGACAAAGCTGGTTTCTTAAGGCCATTTGGGACGTCTCTATCCAGTTTGCTCAGCTCTCTTTATTCCTTTCCTATATTCTGGGACAAAGTCTAGACTGACCTATGACACTTTACACCGGGGTTCCTCATCTGGTTGAGTCAAGAATTTTAGTACCTATTAAACAGACAGGTGACTGCTGCTACCAAGAATCACTTTGAGTACCTATGATTTAATTTTCACTAAAATAAAAGCATTACAGCACTTAGGCTTGAGTGCCCCTTTATGTGGACAGCTCTGGGAGACTTCACAAGTCTCAGCTCCCATACCTGTTGTCCAGTCTCCAGGCATTGAGAAAGTGGATCCAGCTGAGCATTCAGTCTGGCCATAAGCTTCAAAGATCTGTGTGAGAAAGGATGAGTATTCCTTGAACATCAAGTCCTTGGTGTGAAAGGCCTCAGTTTCGACTGTGCCCATGCTCAAGTTTTCTTAGGAAGGAAGCCAAAACAACCTTTGCCTTTAAAATATCTTGATCTTATTGGTGTAACCAGATGTTAAGGTTCACCTATTCAAACTTTGCTTTGGTCACTACATTTTCTGTTCTCAAATGTGCTACATTGGGAGCTCATTAACTGTCAGAATAAGCCACAAAACTCAGAGGCAGCTGCCTGACTATGAGTGCTGCATGTTCCTATTTCTGCTGCTCCATTCTTCTTCTCAAAGCCTACAGCTTAGTTTTTTGGTAGTGTAGTTTAAAGTGGGCCCTGCAGAATTTTTTTCCTGTTACAGTTAACTCAGATGAAGCAGTCTGTAAATGCCTGAGACTTGACAGCATTGAGCTGGACCCCAGCTATATCACTGGTCACTCATTTGTGCATAGTCAAACAAGGCTTACTTTTAAAGAAAACTCAGCTTACCTGACAGCCTAATGCTGCTCTAAGAAATGTCAGGACAGAGGGAGATATAGGGGCTGCACCTGTCACCATGATACGTACTCTTCCACCCATGGTTTCCTACAAGTAAAAAGAAGTCATCAGCTCCTCCAATATTACCTTGCTAGCTCCCTTACACTTGGAATAACTTACCTGAATTTTTTTGAAGATTAGCTTGTCCCAAATGCTGTCATTTCGAATGATGCCCTGTTTTATTTCAGCTGTCTTCATAAACACAGCAAATTTTAACAGGAAATTCTTTACTGGGGTGTTTGCACCACTCTGGATCTGCAAGGAAAAGTAGTAGTGACTCTTGGGTTTAACTCACATCTGTACATCTCAGTCTTGCCTTATTAAGAGGCACCAAATCTTACTTCAGTGTTCTAGGGCCTGTCTTCACCACTGCAGTATCTAGGAGGTGACTCAAAAGGCAATACTAATTCATGTTACTGCTGAAACACTACAGCCATAGCTTTGAGGAACAGGGATCCTGTTAGCTGTGCACTTGATTCATTTGCATTACAAAAGTAAACAAAGTTTTTGTCTCTTAACAGCAACAAACATAGCCCGGTCATGACTGGATATGCTGACAAAAACAAAGTTTTTGTCTCTTAACAGCAACAAACATAGCCCGGTCATGACTGGATATGCTGTTCTTATACTCCCAGAACGCTTTCCATCTCCTCAGAAAGGATTCTAAAACATTCTTTTTGCTAAGGGGTAATTAGCTAGTGGTGATGTTATGACTTATTCAATACTATTTTGTATTTGTATGCTTGTTTGGATATATGAACACAAAGAACACAGCTAAAATTGCTCACATACCTTGTCATAGACTCTGTTGAGCAGTCTTGGTACAACTGGAAATAGCGTTGGCTTCAAGGTTTTCATGTCATCTGTTAGCAGCTTGATATCTCCTTGGAAGAAGCCTACTTTTGCTCCACAGCTGTATACCACAGTCTAAAAATTGACCAGACTAACCTTAGTCAAGCAGAATTCCTAGCTTCACTAGCTATAATTATTAGTCTATGAAAAGCAGCATGATTTCCAGTGCCCATTTATTACAAAATAGGGAAAGTTATTGTGTGAATAGGTTTTGAGGACATACACATTGCTAATGTCTTTTGCTATAATTTGGTTCATAAAAGCTCAGATACATATATCTGTACATACCTGCACAACTCTCTCAAACATGTGAGCCAGAGGAAGATAGGAAATGGCAACATCTGAACTTGTACACTCAATTGTGTTCTAGATGGAAAGGAAGTAGAAGTAGGTTAGCATTTTCTATGCCTACCTGAGTTACTTTTACGTAGAAAGTAAATAAAATTGGGATCAGTATGAGTACTTTGAGACAGACACTTTCAATGACTGAAGCAACTCAGGCTCATCCATCACCTCTTCAAGATTTGCAGCTGTCACTCAGCCACACTAAATCAAAATTAGTTTAATGTTTAGGCAAATCTTGAAATAGATGGTTTAGTACTCTTGGTATTTAGGACTGACTCATTCTAGAATAACTTCTATGTACAAGTTCTTGTTCAATTCAGACCAAGTTTCTTGCAGTAGTATTGTCTCATTGAAAAAGGGGCACTTAGGAAAGCATCAGTTTCTGGGAGTGAATGGTTTACAGAAAATGCCCACAATAAAGCTGGTTTCATGACTGAGGGACATATCCTGGAAAGCAGCTTACCTCTGTGCATCTAAGGAAGGCAGCAGCATTTGAAACAACATTCTGATGTGTCAGCATGGCTCCTTTAGGGTTACCTTTGGAGAGATCAAGCGAGGTGAGCTGTGGCTCTGACTGCTTCTGCTGGCAGTTCCCATGTCTAGTTTGGCTCAGTTTGAACTATCTCAGTACTAGGCTCAGTCCCAGCAATTATTCTTACGAGAGATCACAAATATGCCTCATCTTGAGTGCTTTCAGCTATGGATGTTACATAAAGAAGATGGATAGTGAAACAGCAGAGCAATTGGGAGTAGCATAGAGAATGCTGAAACAAGATTTTTGCTTTAGCCCCCTGAGGACCAAAATACACAGTTGAACAACCAATCTCTTGAACATTAAGGCTGCATTTTTCATAGGGTAAGATAGCATGAATTTGGCTTTTCTTGCCCCCAGTTTTAAGAAGCTTTATCACAGTGCACTTCACTTGTAATAACAATATCCCAAGTAAAACTGCAAGAGCAGTTTGACATTGCTCTAATTTACTGGTTTACTTCCATGTTCATAGGATTTCTTTACTTTTGTGCAGGGAAGCTGCATGGGGAGGCTCTTTCAGTGGGGAAGCCTCACTATAAATTCTTACCTGTGGTTCCACTTGTAAAACACACAACAGAAAGATCTTCGGGCCTAGGAGGCTAGAGAGAAAAAGCCACATAAAGTCAGCATGAGGATTATGATGGTTATCTGTAACTACATACAATTCTTAACTGTCATGAATCAGGAATTCTGGGTCACAAAAAAATCTGCCAGCCTCCTCTACTAGCAGCATAGCCAGAGTTCTTTCCAGAGACTAGTTTTACAAGTCTTTAGCTGTTTCATAAAGATACTTACAACTGGTTCTCTGATGTTGTTTTTTCCCAGCTCCTGTTTTAGAAAAAAACCACAGCTTAAGAGATGTGCACAATAGGTGAATAGGTAATTGCATTTCAAATGCAACACTTGTTTTACTACTTTGCCTCTTGATACTCGATCTTATTCAAACAGAAACCTCTTCCTGAATCCAATACACAGAACTCCGAAAAACTGTCTGCTGCAAGTGTGGAAAGGACACATTTGAATGTGTGGAAAGTGATCAGAACTACTTTAGGAATGTGGAAGTCCTGAGTGGAGAGGTTTCCTTTTATTTGACATAGGCCACATCTCTTTACATGAATGCAAGCTTAAGCCTAGTATTGGGATGTCTAAGCAGCCAGTAATTTGCACTTACAGTTCCAATTAGATTCAACTGCCAGCTTAGAAGCCAAATAAATCCTGTTACAACAGGATCACAAATTAAGCTAAGCAAGTCTTGGCTGTTCACAGCACATGGGCACAACTTTAGTCAACTGTTTCAACTCTGCAACTCTGTTTAGCTAAAGATATCAAGTTTCAAAATGACTGCTCATTAAGATGTCAGGTACAGGCATGACAACTGGGTAATGCTTACATTAAAGTGTCATTGCTGCCACAGAAGATCAAGATGTTTAAGCTGGCAAAGTATTACAGAAGCCTTTATCCACCTACCTCAACCTCCTGCAGTGACAGAATTTCAATTCCCACTTTAGCTCCTCTGTCCTTGAGCTCTTTATCAAAGAGATCCATGAGAACAATAATCTTTAGACATGGGGTCTTTTTGTCCTCACAGTTCTTAAGCAAGATCTCTGCTTTTGCAGGCGTGTCACAGATCACCACGCTTATGTCAGCTACAGAAAAGAAATTATCAGGAGTCTGTTTAGAAGACATGAGGCCAGTGACAGCTCAGCAGCACATACTTTAAGAACATATCATTGGTTTGGTGCCATTTGCATTTGTTTATATGGATTCAGTGGCTGGCCTACAGTGCTGAGAAGGTTCCTCCTACCATACTCAACTGATTGGGCAAACCTGATGTTCTGGCAGTATAAAGTGAGGGCAAATGCTGAAGAGCTGAAAAGAAATATCATTGCTCATAGTCAAGATGGGCATTGAAACTTTTGGTATTGCCATGATATTGTTTAGGTTTAGCCATCTTCCTTAAATCAAAAGAAATTTAAGCCAAATTGAAAGAGGTAGCTAAAAATAATGAGTTAATACTTCAGCTTCCCTGTAGATGCAGTTACAAAAGCCTTTTCCTTTAAGTCAGCAAAGGACCTGGATTTGCTTGAGCCTGCCAGTTCCCAGTTAGATTGGTAAATTACAGCTGTGTAATCAATCCCAAAACAACACCTGTTTCCAAGATTCACCACCATAACTGTTGAAGTGGTTTTGCTTGGCAAATCCTATTTTTGGGATGGATACCAGATCACTGTAACAACAGTGGATATTTATTCCCCCCATATCTCTCCTAAGACTGGGGGAAGAAAGTCTGAAGATTTATTTAACTTCCTTGCCTGTTTATTCCATGTTCGCCTGCTGGGTGTTGTTTCAGTAGATTTAACAGATTTAGGCAAATCTTTACCCTTTCCTCCTCCACTCTTTTCATCCTACAGACATATACAGACAGACATATAAATCTAGTCTTAATTTACATGCAAGTCTGGCTGCATTCTCTGTTTGTTTGGCAGTGTGGGAGTTCAAGATTGCAAAATCTCAAATAGCAAATAGTTGAGCACTGATTGCAGAATGATCCACAGGACCTAGCAGATCCTTCAGTGGTCTTGCAATCAAGACACTAGGAGACATAGAAAGCCCCCTGGATTCTTGTTGGCATTGAACCATGTGCCCTGCAAAGCATCTTCACTAAGTGTCTATAAGAGCAGTAAGGTTAAAGCTACTCTGATTTTTGCAAATTCCCTTGAACGTAGCCCTCCCAAAACAAAGTTTCCTAGAAAAATCCTTATGAAAGAGTGGAAGTCAATATTTACCTTTGTTAACAATATATACAATGGCCTCTGGTCCCAGAGTGTCGTAGAGTGGAACAGCAACCATTGAGTAGGTGTAGCAGGCATATTCTGAAATGATCCACTGAAAAGAGAAAACAGCACAACTAAGGAAAACTAGGAGCCTTCAAGACAGGATTGCCTACAGACTTCATACAGCTTGACAAGCCCATGCACTTGGTAGTGGGGGGTATGGAAGGAGCACACCCATGAGAATAAGAGTTGTGAGAGGTCATTGCATTACATGCTTGGAATGGTATGTGATCAGTCAGTAAAAAGGGAATTGGAAAGGAAAAGTGATTGTTCCTGATGTGGCCTGAAGCTATTTAAATACAGACTCTCCTCTCGGCCCAAGGTGTCAAAATAGTGCAGGAAAGAATACACAATTTTTGCTTACCTCTGGCCTATTCTGAGCAAAAATGCCAATATACTGGCTTGATGATGGTTGGCATCCTTTTTGCAGAAGTCCTGATCCCAGGTATTTAGTTCTGTCTGAAACCTGCAAGATAGTTTTTCCCCCACTTTAGTGTTACAAAGCAGAATCCCAAATTAATTCATCTGTCATGTACAATACTCACCTGTTTATATGTCAGCCACTGATAAGGTTGCTTGGGTTTCCTGTAGCCTAGACAGTCACCATTTCCTAATGAAAGAGTTCAGAAAAGCAATTTCAAAGCTCAGTACTGAAGTTGCATAACACTAAACACTTGAAGTGGGAAATGTTTTCTGTCAGGCATTCAGGGAACTGCATGGAGAGCAGGTCAGTGTCCATAGTTAAGCACTTTGCCCAAACCAAGGCTGTAAGACGGTTAGCTTTATCCTTACAAGCAATACTTCTAAGATCTGGTGATATTTGTTCGATTGCACAACCCATGTGAGGTTGAAATAGCTTGCAAACCATCACACATTTCCATGCATAGGACTTGTGAAGTGACATGCACAAATTCATATCTGTTGTAAACAGGCAGTAATTTCACAGGAAAACTCACATCATAAGACAAAGGAGAGGTGTTTCCCCCCCAGTTCCTCTGATGCTTCGTATCTGCTGACTCTTGACTGAACTCTACCATCTTCAGCTTCTGGTATTTGTTCCTGCCCAGTCTCCCAAATAAGACTAGTACTAAATTGGGACAGGGAGAAATATGGTCACTTGTCTCTCCACCCCACAGAAGGTTAGAAGAGCTGTTGCTAGCCTGCATTATTACCACAGCCAAGACACAAGGAAAAGGATCTTGGAAAAATTTTGTTTATTTGTCATAGACAAGTACTAACTACCAGATGCAAAGCTTACCAGAAATACTCACTCCTCTCTGGAAAACTTCATACAGGGTTTTAGCATCTTCAAAGTAATAAGAAAGCAGGTTATTATCTGTCAAGAGTGCAGCTCTTCTGGCTCCTCCCTAGGAACAGAGCATGGTTATGAAACAGTGCAGACCAGATAAAATATCATTTGTTCCTCAGCCATTCTCTCATCAATCCCATTTAAAGCATTTCAATAGCATTGTATTGTTAGGGAAATCTTTTCCCTTCCTGATTTTGATCTACTCAGTCACATGCAGAGAGATTTTCTAGATGGCCCACCTTTATGTTGAGTTACAGGTTATTGAGAGGCCTTGACTGAGTGCTACCACTTCCCTTGTTACATGAAGTCTAGCACCAGTTTCAAAGCTGATGCAGTGCATTCAAAATACAAAAGGAAAGTCAGTGACAGCCAAAGCCATCTGGTAAAAATTCCATCCAACCCTGGTTGGAACAAGCTGCTGTTTCTCATCTCAGCATCTTAAGATCTCCCATCTCCCCACTGTGCTTTTGAGTTGTACACCTGGGAGAAAAGGCTGTGCACATCGGACAGGAGAGCTTCCACTGACACCCAGAGTCAGAATGGATCAGTATTCAGATGAAGCTCCAAAACAGACCATGCCCACAAGCAGAGAAAGCATTACCTCAATTCCTATCGACTGTTTGTTCAAGTCAACAGGAGGTAAAAGGGGTTTTGGCCTGCTTATCACCCACAGGAAGATGACAGCTCCAAATGCAATGAGACTGATCAATGCTGGTGTTGGGAGCGGTGAGAACAACACTTGAAGTATCCAGATCATTGTACTGGATCAGTGGAGCCAGAGCTGAATCTGAAACAAATAGGAGGTTTAGTAGACTTGAGTTAGAAGCTTTAATTACCTATGAGCCATGGTTACTTAAGTAGCTTGTTAAATAATACTGCAAATCATTTCAGCAGTTTGCCCCTGGAGAGTCCTGGTACAATAGTGAAGCACATTTATGCAATGCTTTAGGCCTCTTAAGAGATCTTAAGTCACCTGTCCCCATAAATCTTAATCTATGCTGCATCCACCTCCACAGAAAGCCAAAGCCTGATGAAGTCAGACAAGGAACAAATTCTTTCCATCCTTAAGTAAAAAAATCTGCCTGAAGAAAACCAGTATATAATTTCCCAAATATATCTCCCCATGTATAACTAAAAAATGCCTATGGTTCAGTGATGTGAATTGTGGAAGTAAGAAAATTCCTCAATATTGTTAGTGTTCAATAGGAAATGGTTTTGCTGAAATAGGAAGATAAATTATATGTTGGGTACATCTACATATATGTCTGCAGGACAAACAGTATATTCACTGTCAGCTGCTTTTCCTGGTCATGCCAGACAAATATTTCAGAGAGTGACAGTGTGGTCAGCCAAAAAAAAACCAGCACAAATCAAAACTGTGAAAGCCACTTTCCACCAGGAAGTGGTCACCTGGAAGTCAATGTGTGCAATGGAAGTCTAACTGGGAAATACAGAAACAATTCTGCTGCTTGCATTCCCCAGGGTATCTTCCATCAAGGACAGGGAAGCAAAATCTGAGAATGCAGACTTTCTTATAAGACACAGAGACCTGAGCTTTTTTCCTTAGAAACAAGCATTTTATCTCCAAAATGTTCTGACGTGTTTTAAGATTGAATTGCCAAAAGGAAGGACTGCTTTCTGTCTGAATCAGCTTAGATCTCAGCAAATGTATTTGCTAGTGTCTAAATATCTATGCAGGACACACCACTGCACACTTTGCAAGATGAACAACACTCTCAAACGCCTTCATACAGAATCAAAGGAACCCCATCAGTAGATAATATGTCATCTATCAACTAAATCCCTGTACAAGAAGAATACCAGGAGTCCTGATGCAATGAGTTCCAGTTACCTTTTAACTATAATTCTAATGAAGTTGAAGGTATTTTACAAACCAAGAGTAAGTTCAGACAGGACCTGAAGTCAGAATTTGAGTGTCTGAGCCCAGACTGCTCATTTAGATTACCCATATCTATTTTACAGTTTTGTAGTTTCCAGTGGCAGGGTTAATCAGCAATCCTGGTGTGTTCTCTGGTAAAAAAGGCATGCTCTGCCTGCTCTGCATCTGAATAAGAAAGGGTATCTCAGAGGCTTTTCAGCTAGTCCAAGCTGCCAGATGCACATCACCTACATATCTGAGAAATACCAACTCCCTAGTCCTCTTTCCTACTCTAAACCTTAGTTGCCACATGCCCTTCAAACTCCTGACCTTGGCTTCAGAGTCCAAAAAGATTGTGCTACAGCCTGAAAGGCAGGAACTGCCCTTGGGACTCTCTACTGATAGGCAATTCCAGTCACTGGGCATATTGATCCTGTGGGAGCACAAACCTGTTTGTACACAGCATATCACTCATCTCCCTTTGGACCTTTATCAATTGAGCCTGGATTTAAAAAAAAAAAAAAAAAAAAAAAAGCAGAACCTAAATCCAGGTCTGCTGATCAAATTTACATTCAGGACAAAGCTACTTAGCAGTTTAGGTTTAGCACTGCTTGGTTTGGAAAACTGAAGATTATTAATTAAGTGAATTTGGTAATCAGCTGTTCTTGACACTATATATATCTGGACCATTAATGGAGCAGTTAGCAAGCAGCTTTCTGCAGTGATTAAACTGCATATGGTTTGTCGTTTATATTTCTTCTTTCACTACCATGAGCAAGACACTTTTTACAGCATGAGCACTGAGCAGCTAGGTAGAGGCATTTCCATTCTCCATCATGAAAGGTGGAATATACAAACTCTATTCCTTTAGCTCAGAGCCCACTACTAAATCCAAGTGACAGAGCAAATCACATTTGCACCATTTGTATGTCGGAAGCTTTCTAGACTGACAAAGGAATTCACATTCACTGCATTTCACATGACTCTTCCCTGGTCATTTTTCAATCAGCAGTGAGAGAACAGAGCTATATGCAGGTAACCAGAGACACCACAGGCCTGTACAGCTGCACCAGTTTTATTGGCTGAAGTGTGCTCTCTGCTTATTTTAACAGTACTTTTAAGATGATTTCACAGAAACCACAAATGATAGGTTGTTTTTAAAGTATCATGCTAGAGGTAAGAAACAAAACTATCTTATTTATGGCACCAAGTCCTCTTCTTTAACTTATTGATATGGCTTACCATTAACACTGTCTGACTAGGTCAGACAGATCAGAGCAGTTGTCACAAATAGCTACTGTCTGTTACATGGACTTATTGGACAGAAAATTTACTGAAGACATTTGTCTGACCTTTTTGTGACAAGGATCAGAGAACCCAGTAACCTCAAATGCTCCATGCAGCAGTAGACAAGTCACTGAAAATTTTTCCATCAGGGTATTTCCCTGTTCTCACTGACTAACATGCAAAGTACTTTGTACCAGGACATGTAAGAGGACTGAACATCAGACCCTGAAGGATATGATTTTTTTGCTTGCAGCAAAGAACTCAAAGTCCAGAGAGAACACCTAATCAAGAAATGATCATTTAATACAGCAAAACTTTTGCCTTCAGTTTCTGCCTTTCTGAAAAAGGCTTTCACAAGCCTTTTGCATAAAGAGTAAAGGAAAGATCAGGCAGTAGTTTAATCCCATTGCAGCCTACCCAGCATACCTGTAGGGAGTCAAGGATGATTTTCAATTATATTTGAATGAATTTTTCATTTAAAGAAAGACCTGTTGACAAGTTTCTTTAAAGTCTGGGAAGTATTATATGCTCATTAACTTCTAGGGTTTGGTGGGTGTTTGCAGTAACTTTGAGTCTTCATTAGCCCTCTTACAGCCTTGACTGAAACTACATATGCAGGACTTTGCATATATACCCTTTAAAGATAGAGAGCTTAGTGTTGCATATAAAAAAGTACAGATGCACAAAAACACAGATCTAGGTAATACAAAAAAATGTTTTTCATATCTGAAAAACTATTTTCAACACCCTTACTTTATTAATAGAATAGTGACCGTGTTTTCTTTTACTTTCCAACAATGTTTCCACAAAAGGGCTTTAGTTTCTTCAGTCAAAGCACATAGGGTGTGTTACTTAAGCTGTGGCAAGAGATTGTCAGCAAATTTGTCTCAATTCCCAGAATTAGGACAGTTGTTTCCTATGCCTAGAGCTTTTACTGTAACTATTTGTCAATCCAAGTAGCTGCTAATTTATCACCTCTGGCATCATCCAAATGCCATTTAGTCCTGCTGCCATCAAAACAGAAAAGCCAGAGAGAGAACAGGAATCTGTACTTGATAGACCTTCCTGTCCATAGTGAGAGAACAGCTGCAGCCTAAATCTGTGCTATGGAACAGCTACAACCAGAGTTCATCCCACAAATCCAAGTGCCCCTGCATACATGATACCTGATCTACATCAATTTAGTGAAAACTCAGTGCAGAACAAGAAAAAAAAACAAAGCATTTTGGACAGACACCCACTTCCACTGCAGGGTAAGTCTGAGCACCAGTTGCCTTTCTAAACTTCGGAGGGGTCAGAGGTGGAGTGTCTGACACTCCTGAGTTCTGAGGGCTCAACTCCCAGGGACACAAAATGCACAGGATGTCTCAAGCCACCTGTTAAGCTTCTTGTGCAATTAGATGCTGGACAGTTGAAAGTGTACTTAGGTTGTCTGCCCTGATCAATGGTCAATGGGATAAGATTGACCCACTAAAGCCCCAGAGTCAAAGGCTTCATTTTTATCAGAAGAGATTACAGGGATACCATTCACAGCCTTGAGTTCAGGAGTACACATTCTCATTTCTACTGTACCTCCCCCTTTACAGCTATTCCTTCATTACCTAAAAGGAATTAAAGTTATTCTCTATCTTCTCCACGTGAGATTCTCTCCACTGGAAAGTGGCTGATCTTTGTACTTTTGATTACATAAATATGAAGAAAAATCAGTGTCATCTCCATTGCAAGAGTTCATTATGGACAACAATGCAACCTCTGATACTTGCACAATTTTGGAAGCAACAGTCTGCACTGCCTGGGAGAATGTCTTCTGCAGTTATGTACTTTGCATCAAGTTTGCCTAAGCTTTTGGCATGATCATGACATCTTTTTTCTCATCATTAGTAAGGCAACACTGACTGTTTACAAGCAGGAAAAGTGGAGTACAGCCACCTACACTAATTAGTTACTTAACCATCAGTAACTCACTCTTTCCACCTGCTTACACAGTGCAGCTCTTGCCTGGTGTCGTCCTGCAGACGTGAGCCGCTTTGCCAGTTCTTGCTCCTTGGAAACTTTGTATTGCATACTCCTCCTTGATGCAGCTGAAGTCTTGTGTTCCACAGGGTTTAGGAACATCAAGCTTTGAGCATCCAGAGGAAAGTTAAAGCACAGAAGCTCAGCAGTGATTGCTGAGCAGAGCCATGCAAAATACAAAGCAAAATGCTCAGTAACCTGCATTAAGCCCAGGATATGCTTCAGTGAGGCTTTGCTTTTAGAGTACCTCTTCAGAGAGTCAGAGCCAAACAGTTCAAGCACTTTTTGATCTTAGCTGAGAAACACCATGCTGGAGGGTGGGAAAGGACAAGGCCTTAGTAACTTTCAGGAAGCAGAGTGCTATGGTTTCTGAGCCTTGCTGATGAAACCAATTGAATTCAAGCTTTCAGTATGTTTAAATAGAAAGACCATTTTTTTTTACATAAGGAATTTTACTGTCCTGGATATTACTGTCTCTCCATCAGGAGGGCAACAACATCATGACACTACTTAGTACTAAAAGTTTTTTTCTCAGATAAATTGAAAAGCCAATATTTCATATAGTCCTTATATCAGATTTTCTCTTTGAAACTACCTACTCAGAAACATGCACGACTGGCCCTTTGAAGCTTTTAAGAATTTAAAATACAGTCAGTATAGCAGGTTCTGTTACTGTTTATCCTATTGGATAATACAGGTTCACTCTTGCAAAAATGCAAGAAGTGCCTCAAAAAAAGTGCATTCATGCATCAAAACTGTATTAATAGGAAGTTTTCTCTAGTGATAGGGCATGGTTTTAAGAGCAAGGACTTAAGCTTGACTTGAAAATTCACATAGAACTCCTAAGAAAATTAGAATATTATCACTAGGCACCTTAGCCACACAGAGAAAAGGTAGCACTTAAAGTTTCTAGATATTAATGTCCTTACTTCATATTATCACAGCACTTCAATTATGAAGAGCAAAGAACAAACACATATCTGAACTGAACTCAGCCCAAGGTCCACATTTAACTGATAGCACACTACCAGAGATTTCTTAGGAGGCTCCTGAAAAACTCATTATCTTGAACCCTGCATCTAATCACTGCACTTGCACATTGGATTTACTAAAGCCCATGTGAGTAACAACAAGCAAACTCATGAGCAATAAAACAAATACAGTAAAACTTCATTACTTACACAGAAAATCTGGCAGAGCATGTATAGAGATGAGAACTAGTGAGTAAAGGCACCTACCATTTTGAATATAGGGTAGGAAATCAACCTCTTCTTAAGTAAAAGGGAGCCTTAGTAGAACAGTACAAAACCAACACCACTTAGGTAACGCTCATGTCCAAAACTACAGCCAGTTTCTTGTCCCCAGTTTAAATAATTCAGCAACTAGAAAAGCACATTGGTAATCAATTTGGACACTTTTGGGAGGGGAGCTTTAAGGGAGGAACTTGCATGGGGAAATGAGTGATTGAAAAAAATAAACCAAAAATAAAAACCCCCAACAATTCACCCACACAAGAGGAAGTAATTAAGCTTTTTTGTTCGTTAATGTAAACAGCTTGAAGTAGATCTAAATGAAAAGTAAACCAAAACATTTTGAAATTATATTTATAGTTTATTCTTTCTAAGCTGTTTTATTATTTATTTATTTAAGTTTATTTCTTTCTTTGCTATTATCTTTCCTATGTATAAAGCTTGTAGTCTCAACAATAGAAATTTTCTCTCTATAGCTGCATATATGTTATGGTGAGCAAAACTTTGTAGCCTGTAATACCAACAAAATGATTTGACTACAGCATCTCTCATATACTGCTGCAATGGACTTGCTGGTGGGCTGGATTTCTGCTGATGGTTTTGTTTTATTTGGTTTTGATGTTAGTTTTCTAGTTGCTTGTTGTTGGGTTTTTTCTTTTCTTTTTGTTTTTTTCCCCCAAAAAGCTACCTAGTTCTTTCTGTTCTGTTATAGACATACATAGCTGCAATTATTTGTAACAGGTAACAGTGAATCATGTTTCAAGCTTCAGTTTTGTTTTCTGCTGTGACATGGACTTTTTAAAATGATTTCACAGTTTTATTTCTTTGTTTATAAGTTTATAGCTGTTGCAGTTTCCCTTTTCCTCTTCAATCCTTGTCTAATATAACTGGAATTTTGCAGTAGGTTTGGAGGAATGGGAACACAGTAACTTCACCTCTCTTCTTAATTGCCTTAATCTCAGATTTTAGAATTGTTTTCTCCACGTAGAAGTTTCTCATTTGACAGTTTTCCTATGCTGCATGATTTCAGAATAATCTGCTTAGCTAGACAAACTGTAAAGCTGAGATGAAATTAACACAGCCTGTACTTGCATCCAAAATACAACCTGTACTGGACCTTGGCTTGCTAAAACACATAGCCCCTACTAATTGCAATTATATTTTTATTGCTGCTGTAATCTTTATACTATTAAAGTAGAACTAGCTTACATGTAGTTGTAGCATTATTTAGCCATGTAGGTATCTTTTAGGGAAACTGAGGGTTGATTCACTGTTTTTCCTGCAAGCTGAGCATAAAAAAGAAATAGCTTTTTCTTCATGAAACTTCTCTGCCTTTGGCTTTTCCTTCCCAGACTTCTTCCTGTGGCATTTCAGAGAAGCTATGAGCTTCAGCTTTATTAGTGCCTGTCGGGGGCATTTGTGAGGCTTATAGAGAGGAGACAAGGCCAGGCTCCCAGCCCAGCCAGGTCCATTAGCACCCATTCTGTGTGCCTCTCTTAGCATTTCCCCCCTTCAGAAATCTGGCCTCGGGCTGTTATTTTTCCAGGAGCAAGAGAACAAGCAGTGAGTTTGCCCTGTCACTGGTCAGCTGTTGGATAGCAGTCTGTGTATCTCAGGTGCATTCACTTTGCTGCAGGGTGGGAGAGCATGCCCACAGCACGGTCCTGCCTGGCCTGCCAGGAGCCCAGGATGTGACCCAGAGCTCTATAAAGCTACACTCTATTGCCTGGGCTCACTGGGTGTCACAGCTCCAACACAAATTGGATTAAAGGGTGCACATAGGAAAGCTTCTCCTGAATGATCATTTCTGTTCAATGCTCATAAATTAGAATACAGATGACACTCTTCCCCAGTTACACATAACAAGTGACATGCAAATATTGAGGCTTTTAATTTTTCATAAATGATTTGAATAAACTCCAGATTTTTGAAAGGCACGGATCTTTTTTTGCAAGTACTTTTCTGTCAAAATCAAAGCAGAGTTATGAATCTCAGCCTTTGCTTCCCTTTGTGCATGTATATAAAATTTACACCTACAACACCCATCATACCCATTAGTGACTTAAGATGAGCAGTAGGTAGCTCATGCATATGGGGAGTTCATGTTGTTTCCTTTCTGTTGTCACTGTCAAAAAAGTTTTGCAAAGAGGATGAATCAGGTGAGCTTTTGTAACAAACCTTAAGGTCATAGCACAACATGAGCTTTTGTTATCCAAAGATGCCAAAATAATCTTTCTATATATAGGAAATAGCAGAGAATGTAAATAAGTGAAAGGAAAGCATAAACTCCACTTAGTTAGCATTTATTTTGCTGTCCCTTCAAAACTTAGATTTAAATTTGTGAGTCTGTGGGAGGTGTGAGCTCACTTCATTTGAATTATTTTAAATTCTAGTTTGTTTTCGTAATGCTGTAAACACAATAATTCTTTATTGCTCTGTTCTGCTTTTCAAGGGCCGTGTCCAGCTTTGTAAAGCAGAATAACTGCACTGGAACATAAATTATCTTCTCAGAGTACAAGTGAGTTCCTCAGGAAAGGAGGTAGGGATAGGAGATGGGCTTAGGACTTGCAAGAGCAGCATGATTTTTTCCAGTTCTCTTGCTGGTTTCAGATTGATCTTTGTCTCCACCACCCTCTCTGTACACAAGCAAGAGCTTGGAGAAGGCTCCATCTCTATAGCTAGAACAAGCAGTTGCCATTGCCTAGTACCAAGGCAATGGCAACAGTCTAGTGTGCCATACCCTATGATATGGGCTTTTAAACCATTACAAAAGGCATTATAGCCACATCTTCTATCTTCCTAGTTAGGGATTAAGCTAGATTCTGTTGTATAAAATGTTGCCAATAAGCTTGTGCATGTAAATGACCTAGCATATTGCAGCCTTTTAGTGCTTGTGATGCTGTGAAAACAAATATTCTTATATTTTTGGAACCTGGTTTAAACATTAGTGTGAGTGGGAGCCTGGCACTGCTACTTTGTACACTTTATCTTTAAACAGGCATAACTAACAAATTGATAAGAAAATGGCTTCAACCTGGACTGTAGACAGGTTTCTACTTGCAGCTAGCCTATAGCAACAGGGAGTGTTCAGGTGGCTGCTCTCATTCAAGCTGTGATTTCCCTGTATGCCCCCCCTGAGCCCAGACTTGCTTCTTTAATAACATCCAGCTGTTGCCTTTAACAGCACACAGGGTGATAAGAAGGGTGCATTGGATCCAGGTATTGCAACAAATTGGGGTTATTATCCCACTTGCAGTATTTCTCTGCAGGAACAGGAAGCCCAATACTTGGGAAACACAGGCTCTGACTAGGAGGGATTTTCTTACCTTCCTTCAGTGCTGGAGGAGGGTGGAGGGGCTGGTACAGCTTGCTTCCTTTGCTGCTTTACAACTCCCAAGGGGTGTTCTAGGGTTGGTTCTTCCCCAGCTCCAGTGGTGCTTCCCCAGCTCCCGTGGCAGGACTAAGCCCCGAATCATCAGAGTGTGGCTTTAATAAACAGGCGACACTGCACCCAGGTAACCTTTGAACCTGCTTTGCAACAGGTCCAAAGGTAAAAAAAAAATTATTCCTGATCAAATATAAAGAGCAATTTTGGCTGGTTAAAAATGTTAAACATACAAGTCTTGCACAAGAGCGTTAGAAGAGAGCAGTGCATTGTGAAAACTAACCCCAGCCCTGTGAAAGCTGCAGCCCTGGTTTTTCATAGAGCTCTCATTTACTCCAGGTGTGCAGGGGCACTGAATAAGTCTTGCTTCACTGAGAAAAGGAGCCTCTTAGATTGCACTTTGAGCAAGCAAACATATTCCAGTATTTTTCACCAGATGCTTTGTGTAGAGTCCTGTCCTTAACATGTCCAGCCTTTGAGGCATGGGTTTCCCTTGCAGCTCCAGGGGTCTGTGAAGTAGGGACTCCTTTAGGGTCAGGGCTCCCAGCCCCTTTGGGATGTACAGGGTGCTGGTAATCTCTCCATTGTGCACCTTCCCTTTTGACACTGTGCAAAGGTTAGTGCACTTGCTCAACTGCCAAGTAGACCAAGCCTGTTTTGTGAGAGATTTTTTGTGTTGATTTAAACAACTGTGGTTTTGGTTTGGGTTTTTTTGCCTACCTCTATATCTGAAATGGGAATAAGAGAGCACCTGTGCTTAATGCTGCGTGAGAAAGACAAGTGCTTGTTGTGAGGTGAGGTATGAAAGCTGGGCTAGCAGCTGGAGCTTCCTAGCTTTGCTTCCAAAGGCTGTGGATATGATCTATGGAAGACATTTTCTGCGCATGATCCAAGAGATAGGGCTAAATAGCAAAGTCCTTTCAGCACTCACTTATTAGAGAGCATCCAAAGGAGGGTAACAAAGATGGTGAAGGGCCTTGAGGGGAAGCCATATGAGGAGCTGCCGAGGGCTCTTGGTTTGTTCAGCCTGGAGGAGACAGGGGAACAGCTTCCTCGTGACTGGGAGAGGACAGGCAGGCAGTTCTTCTGTTTGGTGACCAGTGGCAGGATCCAAGGGAATGGAGGCTGTGTCAGGAGAGGTTTAGTTTAGATGTTAGAAAAAGATTCTTCACCCAGGTGGTGTTTGGGCACTGGAACAGGCTCCCCAGGGAAGTGGTCACAGCACCAGTCCTCACAGAGCTCAAAGAGTATTTGGACAAGGCTCTTAGGCACATGGGGTGATCCTTGGGAATGGTTCTGTTCAGGGTAAGGAGTTGGACTCGATGATCCTCGTGGATCCCTTCTAACTCAGAATATTCTGTGATTCTGTGACTGGTCAAGATAATAAGGCTTTTGTTGATCTGGGTCTGGTTTGTCTGAAGAATAAACTAATACTAACACTTCTCACTTAAGACCTTAGGTATTCTTAATTGGTGTAAGGGAACCTGGCTGTATCAGTGGGTATGAATAAAAGTGAAAGTACCTGTGCCAACACAGCATCCTAGACCTTGTGGTTCAAATTTCCTCTTAGGTTTTAGAAAATGCCAGTTTAAGGAGGATGAAAGAAAATTTATAGGGAGGTTTTCCATACTTGGTGCAAGGAGGTGACACCAATGTTGAAGTCTCTTGGCTTGTGTCTATGGTGCATCTTGCATGTGGGAAACAATGCAGTTGATTCAAGGTTTTTACAAGGTATGCAACAGATACTAATAAGTAGTAGTTGGGCAGGTCCCCGTTCAGCCTAAGTGGATATTGCATCATCATCTCAAAAGATCTGGAGTGACTGACACCATCTGTGGTTTTGGCTCCTAGATGTGTTTTATAAACCAGTGGGGGTGGGGAGGAAGGCGAGGAAGCGTAGCAGAGTCACTTGACAAGGAAACAAAGCCAATTACCTGAGCCATCTGTGTGTATAAAGCTGTAACTGCTTTTCCTTCTCCACCCTTTCTCTCTGGTACATAAAGTACATGGCACTTTACCTCATTTGAACAGCAAATTTGTCCAAGTTGTGGTGTTTTGTCACCTTTCACCTATACAGTTTATTCCTAATGAATTAAAACTATTGATTAGTTCACTGTTAAAAACTGTGATCTGAGCCACTTGGAACAGTGAATGGGTCGTCCTTGAGTCTGGCGGGGGAGGCTCTTGGTCAGATGTCCTGCTGAACTGCTAATAGTGGGTAACCTTTTGTCAGCTTGTTTTGAAAGTGGGTGTGAGAAAACACACTCATAAGTCCTGGAAAACAATGGGCTATGTTCTGTACTGCAGGCTTGTCTCTGCACATCATCTGTGTTCCTTGTGGTTTCCAAATGAGTGATGCTGTAGTTTGTGATCTTAGTGACCAAAGCACACAACCAATGACATAAAATAACCTAAATCAGCTGTGCAAACATCACCTATGTCCCAGTTCTGAAAATGAGGAGCTGAAGGCAGACCCACAAACACTGGGTGTTTTTTTCATAAGATTGGAAAAAAAATTCTAGTAATGAAAATAATAATTTTCCCCCTCAAGACTTAATTATTAAGAAAATGGATGACAAGTGCCATGATGACTTCTCTGTAGAATAGCAGGGGTTCCATGAGTTTTAACAGGCTAGTCATTTTTGAAGTCTGAGCAGTTATGGCTCAATATTTATTCAAACTATTACTTTTTGACAGAAGTGTCTGCATGAATGGGGTTTTCAAGATGGTGACAATTTGATTTTTCCTTTGCTATTTGTTATAGGTGACAGAAAGCTCAATAGTTTCCCTTCTTTGTTTAAATCCACTTTCTGTGCTGATCTAAAGTATCACTGGTTCAGATTAACACATCTTTCAAATGTAATCATTTGCCCCTTGTGCAATTCACTTGACTCTTGAATAATGAAGAAAGAGACCAAAAGGGAGCAAAAGAAATTAAAAAGAGTGTGTCTTCCAGCCTTTTTTGAGCTCCATTACTGAATGCAGGATTCAGAGGTGTATTTTAGATACCTACCAATGAGCATACAAATGTAGGATATCCCTGAATGCTGCTTAAAAGTTATTCGTACTGTGGTTGTGCAACCAGTCTGAGCCATGAAAGAGTGGAGCTAAAGGTCATTACTACACAAGCTGGAGTTTAATCACTTCTAGGTACCATATAAAAAGCCCTTTTTTTTTATTGGCCTTGTGAAATCTACTCAAATGCAATAGGTTGTTGAATTATAAACACAAAATAAACTCTAACCCTTCAGCCTAAATAGTTGCCCTTACATAGTAAAATTTGGGGCCAGGATATTATAAATAATTTTTTACTGTGTTAAAACATTTGTGTGAAAGGCATAGCTGTGTCATTGAACTGTTTTAACAATTAAGGAGGCTGCACGTGTATTTGCAGTTGCTCCCTAGTGCCCAAGAACAGCTGCACACTACTTTTGTTGCAGGATGTGGCTGCTGCATAAAATTGAAGAATCTGAGTGAATTTGCTGCTTCCATGTTACCATTGACAATCTTGCATTCACCTCTCTTCATGCAAAGTTGAGTGGTGTGTGTGCCTGTGTCTATGGTTTTAAAAACAGACCAAACAGAATGCTGAGATAACTGTAGGTGTTAAATGCATACAAGTATGAACTGGTACTCTCTACCTTGCATGGGAAAAAAGCATCTGATTTCTATCTTGACCTACTGACTCTAAGCATAACAACTGACATAATTCTACTGATTTGACTGGAAACTTTTTAATATGTTATAGAGTGTATTTACATTGGTATATTTGGGATAAGAATTTGTCCTCAAAAGATTAATTTTTCTGAGCTCTGATACAAAAGAAATATTTGGCATTGATCTCTTCTGTTTAATCTGATAAGATGCATAGATGATCCAAAAACTGAAGCTACTGATTCATTTGCTCAGTAGTTTTCAAAGGCCAGTTCTCTTGTTCCACTTACACATTTACTTGAACATTTTGCTGTACTGCCAGGATAAAATGTGGACAGCATAAGCAGACATGAAAGTTTATGAACAGAGACTTTGACTATTGACCATTCAAACTGGAAGTAGGAAGATGGAGCAAATCTCTCCCAGTGACTTTAGACTTTGGATTTTCATACTAATAAAAGGAAAAAGATGATGTTCAAAGTGAGCAATATTTGACGTGTAATATTTCGATGAGGAAAGTTTAAAGACCACTTGGATTGCTTCTAAGTGTTATCAGTGCCGTAATTTCATTAGGTGGCCAAATTCTTGTTGAAACAACTAAATTCCAATTTTTGTTTTCAAGATAACAATCTTTTGATGTTGCAGTGGTAAATAAAATGGTTTGCTAAGATGTCTGTTACAAGTCCTCTATGTGTTGTGTCTTGGACCTCATCTGTCCACCTGTGCTTAACAGAAAGGATAAGCCTTGGAGTTTAGCACTTTTTCTGATATTCTGAGGAGCCTTGAGCTCCATCTCTAATTTAGAAACTGTCTAATACAGGGACTCTTTTTTTCCTTTCAGGCTGAGATAATGCCATTGATGTTGGTTACCAATAATTATAAACCAATAGAGGTTCAGCCTTTAAAAATGGCAGATCTTCAACTTACAGACTGTTATAGAAACAATGCAGAATGCCTGTAATTTCTGAAATCTTTTCCCTTGATCTGTGCTTCAGCTCAAGCCTTGACTGAGTCAGTTTTGCCCCAGCTAAAGACCAGGTTAAATATAAGAAGTTCAAGACATTGTGAGATTAGGTGTTCCAATGCTTTCGTGATTTTATTCTCTGGTTTTCATTAGATACATAGATTTAAAGGACCAATAAATTATGCTGTTGGATTGGTACTGCCATGATCTTTAATTTCCATATGTATCTCTTTAGAAATCTGTGTAAACAGACCACTGGAGCTAAATTTTAGAAGTTTTTTGAGATCACTGTCATGCAAGATCACAAAGAGAAGCATTGCTTTGAACTGAGAATTTAGATTTTAATTAAGCCTCTCTTGTTGAAGTTGCTTATGTAATGATTAAAGCACTTGTATTTTGGCACCTAAACATAGGTTCAGAAATGGAGAGACTGTGTTTGAGGTAGTTTCAATAGCCCATGTGGGTTTTCAGGGTTGTACAGATAAAGAATTTTCAAATTCAATTTTGTTCCACGTGAAGCTACTGACTTTGAAAAAGCTAATTGCTTGACTAAAAACCCATGGTTGTATATTGCACTTCAGGGGAATACATTGAGGAAAAAAAGTAGTGCTATTCAAATTCAGGCAATCAGTACTTCCTGTGGCTAAACTGTAACCCCTGGGTCATGTTTAGTAAGGGTTTGGAGCAAGGTGAGTACATGACTTTGCATACCTGATTCAGTACAGTGTGATTCAGAATCAGTGTGTGATATATGGGGTTGTAAATGCTCCGATACCCTTCAAAGGCATTTCCTCTGCAGTCACTACAATAGATTTGCAAAAGAGATGGATCTGATGCTTTTAATTGAGCTACAGCAGATATGATTGTCAAAAGGTACTGTAGGAAGTCATGACAAATCGCTAATCAGATGTGTCATGGTGAGCACTTAAGTACAGACACTTCTGTTGAATTTCTATTGTGTTCAGTGTGACTTCTTATGTGTTTTAAAACTAGCATGTTTCCCAGATTTGGACGGAAAGGATCTGCAATAAATATGTAACAAGAACAGGGATTTCTCTTGGATTAGGATGGGAGCAGAAGTGTTTGCTTTTCTGTCCAGGAAGAGAATTTCTACCTGTGCTGTATAATACAGAATGTTACTTCTGGTTTAAATAGAGAGAGATGAACACCACTACCACTGAGGCAATCTTGCACTTCACTGTGGTATTTGCCTCATCCTCAATTACTCTTTTACTGTATCAAATATACCCAGTTGTTTTCCTTCCAGCTGAAGTGTGATAAGCAATACACGATAACCTGTAAAATCTGAGCTGCCCTGGGTTGCAATATATATTGAGTCCAAACTCAGGATGCCATTGAAACAATTAAACCAAAATTCTCTGATTAATTATTATTTAATTAATATCTGGTGACACATAAAGAAGTCAGAGCCAGCAGAATATAAAATGAAATAAGAGGAAAGTATAGAGTCTGAGGTATGGCTGTACTGCCACTTGCTGACAGCACATCTCACTGTGCCCTTCAGTGCCACTCCTGCCTGTCAGTGCTGCAATAGCTCTTGCTCTGGTGAACCTTGCCAATGCTTTGGTTAATGTGCCAGACACCTCTGAGCTTGTTTGGGCATCTCAGGCACCTTGGAATGCTTCCTACACACGTGGCAGTGAGAAGCTGGGCTCAGCTCTCCAGATTGCTGTCAGCAGCCAGTCGTCCTCAGGTAACTTTAGCCCAGCTTTTGTTTAGGCTGATTGTGTTTGCAATGCCAGGGAGTCTTCTGATGCCTTCACCTGTCAGGTTCAGCAGGAGAACATTTCATCCCTTTTCGACCAGGTTGCTCAAAGCCTGAAGTGGAGTTTCTGTTTCTGTGGTTTTCTTGCTTCACACTCCAAGTCCTGGGATTCTGGGGCTCGGGTATTTGAGAACAGCTTGGACCAATGTCTCTCCAGTTTCAGTGGGAAATGGGAGAATGCTGGCATGGGAGAAGGCTTTGTCTAATTTTTGACTCAGACTTGTACCTGTCTTTTTTGGTAAAACCCAGTTTGACTGCTACTTTCCCACAGATGCTGTGTTCTGTTTCCAGGCTTTTCTGGAGGAGTGCTTTGGAGGAAGACTATTGCTCTGAGGAGCCAGGAGGATTTTGTCAGGGGCTCTGTACCCTCTGGCATTGTTTCCTCTGTGTCTCAGCTCAAAGGTTACTGCAGTGCATGCACCTCACTTTCTCCCTTGGTATAAAGTTCTGAAATTCTTGTGATGACCCCGTGCACCTGCCAGTAGTTGCTAAAATGACATGAGACTTTGGACAACAAGCTGGGAAATAGGGCATGGGGAGGAAATTGAAAATTGCTGCCTCTCTGTAAGTCTTTTGTGTAAGTTAACATAGTGTTAACACGGTTTTCCTGTGGCTTCTCATCTGCTTGTGGTGAGAATTTCCTTTGATACAGATTGCTTTGTGCCTGTGCCAGATCTGGAAGCATAATTCCTTCTGCTGGGAAGCTGGTACTTGCTGTTAGGAAATGGGATGGAAGGGGGCTTGTTTGGTAATTATAACAAATGACAGAAGGGTAAGCATATAACAGCAAACCCAGGCAAGTAGTGCTCTTCAGCTGTACTGAACTTGAGTCAGCCTTTTTTGCAGTCAACTCTATCATTTTCTCTGATGAGAAGCTGATTTCTGTTCAGGCTGTTTCCCACAAAATACTTTCTAGAAGACCTCAGACATATTTAGGAAGGAGTTTTATTTGGTCTTCAGCAGTTTCAGAAAGCTGAACCCTATTTTGCTGTGAGGATCTTTCAAACTGTAAAAAGCAAGAGAACAGTTTTAGCTGAACAGAATTGCATTTTTTTTTTTCTGAAATGCTGAAGCACAATGTCTTCACTTAATTTCCAGCTGAGTTCGGGTGTTTTGCAATATGATTGGCTGCAGTTGATACCAGCCTTGAGAAATACTCTAACTAGTCAGAAGCAGACTGCATTTTCATCCCCAGTCTTGTACATCCTGGGGTGGTACTTCAGGCACTGGCTCAGGCTGCCTTGAGTACCTTTTAAGCCTGAGGCAGCACTGCCAGGATTAATCTCTGTACCATGGGATGTTTCTGTACTTGAGGCTGCTTGGAGCTCCTGAGTGTTTCCTCTTCTTTGGCACACAGCCTGCTCATTTCTCAGCCTTTCAAACACAACACCCACCATGGTATAGTTTGCCCCAAAACTGTGCTTTGAGCTTCTCTGGCAGTCTGCCCATAGCTTTAGATGAATTTGCTATGACTGCAGTCACAGCATTTTGACTCACTCTGTAGCAATCCAAAGAAGGCTCTTCCTGGTAGAGGTATGCAATGCAAATGCTGGAAAATATTCCTGCAATACCATATCTCTGTTTATAACTGGTAACCTCCAACTTCAAACCTTCCTTGAGGAAATGATGGCATTTAAGCTGGGCTCATGTCCTATAGCACATATGGAAATCTGTCTCTGTTAGCAGGAGCATGCAATAAATGCTGTAAATACTATAAATGTCAAATCATCATCACCAGTGAGAAATGGATCATTAATTATATGAGCTTTAGGCAGCTGATTCTGAACAGCAGAGGAACACTTGAAGAGTGTTAAACTGTTCAGTCACTTTGTAAATACTAAAAACTGCTAGAATATAGTAAGCAGTATCTGCTCCATGTGCTGTGCATACACTCCACAACAGAGACTTCCTCTGTGCTAACACCCTCTGTTGTCCTCTTCTGGCTGCTGACATCCCCATCTTACTCATGTTTCAGTCCATGGTGTGGAGTGCAGATCATTGCAAGACTTCCTCCTGAGGTGCTGTCACGTGCCACACTTCATTTCATACACCCACATATTGTTGTAAAACCTTTGGTGTAACTAATATAATTAATTATTCCATATTAGAGTAATACATCCCGAACCCATCTTGTTGACCAAATGTAAGGAAAGGGTCCCATATTCCCACAGAGCAGGAGCTTCTATAGGAGGTGCTTGACTTCAGCCTCCCAACACAGCTGGAGGACAACCCAAGGCTCTGGAGATTCTGATGAGTGCTGGAAATGATGAGTCTTTCTTTCCTTTTCTTTCCTTCTCTTCTATTCCATTCAAAAGTGGTGCACTCTGGTGGTTTTCATTTTTTTAATTAAGTTTTTGCAAGAAGACACATTAGGAAACACTTCTGTAACACCCAGATGGATTTCATCTCATTTGCATTCTCATCTCCAAATTTTGCAATCTGTGTTTGTTTAAAAAAAAAAAAATTAATAAAAAAAAAGGAAAAAAACCACCCCAAAACTAAGGAGGTATATCCAGGCAGTAGAATTGATGGCTTCACTTAGCTCTGTGTAGTCACTAGGGTACTTAATATTCTGTAGTACTACTTCATCATTTGAAAAAAAAGCATCCATGCTGTTGCTGGGATCCTTCTTTTTATCTTCTGGGCTGAAGTGCTATTTGCTTTCTTCCAGTCTTGCAGTAATTCCATATGCTTTTCAAAAATTCATACCAGTATACATTGATTCATTATCTCACATATTTCCATGTATCAAATAGTTGTCATAGAATGTAAGAATGTAGAATTTTTATTTCTCCTATCTCCATCCCCTTTCTTTTTCTCATTTCCACCCCAAAAGTGCAAATGCAGCAAGCAAGTGGTCACACAGTAGCTGTTAGTCAAGACTGGTAAATGGAACTAGATACTCTAAAGAGGATACTCCTCACAAATAAAACCATAAAAATCCCCTAGCATCTTTTAATGAGCTTACTATGAAAGATCAAAACATGCATTATGACACATGAGAGAGCAGAAGAGATCAACAATATCATTGAAGTCTTAACTCTGAGGCAACAGGGAGTTGTTAACTTCAGCTAAGCACCTTTGCCCAAGAAATGGATAAAGCAAGCAAATTTTTTTACATTTTTTTTCTTTAGGTTATTTTTGCCTTAAGTCACTTACCTCTTTCAGTAGAATATCAGTTGTTGTTTCTTTAATCTCCTTAGCACTGTTGTTAGCTTCCTGCTTTTTGCTATTCGATCTGCTTACTCAACCATCTTTTATACTGTGACAGCTACACCCTCACGTAATAACAACTTGTTTTTATGCACTGCATTCACCTCAGTGATTTACCCAGCCTACTCAAAACCTTACAAACCTGAAAACACTGTTTTAATGGGATGCTGTCTACCCTCTAGTTGTCTTATCTGTTAGTGGTATTTTTTCTGTGATTTTAAGATTACTTCCGTGTGGCTTCAAGGATCCATAGCAAATGGTATAGATTTACAATAGATCAATATGGTAAAGAATTTCAGTCTGAAATTGATTTTTCCCATTCAATTGAAATGATTCACAAAAGGACTTTCTCAATGAATCTACTTTGACAGGAGAATTTCCATACGCTTGTCGGACATCGAAACTTTTCTAATGGAAGTTCAGTGTCCAGACTTAACAGAGCTTAAAATTGAAGTAAATTAGCTTTTCATCCAGAGCCCCTGTGATTGTTGTTCCTAGTCACCTTAAGACAAGGCATTTAAGTGACCGCCAGTTACATGGACTTTTATCAGAGTTGGGGGGAAGTCCCTCTTGGTAACTCCCCAATTTGCATGGCCAGAAGCTCGAGCAGTTGCCTATTGGTGCAGAGATTGTTATTTTCTAAAAAAGTCTCTCAGAGAGGTCTTGCTGTTTGACACTCTTTCAATGAGGCCCAGCTAGAGGTTGTCCAAGATCAGCTAATGCAGCTGTTCCTGCTCACATCTGCCTCGCTGGGCTCCTCTCAGGTGGCAGGGAGGGATTAGCAGTTCTCTGTGCTGCCGCAGGGCTGGCGCAAAGAGCACGATGAGCTTCTGTGGAAGAGTGGTTAGCTTTCATCTTACAACATTTTTGTTTGCTCTGTTACTTTTTTTTCATTCCTTACTGACCTTTTCCCAAGTCAAATGAATTTTAATTTTTTTTTTTTTAATCAGAGGCTTGAGAGCAAAACTTGTCATCCCTGGATATAAATCTTGATACAGATATACATCATAGGGAAAAAAAATTATTTTTGCTGATTGCCTAATATTTACTTAGGTAACACATGATCCTGTGTAGTTAATTCTGTCTGCTGATTTGGATCACTGTCATCTGTTGCATCCTTTACCTCTCCTGCAAGCTCCTCAGTTTCAGTATTCCCTTTCAGTATGAATGTCAGGCCAAAAAACATAGAAATTTTTTATTTGATCTAGGTATTCTGGTATTGTAAAGATCAGCCATGTTTTGGAAGAGGAATTTAGACAAATATATGTTAGTTAAATAATTGGGAAAAACACATACCTGTAGCTTTTTCTGGAGCTTAACAAGTGCTGTGTGAAAATCCTTCTGAAGCTATCATGGTAAGGAATGCATTACATAGTACTATAAAATATGCAAACACCTGAAATCTGTGGGAGGCCAATAAATCCAAATTGACATACAAGAAGAAAATAAGTCGGTAGCAATTGGAATTATTGAAGATGATTAAACAATTCAGAGTTTCTCTACAGAACAGCTTTTTCCTTTTTATTTTCTGGCACAAAATAAAAGGCGATCTTCTTGTTACTATCTTTAGGTAGCACTTTTTTTGGTCTTCTGACTGAAACATCCCAGTGTGTTGGCATGGTCAGACAGTAAGGCTGGACAATGTCTTTCTCTGACACTTCTGTCAAAATTGTGTCCCCTCTGCAATGAGTAGGACAAGTACTTTATAAACATTCTCTGACAGGACCTCTGCTGCATTAGCTGGAACCTCACCTGAGGTGCATATTTGGGTTTTAACAGTAAATAAATGCTTCCTAGTTAGTTATGGCTAACATACAAGTGTGAACACTTGGTCAAAAGCAGTCTGGTTTTAAGGTTTTATGTGGTTCCCAAAGACAATAGTGTTTCCAAATCTCTGTGGACTCTGTCCTTACTGTTAGTTGTTTAGAGGATGATTATGTTTCTTAGCAGAAAGCCTGTGAAACTTTGCAAAGAGGAAATGTTCCTCTTGTGCAGCCTCTTGTGCAGTAGGGATCCCAGCAGTGGGATCCCACTGCTGATCCCAGTGGGATCAGCAACACTGAGGAAATATCTGTTATGTCTCTGAAATTCCTGAGTGCTGTGATTCCTTTAGAGACAGGCCATGTATCCAGACAGAAGCTGAAGCTGCATTGTTGGCCTTCACACAAGCCAAGAGCCCAGGTCTGGCTGGCTGGGAGGGGGTGAGGGTCCAGGTACAGTGGAGAGTAAGGACTGCCACCCTCTGAGGCACAGTGGCACACCTAGCTCAAGTGTGGGGGAAAAAATGTTGATGTAAGCTTCCTCCCAGGTTATTAACCTTTGAGTTTTATTTTATGTTAGCTATGGATAGTTGTGATTTGTTACTGTGTGTCACCAGGTACATAATAAATTGAGTATCAGAAGCCTTGAATTTATTGTATTGATTTTCTGTATATATGGATTTTCTCTTTCCAATACAGATAAAATAAATGCAAAATTTGCAAGTTTTCTCAATTCACAACTTATTCTCAGAAGTATCAGATCTATCTACCTAT
Organism: Molothrus aeneus; assembly: GCF_037042795.1. Classification (NCBI taxonomy): domain Eukaryota; kingdom Metazoa; phylum Chordata; class Aves; order Passeriformes; family Icteridae; genus Molothrus; species Molothrus aeneus. The sequence goes on along the minus strand of NC_089653.1, from coordinate 26,943,985 downwards.
TTTTCCTTGATTAATATTCTATTAGTCCAGTAACAGTCCCCTCTACTGGAATGAGTGCCAACTTGATATGTCCCTCTGCCATGACCTGCTCATGACATCCTTTACATGTCAGATTTTCTGTTTGTAAAGGGAAGATTAAATCTTCCAGATTAATCAGTTACTGGTCTTAGAGTACTTTGAAGTATTCACTATAAGGTGCTAGCACAGAAGTGTTGGGCATGGAGACAGTAAGAAGTGCTCAGAATGTTCTTATCAGCACTGATTAATCACCATGTAATTTTATAGTGCTGGGCAAACATTTTACAGTGATAAGATGTCTGTTTTAGCATTAGACCTTTGCTTTAGCATTAGGCCTCAGCTTTAGTGTTCTCCAAGCTGTAGGATCTATGCACCCCACTTCCTATCATGCCTTACTGCATCATTTGCACTCTGCAGAATGTGCTTATGGAAAAGCAGAATGAAATTTAAACCTTCAAGATCTTCTCAAAACACATTTCAGGGCCGTGTTACTGACAAGTCTGTGCTACCTATTGTATATTGTCTTTTTATGATAAAGTTAATTTAATATACATCCTGATTGTGTCTGAGGTGTGTTGATGTGCTTGCTCTCAGAAGAAAAATGCTGATGTTATTTTTCTGTTAGGAGCAGGTGAGTGCAAGCAGAAGAGCAATAGGGTAGGATCCCCTCCAGTGGATGCTTTGTATCACAGTGTGTACAATCTCAGAGAAAGGTGGTCTGTGGGAGGAGGGTATTAATGTGGATGAGATCACATGCAGAGAAAATTTAGCAGGGGAGAAGGCACAGGCTGCCAGAAAGCAATCTGGGAAGGCTGGAGACTGGTTGCACTCCAGAGCAGCAGTTTGCATTGCAGGTGGGCTTCATACCATGGAATCTCACAATATTTCTCTTAGAACCTTATACATAACAGGTTTAATATGCCTATTAAGTTCTAATACCTATTAGAACCAGAGCATATCTAAGAATTTTTAAAGAGGTATGTTCTAGGTTTTCCCTGTAACAACAAAGTTAAAAAAATATATTGGAAAGTAGGGCTGGTCTCTGCTTCTCAGTGCAATGTGGCTTCAGATAGAGCTCAGGACACCTTTCTTAGCCTCGTGTGCCTGACTGCAAGGCTGCAAGAATTACTATTTATTTCTCAGAAGCCACTGAACTTGACCTTTGAAGGGCTGCAGTGATATGCTACATGAAAGAGCCATGGGGTCCAATCCATCAATAGCTATTTTTTTCCTCTGCACCTGTGAGCTGCCCTTTGGATGGGAATAACTTGAAAAGACTTGATCTTCAGTGAGAGGTGAGAGGTTCACTCCTAATACAGACCATGTACATCTCTGATGTGTTTTGTAGGTAGTGAGTCATGATACTGTTCTGAGGTAGGGTTTTTCCTTGTCCCTGACTTGGACATTTAAACAAATTCTCATGGGTTTAGAGAATAAAGAGATAAAGTTGGTATTTAAATAAGGATTAAGACTGGGGCGTTTCTATACATGGCATCTGGATCTGGGGCATTGCCTGTGTTTATATTGTGTAATGTATTGCCAATTCTGGCAGCACATGCACTGTTAACCTTGGTGTGTGTATCTCAGAGCTGAGATCCCCCTACAGAAAGGATTTTCAAGGAGGGATGTGCTTCCCCCTAGCAGGGGCTGCACAAGGTGGGCATGTCAGGTCAGACCCAGCCTGGCATCTGTGCAGCAGGATCGTGTGCATGTCCCCCAGCAAACACCTACTGAGGTTTAATTCTAAAGTTTGCATTTGAAATTGTGAGATCCCAGCACAGGACATGAGGCATTAATGACTGACCATAATTAATTCTGACTTGACAGTCTTGGTACTTGCTCCTTCTTCACTATTGAACATGGGGCGGCAAGACAGGAATCACAGTGCCAACAGCACTGCTTGTTTGGGAATACTAAGGATAGATTGTCCACAATAGAAGGTACTAGCTTGCATTGTGGCATTCTTGCTCATTTTGTGTAAGATTTGACTCATTCTTTCATTGGCAGTTTTTGTTGGACCTCTTCTGAATTGTTATTTGCATCTGCAGTGACTGTCAAATAAAGGCCACCCAGGTTAATGCTGTTTACCATTTGCAAGTGAGAAGTGAACCTCTATTTAATGAAGAAAATATTGTGTAAAGTGTGTCACTGTACTGGCAACATTGTGCTGCAACCTGTGTTGTTATCATCATGACGCCTGTGTGTGTTCATTTCTCTCCTACTTCTTGTCATGACCTCTGTGACCTTGTGCTTCAGCATTGCAGTGCCAAACTGTGGGAAGGAAAGCATGCAGAAATTCATGTCTCATTAGAGTTCATCCAAATGGAAGGAAGAACTGGGACAAAGCCCAACTGGAATCTTTGTGGAGACAAATGTTGGGTTCTAAACAGATTATCTGCATCCTCCCTAAATAATCTTCCTGTCCCTATGTTTCCATGGGGAGACTTGTGTTTGGCTTTCAGATGCAGAGATCAAGGCAAGCATCTTCATGCCCTGACTAGAAAAGACTGGATTTTACTCCATCTGAAATGATGAAGTCAATCAAACTTCATCTTGTGCTAAAATCTTTAGCAATCATTGCATTTTCTGATACATTTTCTGATGACCCATATGCTAGGTTGGGAAAAAAGAAGGTGGATATTTTTTTATGCAAACTATTTAGGATGGACAACATTTGCTTTCTTATGGAGCAGTACTTCTTGAGCTGAAACCTGTTCATGTGTTGCTGTCTTCTCCAACAGATAGACCTTTCCACAGTCCTGGCAGCTCTTTTTCAGTTGTGTTGTGATAGTTTTTGGCAATAAGCCATTTCTAGACTGTTGGGAGACAGTGATACGGAGCAGAGCAGGCAGGAGGGCTGCCCGAGCTCTGCTCAGTGCAGGAGCATGGACAGATGTGTGTGCCACGCAGGCAGGAGATGTGTGTGCCACACGGACAGGAGATGTGTGTGCCACACAGAAGATGTGCGTGCCACAGGGACAGGAGATGTGTGTGCCACATAGATGTGCGTGCCGCGGGGACAGGAGATGTGTGAGCCACACGGAGAGGAGATGTGTGTGCCATGGGGACAGGAGATGTGTGTGCCACACGAACAGATGTGTGTGCCACGGGGACAGGAGATGTGTGTGCCACGGGGACAGGAGATGTGTGTGCCACAGGGACAGATGTGTGTGCCACGGGGACAGGAGATGTGTGTGCCACACGAACAGATGTGTGTGCCACATGGACAGATGTGTGTGCCACGGGGACAGGAGATGTGTGTGCCACACGAAGAGATGTGTGTGCCACGGGGACAGGAGATGTGTGTGCCACACAGAAGATGTGCGTGCCACAGGGACAGGAGATGTGTGTGCCACACAGATGTGCGTGCCACGGGGACAGGAGATGTGTGAGCCACACGGAGAGGAGATGTGTGTGCCATGGGGACAGGAGATGTGTGTGCCACACGAACAGATGTGTGTGCCACGGGGACAGGAGATGTGTGTGCCACACGAAGAGATGTGTGTGCCACGGGGACAGGAGATGTGTGTGCCACGGGGACAGGAAATGCGTGTGCCACAGGGACAGATGTGTGTGCCACATGGACAGATGTGTGTGCCACACGGACAGATGTGTGTGCCACGGGGACAGGAGATGTGTGTGCCACGGGGACAGGAGATGCGTGTGCCACAGGGACAGATGTGTGTGCCACACGAACAGATGTGTGTGCCACAGGCTCCATCCCACGGCCAGCAGGAGCGGCATGGGAATCAACAGGCGCATCCACAGCTCCTGCAATCCTGCACGGTTGGTTCCAAAGCCACACTTCTTGCATAACCAGAAAGGAATGAACCAACCTGCCAAGTCTTTCGGCACAAAACAGCCGCGACAGGAGTGCAGTGACTATTGTAAAAGCAAGGCAAAAGAAACAAGCTTCGGAGAAGGACAAGAATTTGAAGAGGCAAACGCCGCTCGGAGGTGCTGAAACGCGAGGTGTCAGTGGGAGGAGAGCAGAGGAAGGAAAGGGAGGGAATGCAGCAAACGCGGCCCAGAGCCTGAGTGGCGATTATCCCGGTCAGAACGTCCTGCGGAGCAACGGGCAGAGAGGAGGAGAGCAGAGAAGAGGGAGGAGAGCAGAGGGAGGAGAGGGAGGAGAGGGAGGGAATGCGGCAAACGCGGCCCAGAGCCTGAGGGACGGCGATCCCGGATCAGAACGTCCTGCGGAGGAGCCGCGGGCCCGGCGGAGCTCGGCGCTGTCCCCGCAGCGCCCTCTGCTGTGCCCGGCGGGGAACGGCGCCCGCTCCCCGCGCCCTCCGCGCCCGGCAGCACTCACGGACCGAGCCTGCCCCGGGAGCAGCGAAAGGAGCCCCTGGAAATGCACTGAAATGTGCTTATTTTACCGCTGGGGTGTAATGGATGCGTGTTCTAGCTTTGCGTTATCTTCATTACAATGAGCTTTTACCGAAAATGAGCTTTACCAGGGAGCTGAAAATGAGCTTTATAAGGGAGCTGAAAATCCTTCAGAGAGTTATTCTGGAGGCTCCCTCTCTACAAACAATAGTAAAAAAATCTGTAATGCGCTTTTGCTTCAGTGTATGCAAGCACAGGTACACCCACCGTGTTCGTTAATTGGAAGTGTAACAACTGTAGTCATTCTTCCCTCTTTCACATTTAGGATCCTGGAAGTTTCATGGAAAAGTTCTAAGGATGTTTCTGACACTTCCAAGGGGTTTTTTTCCAATATTGTTCAAGTAACTAATGGAAGTAAGGAACATCCTGTTATGCTTTTTGGGGAATTGCTTCGTGTCTTGACATTTCCTGCTATTTATAAATCATGATTTCCCTTTCCACTGCTTTTGTCTTGTTGTGTTGCTCAGGTACAGACCTAACACCTGGACCCTGCTGTGTCTGCCACTGTCTATGCCTTCAAGGAAGTGCAAAGCTCATTATATTGTTTTCCAGTCTCAGATGTGCTCAATAGGCACCCACACCATGTAACCATCCAGCACTGAGCCTGTCCAGTCAGCAAGACATCCTACTCCTACAGTGTGCTCTACTTAATCCAACCAATCAATACTGACAACACTGAGAATCAGGAAAGAAATGTCAGGTAATTAACTCTGAGCACCTTCTAATTACTGCTACAAGAAAAGCGCCCTTTCCTCCCATCCTTGACATGTTAGGCTGTTTTTTGTTTTGTTGCAAGACTTCACAGAACAAACTGGGACTTTGGATGACCAGGCCTGGAGGGGAGTTTGGTACCACACTGAGACTGGCAGGGAAGGGGGACCCTGAAGGCAAATTTGGCACTGAAAAATGCTGAGTTTGCACAACTCTGTATTCTGTTCAGAAACAAGTCCTACTGCCATCACAGCTTTTTGCAAGGAGGCACTGGCAGAATACATAACCCAAGGGTTTTCACTAGTTCAAAATGCCAGCAGAGACTTGGGAGAAGCAAATCTGCTTTGGGATTTTCCAGAATTTGAGGCACAAAGCTCATAGAATGTTTTATTTATCTGGTAAAATGGTGCACAAGGATTTTTAGTGGCTTTCCTTTTTCCTCTGCAACATAAACATCTTTAGTAAAGAAGTCCAGGTCCAAACAGGATCGAGGAAAGTTACGAAGTACAGCTGGGCTGCATTTTATAATAAAATAGCAGAAAATCCAATCACAAAAAGTAGGTGGAAGATGACATCTGCAAGAGAAACACAGGCTATATGTGAGTACTTCCCTGTCAGCTCCCTTTCACCTTCTCTTCCCACCCCATTCAATAAAACTGCATGCCCTAATGTGACTCTGTCAACATATCTAGTGTTAACAAATAGACTTTGAAAGGTGTGTTTCAAAGCCTTTCCAATCAGAAATGCTTTCAGACACCCCTGTTAACCCAGTAAAACATGATTGTTCCTTTTTGGGAAGAGGGTGTGACAATTAGAGAAAGAAGATTGTTCTGTATTGGAAGTAATTGCTGTGATTTTATTGAATGGTGTGAGGGATGTACCAAAAGAAGGAAAACAAAGTATATTACACTAGGAAATAAAAACTGATTTTGAAATGTTCATTCTTCTGTCAAATTTACTGATATTTCAGGTTTTTTCTTTCAGCTATGGATTTTATGTTGACAAAGACACTCAAAATGCATATTTGGGATTGATACTTTCATTGTCATACTTTGCTGTTTACCTGAGAGTGTGTAAAATCTAGATAAACCTTTGCCTGTATAAAAGAGGAAGAAAAAGATTACATCAGGATGATGATTAAAATAGGAAAAGTGCACCAGTGTGCTTTGTAAAAGTACAGGAAACATTTGTCACATTTTGAAGTTCTGAATATTTCTTCCTCTTGGATTTACTGTTTGAAGTTATAAAAGGATCCTCAGTTCTTTTACCTTCTAACATTGATAGGGGTTTACTGGTGCAACATAATGGCTTGTAATAATTCCACTGTGTCTGTATTTGTAATTTTAAATTTGCTTTCAGATTGGTGCAGATACAGTTGATAAACCAGTATAAAGGGCTCTAGTAAAAACATTGTTTGTTCCAAGGACTTGTTTCAAAAGATGAACCAGCTCAGAGAGAAATCCCTGGTGCCTGCAGGAGGTAGCAGTTGGAGGGAACGTTGCTCTGCTGTGGGGAAGGCCGATGGCAGTGCCATCAGCGTTTCAGGAGGGATAGGCACAAACCATCCCTGCAACATATGAAAGTGTTGTGGATATGCTAAAGTACGGACCCACGGCGTAAAGAAACGCTTTCCTGCTGCTTCTGACCTCTCTCCCACTCCTGTGCAACCTGTCAGAGCATGTCTGAACTGCTGCTGAGGTCACAGGCAGGTGAGCAGAGCTTTCACTGCCAGCTCTGTGTGTCAGTGGTTTGGCTATTTATGATAAATGCCAAAGGGGTGCCCTGACTCACTTGGCAAGCGAAGAGAATGTCACTGAGCTCTTCTGCCAGAGTTGGAGGGGACCAAGACTCCTGCTGCCCCAGGGGAAAGGGGTCTGGCAGAGGGCTGTGGCTTCCTCTGCTTGCTCCTATCTGCCAGCTTCATTGCTTCCCAAAGGGAGAAGCACCCCAGGAGCCCAGGCACTTACTGCGCACGGTGATCTCTGCCACCAGAACACCTCCGGTTTGTTCTGCGCGCTGCTTGCGCTTGTCGCATGTCTCAAGAGAGCAGAGAGAAACCCATGTATACCAAAACAATTAAGAATTATTAAAAAACCCCACAGGCACAATTCTTATGTTTCCAACCAAGGAAATTGCTGCATATTTTCTAGGGATTTTTTTTTCTGCGTGTAATTATTGGGGATTTTAGTGCAGGAGAGATTTAAAGAGAGCCTTACAGTTCATTTTCTTGAAGATTTTGGCAGGCTGCCTTTCCCACCCTGCCTTAAACAAAACTCCTGTCAAGAAGAGGGAAATTGAGCTCCATCTGTTTAACCCCTGACCTCTGTGAAGGCTTCTGGGTTGTTTATTGCTGATGATAATTGTTGCCCATTGGGTAGAAACAGGAAGCACCAAATCCTTTCCAAATTGATCAGCTCATGTCCAGCACTAATGATGCCTGTCACAGCTGACAAGGTCTGTATTGGAGGCAGTGCTCTGCAGACTAAAGGTCCTTGTGCATCTCCTGACCTTTGCAGATCCCCAGCTGGGGGCATTTTTGTTACAAACTCAGCATGCAGTAATTCTGGTTATGAGTTGCTTGTAAGCACAGGCCACCGGCTTGGTTCAACCTTAATTGCAGGAGACCCCCAGCTGCATTTTTGAGTGGGAACTGGACTCGAGGGATGTTGCCTGATTGAGCAATTATCCTGCACTGGAGGGTGAGGTGGGAATTCCACACAGTGCCTGAAAGGATGATGTAGGTGTTTGACAGTACTGCCAGAGGGGCACATATGAAGTAATGGGTTTGTGGGTTTTTTTAACTCTGATCTGTGGCTGGATAAAAAGTTTAAGAAATCTTAAAAATCTACAAAATTGTAGACTTTTTTCTGTTGCTTTTGAATCTTATAATTTCTAACAATGTGCTTTTGTCAGACATGCAAATTTTTCACAAGTCAGTTCCTCCTGCTTAGCACTGAGGCTGTATATTGCAAAATGCTGCCTTAATTTGCTCCTGGACTGAGAAAGGGGTTAGAATGAAAAATTGGGCTCACCAGGAGGAGTAATGTTTTCTCTTCTCCAGCAAGAAACATTTGTTGTTGAAATGACAGCATGTTGGCCAAGGAGTATTTTGTGCTTTCATTTTAGGTTAAATAAAATTCTATTTCATTGCATGAGAGAAAGAATGGCAAAGCTCTGACTTGGTCAAGGGTGGAGAGAGAAGTCTTTAAAGAAAGACATTTTATGGGCACCTGCCCTTGTTAAATTATGTGCCTGTATAGCACCCTCACCATACTCCCATCTAAGGACACAAGAATCCACTCTTCTACCTCAGTTCCTGCTCCAGAGACAATTTATGTATTTTATGCAGAGTAGGATGTCTGCAAGAGCAATAACTTACTGCAGCATGGCAGGGAGGACTTTCCTCGGGAAGGGGGACTGGGTGCTTTGGGACTCCCATTGCCCCCAGGGTGCTGTTAGCACCAAGATACTTGGTAAAATGGAAAAAGCTCAACTTTCTCCTTTTTTCTAGGCTTGTGTTTAACTGTAGCTGTTTGTCAGACAGGACTGCAGTCTGGGATATCAACAGGAGCTGAGTTTTTAATGGCTACCTTATTTCTCAATACATTTAAACAAGTTTCCCAACGTTGCCTGTGACATGACAGGGGTCAGGCTGCACAGCTGGGCTCACCCAGTGCCTGCCTCCATCTGCTGAGAGCCCTGGCGCTGCCTCTGCGCCTGCATACCCTCGGGGAGGGCTGGCCATCCTCTGTCTGAAGGTGGCACCGTGTGTTTCTCTTACCACGGGGCAGGAGAACTTCTCGCTGTCGCAGACGTGCGTCTCGCAGTGCAGCCAGACCTTGGACAGCTTGGGGATGTTGCGGAAGCGGAAGGCGTTGAACTGGAACGTGGCCCGGTTCGTTTTCCCGTTCTCGTGCACTAGGATGGAGTAGTCCGTGGCACACCTGTGTTGTGTGTGGAGAAGCAGTGTCAGAGCCCCCGTGGCCTCAGTGAGACATCTCCTGAGGTGACATCTGATGAAAGCATTTGCCCTGCTGTGGGCCAGCTTTTCCTTTGCTCCCTTATACCCCACAACCAGCTTCGCAGTCATCCTCAGGGCTGGGCTGAGTAGAGGGGCTCCCCAAGGTCCCACCAGCACCTACCCCTTAGTGATCAAAGGCCAGTGGATCTGGTAGAAATACTCTGAGGAGGGAGTTGCCCAGCAGTTGTTGAGAACAACTTTAAACCTGGGGAGATACAAACCCCAGATTAGCAAGGAATGTCCCAGTTGCCAATTTATTACTCATTCCCCCTTCCTTTGCCTACCTGTCACTTAAGCCCTTGGCTTCCACTCCAGCAAATATGTCAGAACCAATTTCTGATGTTTCAACCACAAAGGGGGCTTCCTTTATACTTGAGAACTTGGCATTCTTTGAAAGACAAAAGACAAAGGCATCATACATTACTTGTAACATGCAAAGCAAGGCATGATTCAACTTCAGACACCACTGCAGAGATGGGCCCCAGAAAATCTGGGTTCTTATAACCTGCAACCTCCAAACTCTACACTGCTAGTAGGACTATTGCAAACCCAAGATGATGTTTAAAAATATTTTTATTAATATTTGGTGTATAATGATGATCAGTGAGAAAACTTGATGCTGTTGGGGTTGTAGCATGTATTGCATGTATTCCCACAGAGCATGGGTGGGAAGCAAGCTTGCTGCTGCTGCTTCTGGTGGTGGGGGAAGCTGGTGGGAGTGAGAGTGAAGGTGAGTGTATAGAATGGGAATGGAGTTGGGACATGGCCACGTGTTGGAGAAAAGGAAGGAAGACAAGCAGAAATCACAAGAAAAAAGCCAGTCTGCTGAACATGGAGCAGTGTGGTGCTCAGGTGAAAAGTTTTTGTTACAAATACAGTGAAATGCCTACTTTAAATCCCAATGTTTCTTGTTGGGTAAGATGGTAACAAAGCTAGCACCAGAATTGTAAAAAGAATATCTTACTAAAAAAAGAATATCTATCTAACTTACCTAGTGGTAAATACTCCTTTTACCTGGCCTATAATTTTAACACAGTATGTTCCTAGTTGTGCTTTTTCTAGCTGTGCTAAAATAGAGAGGCTGTTTTGGAGCTTTTGACTGTGCTTTTGTGGAGAAAAGATTCCAGGATTAGGAGCTGGCTGTTCCAGCAGTGCAGTGGAGCTACAGAGAGGAGAGGGATGCTTCAAAAGACCTGCCTGATATCAAGGGACAATATTTTGTTGGCAACAAAAGTCCAGCATGACCTAAAGATCTGTGGGGTATATGAAATATCTGTCAGGTGAGAGGATCAGGGAGAAAGCTGCAAGAGAAATGCAGGGAGCTTTGCTGTGTCTATAGAGGCCATGCAAGGCCAGGAGTATGTGCAGATTCATGCTGATCTTGCAGTGGGACTACTCACAAGTTTTGATTTTTCTTATAAAACCTGTCAGCAGGTTAGAAATGTACCTCTCAGCAGAAAAATCTGTCTGATTGTGAGGGATTAAAAGAACAGTTGGCATGAGTCTGCTCTGTTCACTTTAAGTATATCCCTGTTAATCAGCAGAAACAAGAACCCCTGCCAATCTCACTGCAATTATCTGTTCCAGGCTAGTAATGTGCTCCATGACACATAAAAGTCAGGAGCAGCAGCCCTGTTTTTTCCAGCCCTTTGACTGAAGCCTTTGTAAGGTAAAGGTGAAGGTGTGAGTGGCAAAGAGCGCTTACAGAGTAGAAGTTGAGGGACAGCTGGCTTTCAAATGAGCCGGAGCTCCCGTTCTTCACATGGACAGTGGCCACCCTGGGGACAGGACAAAATTCTGCATGAGTGAGGCATGGTGATGAGGACAGGGTGAGACACACTCCCAGGAGAGGATATACCTTTGGTCGAAGGCAGCCTGGTTCACCAGGTAGTTGGCATTGTATGTGCAGGTGAATGAGTAATTCACAGGCTGGCTCTTCACAATCACTGAGGAGTCATTGGAGACGATGGAGTTATAGAAGTGATACACGGGATTCTTGAACTGTGGATGGTGAGACAGAGAAATGTGGGCAGTACTGAGTCCTTGAGGCATCAGGAATAAACTTTGAAACATGAAGACTCTGGCATCAAAACAGGCTCCCCAAGGAAACATGGTTTGGTAGCTCTTTATATGCTCTGCTGCCTATTCATATGCCTTACTAAACATAAGTTCTGTGTAACACAGGTGCAGGTGAACAGCAGACTAATATCCCTAAGCCAGTGAGCATTTTGCCTGGAACTGAAAAGCACAGCTGCGTGATTCTTCCTTCTGCTTCACTCTGCAGTTTGCCTCCTTCTTCCATTGGTACCTAAAGCTTACTTCAAGCTGAAGAGGATAGAACTCTCTCAAGTGAGTGCAGCCATTTCCTGAGTCAGAAATGCTGACCTTCATAGTCTTACCTCTGATTGGGTGCCACAGTATGATTTGTTTTTAGGTGACAGGTCTGGGATTGTGAATTGGTAATATCCTGAATCGTGGATCCCATTGTAGCAAATGCCTCCAAGTGCCAGCTGATTAACCTCCCATCCATAAGGACACTCTGGAATTCTGGTAATGATGGTTTTAGGATAGCAGTACACCAGAATTACATCTGGAAGGAAAATGATACACCTGGAGTTATTCAGGAGTAACTTCCTTTCAAAGAGGTAGGTCCACCCACTTACTTTCCATTGGGCTTAACCTTCTGTGAACAGGGGTGTGTGCTGGAAGGTCTCCTAATGAGAGCAGCTTTTGCTACACAAAACAGACCTTTAGGTTGTTAAATTCTGTCCTCTTTGGAGGAGTTTAGCCTTTGCCTTCTAATCAATGCAGAACTTAGTGAAAATTTTTTATCTTTCTGGAATAGCTGATTGAAAAGCAGAGGCACTGCCGAGGAACGTGAAGTAAAAAAGGACTGCACTGAAAATGCCTCATTAACTTATGCTGCAAAGCTGGCTTCTGTAACACCACTGACTCTGTAAAAATAATATCGGTGAGGTTGTTTGGTAGGTTTTGTAGATCTGCACTGTTTTGTACTGGTGTATAAATCTTGGCCACAACAGACATTCTGCCTTTTCTTTTCTTGGACTGGCACTAGAAATCCAGCACAAACTGAATTTTTCCAATTGTCAAGTCAAAAGCCAAGATCTAAAACTGAACCTAGGCCTGCTAACAACAATAGGAAATGACGCAAACTCCCAGCCCTGTTAACAGCAGTGCTGTGTATTTCCAGACATGGTGATTGCTAATACACACATGAATGCTGAACATCATAACAGACAGACAGACTGATACCTTTGTGACAGCAGAATTGGATATTTTTCACAGGCACAGCTAATTTGAACATCGGATGGAAATTTTAAGGGTAAATATTGACTAACCATTAGTGACCTGAATACTGAGGAAGACTTCCAATTACTAGAGTGAGAAAAAAAGGTACCCCCCCTGGAATTATTCAGTTACTTCTTTTAAAGCCCTTGCCACTCTCATTTTTTCTGCTAAAAGCTTCATTTTGCAGCCTTTCCATGTCTGCTAGGGAATAATCTGGGAAAGTCAAGTAGAGACATTAACGATTTGCTTTTTCTGATTAACAAACCTTCAGCACATGCAAGCTGATTCTGCTTGTGTTAATGCTCAGATTTAAAACTGGCAGCTTAGAGCTATGAAAATTCCTGTAGTTCAGAGAAAGCGCTTGTGCAAATAAAGGTACTGAAATAAATGGCTAGAGGGCCAAATACTTTAGATATACCATGAAATGGCTGACAGCAACCTGACAGCAGTCATGTACTAAGAAGCAAACACTAAATTGTGGCATATTCCAACACATTTCTAGAGCACATTTTGTAATTGTATTGAAATCTATTTTACAGGTCTGGCAATCTGACTGTAGTCTGTGGGACTACAGCCCAGTTTGGGCAGCAAAGATCTGCTACATTTAGCCTGTACTGTTACAGAAAATTTCTAATTGTTTTTGTTCCCTTTACTACTTTATGCTTTTGTGATTAACTTTCTTGCACTATGGTAATTGCACAGAATTAGCTACATGCCTAATTCTTGGTGGGGTTAGGACTTGTATGGAACATTCTTTACTGTGCTAGCTCAAGGCAGGTCATTAAAAGAAATTTAAGGATTAGCTCTACAGAATCCACAGTTTAACTTTCTGAAGGAAAACCTTTTGATTTTGAATGAAAAAACCCTGTGGCATCTTAATTAGAGGAGAAGATCTTAGGAGACTTAAGTTATTTTACCTGCTTTATTTGGAGTGCAAGGCCCTGCAAGACCTCGAGCCAAGATGACCAGCAGATAAATAGCAAGAGTCACCATTTCTTGCAATGATCTGAGGACACAGGAAATAAAAGCTGAAAATGTCTTTAAAAGTGGAAATAAAAACAATTAATTGTCTGCAGTCCTGAGCTTGTAGTAGCTACTGTTAAAATGTAATTTTTGCAGAGAGAAAAAATAACATTACTGATATCCTGTCAGCCAATCTAATTGCAAATATAGGGTAAATCTTTCAAAGACCATTGCTATAACTGGGTCACTATTGTGACAATTTCACTATTTCAGTTTAGTGGTGGCTTTTAATTCTTCTAGTTTGATTTCTTGCAAATAGTCTAAACCTAAAGTGTTAATATAACCAAATGAAACTGAAACAGTGGGATTTGAAAAAAAGAGGAAATAGAAATTACAAGAAGAAATATGACACAAGAACATATATAATGTGCTTAAAATTTAGTGCTGAAAGTATTCTCTGTGGTGATTGGTATTCTGATGCATATAAATTTAAGATAGCTCAGTTTTGGTGATTAATGCATTTTCTCCTTTGCTGCTAAATGTTGAGTTTCGAGGAAAACATCCATAGAAATTATTTGCATTTACATTTCAGACCTCCAACCTGAAAGCTGTTTCCCACAGGGGATAAACATATACAGCCTGTGGGATTGGGACTGCAGATCTCATAATTTCCCTTTGAAGACACTCTTCATTATCAGCCCTCATACATACATCACTAAGCAGTCTAAGTCAGAAGTAAGAAATATCATTTACAGGAAAAAAAAAATCATTCCATTTCAGTAATTCTAACAAAACCAATCAATTTCAACATTTTCACTCAGCCTCTATTTAAAAAATATATAAATATATATGAGTTTATAAAAGGGTCTTAAAGTGCATAGCAGTGACAATTCCTTCTAATTATCATCCCATGCATTCTACAAGAAATTAAGGGTTATACCTATGAGACAGGAAGGAGCCAATTATTTCAGATTTTCATTCCAGTCTTATTCCAAAAGCAGCGCTGTCAGCTCTTTCCAAGATGTCCTCTTTCAAATGAACCCAGGTGGTGTTATCTTCGCTTTATATAAGCAATCTTGTAAAAGGAGCCCATCTCTGGTTAAATCTCAACCTGCCAGTATTGTCCAGTGTGAGAGGAAAAAAAGAGTTATAGAAAAGCAGTTCTCTTCCCCTAGATGAGTCTGCATTGCTGCTATTTGATTTTTACAAATCTTTTTACAGTGGTTTTTTACTGATCTTGCAAACAAGTGAACAGAAACCTGCTGAAGGTACAAAATTTTTTGGTTTGTGAGTTTATTAGGAAGATGTAAAATTTCTGGAGAGGTGAAGGTACAGCTGCCTTCTAGAATTCAGTGAAAACATATTTATAGGAATTACCTGCTTGTCTTACATGGCTTATTGAGAATGTCAAGCTTTTGTGCCATACAAATGAACAAAAGTGGTGACAACAGATCATATATTTACCTTTGGAGTTGTTTTTTTTACTTTTTTTTTTCCTAAAAGCTCACAGGCAGGTAATCTGAGTTTAGGCAGGCTCTTCTATAAACCTTAGCATTATGCTACATAATACTAAATGCACATAAGACTGTGTAATATATATTGAATATTAAACTGTAGATTGTATAAAATTTACTATTGCACAGAAAACTGAAACAAATTTACTCTTTGTATGACCACCAGTCATGAAGTTGCCTGTGAAAGTCTTGTCTAGCTGGTGGGATTTTCTGGTGCCCCATTACATCCTGTTTGTGTCAGCTTATAGTGAAAGGCCCAGAAATAGTGGGTGCACTACTGCTATTTTATACAGAATATGGGCTTTAAACAGTCTTGCCATGGGAACTGGCCCAGGCTCAGCTTTGGGCACTGTGTCCCAAGCCCTACCCAGTCCCATGTGCTGTTCAACCACCTCCAATACCTGTCTTGAGTCACTAAACACCTGTGGGGCTCCTCACAGATGGTCTGGTAGGTCGTCTTGTGCAGAACCTTGTTCTGCCCCATCCATGGCAGGACTTTGGTGTGGATCTGCCTTCTCTCATGCAGTGTTTGGCAAACAGGGTGGCACAGTAATAAAGCTGTACCAGTTATCAATAGTCTGGAGTTTTTGAGGGAGATAGTGGAATGGAAGAGCACGGTGGCCCTGACCTAAACCTGAAATGCTCAACAAGGAGTTTTTAGCTGGCCTGTGAGTGAGGACAGCATTCACTACAAGAAGTCTCAAGCCAGAAGACCTGAGCAAAGCAAGGCCATGGGTGCACCTGCATTGTGAGGGCTGCTCGGCGATGGTCGTGTGCAGGTGAATCTGCAGTGACATGAAGAATTAAGTGATATGGGTGACTTCTTCTGGCAAACTGATCCAAAGCCCTAAACAAAGGTTGAAAAGCTGATCCAAAGCCCTAAAATGTTGAAAAGCCGTGTTGGTGCTTAATTTCAAATATCAAGTCTGAACTAAGATTGAAGCTTTGTAAGGAGTTGCTCTTACTGCTCTTGTGAGCCTGCAAGCCACCACATTCTGATTTAAATGAGATTACTTAAAGATGGACACATGGATAAAATCCTCTGGGCAGGGTTTGTTGTTATTTTAATTGAATTAAAGAACAATCCACTGAACAAGAAGCAAAGCTCATCAATCATTTCTAATTATTGATCTCTCTAACTAGAGATTATCCTCATCAGAAATCCTAAAGCAAGGAAGATTTAACTCTAGGTGTCTATTTTCTAGCCTCACCCCAATCCTGCAGGGATTCAGGCCTAATTATGATTTCCTAAGGCTAAATCTAAATATACACTGTGTCAACATGCACTATTTTTTGTCTTTCTGTCTGTGAGGGTGTTTTTGGTCTGGAAGAAGAAACCAGGGTTTCTGGTAAGACTTTATGATCAACCCTGTTGACAAGAATATTTAGCCCAGAAACAAGGGGACACTTGCAGAAGAGGGCTTGTGACTTGGGCATGAGAAAGGACTCATGGCTGTGTACAAGCTAATTCTTCAAACTCAAAGAATCAGATTCAGTCCTGAGGTTGGACTTGGCCTATCAGGCCTGCACACACAGGGCTGATTTGGAGCATAAGATATTTGGCTAACCTTGATTAGGCATAGTGTAAATGCCTTGCTAAAAATTATGTAAGTGGTCCACCTCACCATAAAATTAACAAAGCACTTAAAACACAGATTAGCTTTTTACTGATAATTTTTAGCAAATACACTAATTAAATTATCATTGGTATAACAGTACAGGTTTCAGTGGAATTACTCCAAAATGGATCTAATCCCATAATTTGTATGAGAAAATAAATATCTCACTATCTTCTCACAGAAAACTTATCTCCATGTACATAATACTCCTTTTGGGCAAAAGGTAGAAAACAGAATGAAAACCATGAAACAAATTTGGCAGTGGTGCCAGCTGGTGTATAGTAGTTTGCATTTGCATGAGAAACAAGCACAGAATGTACCTAAGCCAACCAGCATTTGATACCTGCACTGATCAGAGGTGAAGGCTCGGGGAAGGGTTATGTTTCTCTCAGTAAATGCTCACACTGAAAAAGGAAAGCCATTAACTTGCAAAGCAGACCATTGAGGATTGTTGCAGTTCCCTGAGTCTTTCCAAAACCATTGAATAATCTCAGCAACCTAAGTATTTGTACAGATTTCAACCAAGAGCAAATGAAGGCCTTATTGTGGATTCCACCTACAAGGGCAGCTTGTGTCTCCAGCCTTGTTCCTCACATTGTCATGGAAAGCTGTGTGAGTATCAACTGTCTGACTCTTACATGAAGCAAATCAGGTTCTGCTGTTTGAACCTGCAAGGGATATAGCAACATCCAGTTTTCATTGGTTTTGGACAAAACAATAAACCTGAAGAGTCCCTCAGCTATATGGAAGGACTTACAGGATAATGAGGATCAATGGACACAGGCAGCTGATTCCAGGGGAAGGCAGATCAGCTGACACTCATCTAGAGGATGCAATGTATAAATGATGGTGTTTCCACACACCAAAACCTGGCATACTCAGTTTTGTCTAAGATAAGAGGTGTATTTATCCCACAGGCATAGCAGACATCCATGCTGGGTCTGGAAGCATAGCAGCTGTATTTATATTTGGCCTGATCTGAGTGGATCCTCTTGGAAGTGCAGCACTGTATTAGTACAATCAAATTTTTCTGAAGCCTGATTGAGCTGTGCTGTGTAGACTTATTCCCTCAAGTCATAAATACCTTAGGGATTTAGGATTGTTTTGCCTTTTACAGTGTAAATACCTTTCCAGTAGTTTATTACTCATGGCACGTGGCTGGTCACTCACTTCAGCACATGACTGAGTCACCATCCCTGGAGGTACATGCAGATGTGGCACTAAAGGACATGCTTAGTGGTGGTCTTGGCAGTTAGCACAGTTGGACCTCAAGAGCTTTTCCCAACCTAAATGATTCTACAGTTCTATTCTATGAATGTTTTAGCCTTGTGAGCAGATTATAGTGCAATGCATGAACGTACAGAGAGCCTGGGACACACAGATCTCCTGCACCCCAAGTCTCCAAGTGGCTGATATTGTTCAGTAAATGGCACAAGACCTATCAGAAGAAGGGGAAATCAGAGGAAACTGTCCTCATGGAAGAGTCACATAAAAACCAGAGATGGATGTTCAGGCCACTGGAAGAGAAGAAGTCTTCTGCTCTTGACTTACTCATGTGTTAGCTGTCTGTCTGTGTAACTATGCAACACTGAATCATAATTTTTCAGCAATCACCTGCAGCCATGAGCTTGGTGAGACAGTGCTGCTGCTGGTACACGCACTCCTGGGGTGTGAGAGAGGACAGTCTCTCAGCTGAAGAAGCCTTGATAATTCTGCTGTTCAAAACAGATATTTACAACAGCAAATCTTGCTGAACACAAAATCGTGGCTGAAGTCAATAATCATATTTCATGCTCATTTGAATGCCTGATTCTATTGCTGTTTAGCTTTGCCAGCATATTTAATGTTCTTTGGATGCTTCTCCAGCAAATTCCTGCCTGTTTTGGAGTTTGCTGCTGTTGGAACAGAACATCAGTTTGCAGCTGAGTTTCCTTGAAGCCTTTGTGTGGGTAAGTGCTTTATTTGTTCTAATTTTTTAGGAGATGTCTTGGAGTAGCTAGTTATGAAGGATAAGACTTTGGAGGTTGGTTTAATAAAGACATGGTGCTTGATTTAATGAATGTATGAGACATGTAAAACAGGTCATGCGAGCCCAGAACTGATGACTAACACCAGTCATGTGAGACCTCAGTCCTTGGACTGCCTCTAGTTGGAGATGCCTAAACTTGCTATGTACTTAATTAATTTGTCTAAATGAGGCATGTGTTGCATTAGCAACTGCTGTAAGGTGGCCAAGATATCTGCACAGATATCTGTAAGGTGCCCAAGATATCCCGTGACACAGGACCTCTGGGACACTCGGGCACTTTTGGAGCAGGAACTGGAAGCCAAGGATAGTCAGGACATCTTAAATGACACTGGATGTCTGTGTGTGGGCAGCTGAGTGGAGACCAGCCAGACACACTGCTCTGGTTGGCTTGGCATTCATTTTTGCTCCCCTTGGGAGCCTGAGCAGCCCTGCAAAGTCAGCAGCACACATGCCTGAGCCTGCTCCAGCACCCTCCAATTACTCACTGAGTGCCCAAGGACAGCTTCAAGGCAGAAGCTGGAGCACTTCTGGGGAAAGATAGCTTTGATCTCAACAAGCAAGAACTGGGTCTCCTGTAATCCTGGACGAGGGCTCTGACCACCAGTCTGCTCCAGCTGTTCTTTGAAGAGAGTGTGGCTGTGGCTGCTGGGCTCCACTGTGTCCAGAGCTGCTGTCCCATCTGGGATCTGTCAGAGCAGAACTGCAGGGATTTTCTGCTGAGAACACAGGGATTAAGTATTTTGTAATGGCTGGTTACTGCTGTGGAATAGCATTCTGTAATCACCTGAATGTGGCCTGAATGGCTTCTGAGGTACCTAAGTGCTTTTTTGGATCTCAATCATGCCATCCTGTATAACATCTTGTAAACCTTTTAGTTCTTGTTATCTCAACAACAGGTCTTGATCTCTTGGCTGTGTGGGTGAGGATCTCACCTCAGTGTGGGGGAGGATTTTAAGAGGAAGGTGACAAAAAAGGAAGAATGGACTCTTTGTGTCATTCATTTGTTTAATCTTCTCAGTTTGGCAGCTGCCTCTGACACAGTGACCATTCTCTTCTTGGTCCAGTAATGCTCTGTTTTCTGGGCATTATCCCACTGGTGCTGGGAAGGTTGCTGAAATATGCTGTTTCTCATTTTGGGGTGGGCTATGTCACCACAACTTTTAAAAGAGTCTGCAGCAGATGTCTGATCTTCTGCCTCATTCCTGGCCATGTGTGTTGGCCATAAATAATGCTGCTCACCCAGCCTGCATGCTTTGCTACTGAAAACCTGACAAAAACAGGACTGCAGTGCAGTGAAACATAAAAAGTAGACTAAAAGCAAATTTATCCTCTGGGGTCCCTCAGTGGCAATTCCACTGATTGCTCAGAAACTGATCCTAAATGTATGCTGCTCATTTTAAAAATATGGAAAAGAAAGAAAAAAGCAAAACAAAGACAAATGAAGGGGCAAACTGATAAAGAAATTTCAGAAGCAGGAGGAATGCTGAATTACAGTAAAGGACTTGATTGCCATGTAGCTTGGAAGGGCCTCATATTCCCAAGCCCGGAAACCTTTCCTCAGACTTGCAATCTGTATTGCCCTGGGAGCCTGGAGTGCTCCTGCTCCCTCTTTAACCCCTCTACCCTTACCTCAGCTACAGAGCCCTTCTCCAGCTTCCTTAGTTCTCCATGGTCTGATCCAGCTGAACTATAAACCTGCTTTGTGGGATCCAGATAGGAATGCACACATGAAGGACTGGTAAAAATCATGTTCTTGAAACGCTCTCCATAAATTCATACCCTTTGAAGAGTTAAGATCCATTTGTTTTCCCTATGAAATAAGCTTTCAGTATCTGTAGAGCTGCAGTCTCAAATCCAACATAAACCTTTGCACTTCTATCAGTGGCAGCTGCTGATTAAAATCACAGTTTTGGTTTCCCAAGCTACATAATCCTGCTAGTTCAATCTTAGACCTACTTTTCTCAGCACACTGTATCCATTATACCAGTGTTGTCCTCATTTTTGAAAGTTTGTGATTTTTGGCAGTCTGATAGCATCATCCTTGGAGACAGTCTCTTTTGCTGTGGAAGGGATCTGTTTGTTGTAAAGAGTTATGTGGCTCTGAGAGCTACATGTATCAAACTTAGCTGCATTAATTAGCTGGTGCTGTGCTTGTAAACTGATCATAATAATGCTTATCACAATCTTAGTACCATTATCTCTGTTTTGCAGATAATGGAACTGAGCCACAGAATGGCAAAGCTCAGTGTAGGGCTCTTGAGCTGTCCATCCTGCTCTTACTTTTCCTTTCCCACTGAAATAAGCAGCTTGGAGCAGGGAGTGTCCAGGCAAACTCTGGATGGGTTTGTCTGTGAATGAGAAAAGCTTTCTGGGAAGCTGGAACGATTGTTTGGAGTGCCAGGTCATGTCTTCTGGAACAGAGGACTCACATGTCAGAGGCTCTTTTTCCACCTAAAGTAGTAAACTCCCCCTTGCTTGTCAATTCACCATTTCCACTGGCCTTTATGGCTTTTTGACAATGATTTGGTGCCTTGATTACCAGTTGAGTGTCTCAGTGGGTTTGCCATAAACAAAGATTCTCACTTAGTCAAGACACATTCTTTAGCATTCAGCCACCAAAAAGGTCACTTTCTGAGACTTCCCACAGATAACAGATCAATTTTCAGATCAGTTAAAGGGTATTGTTTTCTTCAAATTGCACCAACACACTATTGATGACATCCACTGAGATGGTTCTTTCCGTTCACCGTGTTTCATACTAGCAGAGAAATGTAACAGCTTCATGCAGTGGAATGGAGAAGAGCAATTGATCTAAAAGTTTCAGGCACTCAGTTGGGTTTTCATTTCTTTCATTATGACTCAACCAATACCAAATAAAATCCAGATATTATTTTTAAATTGGCTGGATCATTAATTTTAATTACTATTAAAATTTTATATTATTATTGATTTCAATTATTTCTTGTAGAATTCACTTAAACACCAAATGCAAGAGGTGGCTGTGGTCCATGTACATTTCTTCAGAGATTTTCATGGGCTCCCTCTGATAGTCAGGTTTGAGAAAGCTGACACCTTTGTGTTTTCTTCTGCTGAGCTGTAGCTGGTGTTGTATTGATCACTCAAAATCAATTCAACCATCCTGGGCAAAAGTACTATTTGCTAGCTTTTAAAATGACAGTTTCTCCTTTATGATGTAGCTTCCAGTGATGTAATTGGAGGAAATACTCAGTCTGGAGCAAACCATCCTTTCGAGCTAAGCTGGCTGAACAGAGCATTGTGGTCATAAAAATGTTTGCAATTATGATACCAATGGCATTCATGTAGTATTTCCTACAAGCTATTCCAGAAAGTATGACACTGTAGTTCCCTTTTATGAAAATCCCTCAGGAATACAATAATGTGATTACCTTCCAAGGGATTCATAGAGTTGTTCTCCTCCATAACCCATCACAGCTTCAAGTACTCAATCCTCCAGGACAGACTGTGCTCAAGACTCCAGATTGATTATGCTGTTAATGACACAAGAAGCTCTGCTGTTGTTTTTTAATTCTAAGATTAGCTAAAATTAGAAGTTGACCTTATGTTCCGGAATTAATTTAAAAACAAAAATTCAAGTTGCTGATTCTGATGATTTCTTTTCTTTAAAGCCACAGCTCCTTGAGCTGTGACTCAGTTCTGAAGTGATTTTGAAATGAAAGGTGTCTGGCCCAACTGATACATAGGAGCAATAAACCCTGAGCAGTCTCCAAGGTAATGCCCTTACATGTATACTGGGCATCTACAGATATGTAAGATTTTGAAAGATCAAGAAGATGTCAAATCCTTGTTTTAAATGCTTGAAAACAGCTGGATAAATTCAGTAAATAGACCTCGAACTGCTGACTGCTTGGATATACCAAAAGCACATGAAGTTGAGGAGTTACTCTTTGCACCTCTGGATGGTCTTGATATCTTACAAAAAAAAAAAAAAAGAGAGAATAAGAAGAGCAGGGAATACTGAATCTTTTACAGCAGTAGGCTGGTAAGATACATTATTGATGCTTCAGAAAGTGTGTAAGACTTAAAGTGCTGAGCTTGAAATACTAGGAAAGAATCTGTTTTCACAGCTTTTTTCTTAATATCAGTTTTGTTTTTTTTCTCAGTGGGCTCCAAAACAAAATGTACCTAAATACACCAATAGTCAGTTCTGAAAATGTAAGCTGATTTGAGAGTATTTGGATACATCTTCCTGGAAGTCCTTTGGGAAAAAAGGATGTAGTTGGAATGCCCACTCTCTACATCTAATTCTGGGGGTGGGTATGGTATTATTTGGGCGTAGGTGAAATCAGTGGATATGAATGTAGAGAAGATATGGCAACAACAGTGTTTTCTGTGTTTGCAATACCATTCATTTCAGGCTCTCTGAGACCTTCACAAAGATTTTAGTCCAGACACCAACTGGCCAGGAGATGGTGTTAGTGATGTACTATAAACAGACACATGAGGCAGAGAAAGGCAAAGTGACTCATGAAATCTGGTGAAGACATCTCTGAGTGATGCCCATCTTTTGGACCCTTCCTTGGCCTGTTCTGATTATTTTCATTGTCCATAATAATTACTATTTAGTGTTGCTATTTCAATATGGCAAGCAAGTAAAATATGAGAGCAAACATAATTTTCTTGTATCTTTGTCAATACATTTGTTAACTGATAATTTATTAACAGATAAGTAAAAATAGAACTGATCAAAGCCTACATCACTCAGGAATAGCAGATGTGAATGAAATAAGTTCAGTCATCCAGACCTTTTTAACCTCTCTTGCAAGCCTTAATCTTGTGGCTAGTAACAAGTAGTTTGGAAAGATGTTCCTCTCTAGGACATCAAATGCTCTATATTTCTTTCCTTCTGCACCTCCTGTCAGGACCCAACTCAGCTGAGATCCCCAGCCTTTCAGTCAGCTTTGTGAATTCCTGTACCAGTTCATTTCTCCACTTCCCAGTCTTCATTTTCCTCATGTGATTGCAACCCTCATGCTCTGTCCTATATGCCACTAAACCCACAATGTCTGAAGGTGTTACTATGTAATGTCATCTTCTGGTATTCTCACCTTCCCACCTCTTTCCATGTTTCCTGTCCCACCACCTCTCTGTGCACTATCCCTTCCACTGAGCTCAGCAAACACTGCTGCTCCATCAATCTCCTCCATTTCATGACTTTGCCCATGCTACTTAAATTTGCTTGTGTGTGAAATATTGGTTGTAAATCTTTCCTTCCAAGAGTCCTTTGCTTTGTGCAGGGTTTCCATGGTGGTTTCCTGCTGGCTTTTTACCTCTGCTCCTTTCACCAGCAGTATGATATTGGCCAGAAATGGCTCTGCAGGCAGGAGCTGGTGTTGGGCAGACAATGGTGGTCAGCTAGCACGATTCCTTGGCAGCAGGCTGCTGCTGTGATCTCAGGTTATACATCCCTGGGTTTGCACTTTTTAAAGCTATTTTAATCATGACTATCAAAAGAGAAGGAAATAAAGTCTCTTGTGCTTCCTGCTTTGCTGCACACTCACAGCCAGCCTGGACCCTTTAGTCTCAGTCTAACCATGTTCTCCTGAAGTGAAGTGAGGAGGCCACGTACAGCCTGGCTCCAGGAGCTCAAAGCATGAAGAGGGAAACTGTACCTTGATATTTCATTTCTCTGCCTTCCTCAGGAGGTTTCTGAAGCTCACTGTGCAAAGGGAACCTACCCCTGCCTTCCCTGAGGTGTGGACTGCCCTTTCCTCTCAATTTGCACACAGGAGGGGCAGTTCCTCTGGTTCTCTTATCTCTTATTTGCCTGTCCATGCCAAAGTTGGGGGCATCCTGACTAGTGGGCAATGTAGCTCAAGTGAAGGGACAAGCCCTGGTATTTGTATCTAAATGCTGTATATAGCTATCTTATCTACAATGGTTATTATCTTTTAGCTGCAACATGCTGGACAGAGTGTCCTGGATGGCTTGGGAAAAGAGCCATTGGGATTAAAGGTCACTGAGCTCAATCATGCTGATGATTTATTTAAGTGCTTGACAATTGTGAGTTTTCTGCTTGGCAAGTATGCTTTTTTTATTATTATTATTTTAAATTATGTGATATTCTCTGCAAGACTTCCTGTTTATGAGCAAATATCTTAGGTCTAGGGAGCTTGGTACCTAAATACCTTTTAAAAATTGATCTAAGAGATTTAGATGACTAACTCATATACTTAAAAAAAGTTAGTTAGGAATCTAAATCTAGTTATTTTCAGGATTGCAAAACTGATGGACTTTTCTCCACTATTATTAGCACTGGAAAAATGTTTTCCTCCTTATTTGCCAAATAGATCTATTGAATTTTGAGTTTCATGCACTAAAGCCTTTTAAAAATTAACTCCTATCTTTCACCAAGTACCTTTTCCAATGACACTACTTTGTCTGCAGTGACTTTACAACGAGGCTGTTGAGCTCACCATGTATTCTTCAGATTGATCTTTATCCTGCAAGTACAGGAGCCTCCAGCACTACTAAGGGCAGCTTAGAGTTATTGCCCTGACAATTCTGGCAGAGAGGGCCATTTGGAAAAGCGGTGTTCAATCTGAAAAGGGTTTGTTGCCCTTAAGTTATTTAAAAATGAAAACTGGTGAGGAGATAATGCTCTATCCCATCAGGGAAGTATATCTTTAGGATATATCTATATTTCTATAGAATTCATTATTTCCATTTTTAAACCAAATTCTATAGAGAATGAATGTGGAAATATTGCAGTGCTCTTCAGGATTGAAAGTCTGGTATTTGATCAGTTGT
Organism: Molothrus aeneus; assembly: GCF_037042795.1. Classification (NCBI taxonomy): domain Eukaryota; kingdom Metazoa; phylum Chordata; class Aves; order Passeriformes; family Icteridae; genus Molothrus; species Molothrus aeneus. The sequence continues at coordinate 26,918,623 of NC_089653.1, read as the reverse complement.
GCTTATGAATCTGAAAGCACTTTTTGTTTGGGAAATTTTTCTGTGTCACAGAATTCTCTGAAGCAGAAGCCTTTTCTCCCAAGAGTAATTTAGACTGAAATTTTTACTTAGGAAAAACACACTTATTTGGTGTGTTTCTTTTTAAAGATTGGTCTTTAGGAATTGAAAATGCCTGAGTGTGTGCATAAAATTGTATTTAAATACAAAGGACTGGTTAATACAAAGCGAATACAAAATTGGAAATTTGTGTATGAGAATGTAAAGAAGCAGAAAATAGGCAAATGTGTTCAGGGTACACACATATATGGAATCCTAAGGAAAACAGCAGTAGAATTCAGGAAATATTTAATCAGTGGTTTGACCATACCTTTGGCTCAAGCTTGGTAAATATGTGACTACTCAAGGTAAGGATGCCAGAGCAAGAACATTTTTAACAGGTCACTGACTGTTATTTTAAATGGACTCATAGCTTCATGGCTCCCTTAGATATAATGTTAAGAAATTCCTTGTGTGGAATGACATCCTGTTCTGTTGAAATATTTTATTATGTTTACCAGGCTGACAAATCTTTTGATTGCAATTTAATTTAATACAATTTAATTGCTACTAGTAGGATACCCTTCAGGAGCTTACTATCCTCACTCTTGCTGGAATTCCTGTTGCTGTAGTGATGATGTTTTCCAAACATTGTTTTGGAAAAAGAAATCTAGGGTTATCATTAATATATAATTATGATAATGAATTACGATAGCTTCAGTTTGCCTTCCTGTAACACTGTGTGCATAGCTACAATAAGATAAGAGCCTTTAGGTAACATTTACATTAATTATATTAATTAGAGAGTTGTTAGGGTAGTATTACTACTTTATAGCCCTTGTACTGACTATTTTGATAGCCCATGTGCAAGGGCATTGCTTCCTCTAATTTTGGTGAATAAGGACTATCACAGTTACCTGGGAAGAGGACTGTGAGTGCACCTGTGGCTGTGCAGCAGAGCACCCCATGTCCAGTCATCCAAAACGACCAGTTTCAGGGCATGACAGCCTTTACTTTCTTCTGCAGACATGATTAATGTGAAATATATTTCTGAGGAACTGGAAGAAATTCAAGAAATAAAAAATAATTTGCATGTGTTGGCCAGAGACATTAAACTGCATAAGACCCCAAGTAAGACTGTGATTTGCAATTTTAATTTTTCTCATTTTTCTTTTTTTCCTGTTTATCTTTTAGTGCTCATACTTATTGAACTTGAGAGTGTTAACTGCATCCATTTAGACAGAAATTAAAATGAAAAGTTCTCTTATTTTTCTATTATATTGGTAAGCTCTTTTTGTCACTGTGATGGAGGGTACACATCTACATGCAGAATACATTATAATTTTGGAAGATGGAATAAATCCATTTTTTATTAATTTCCCTCTTATTGATAGTATTGAAAGGACTTCAGGATTAGCACCAACAATACAGTTGATTGAATGGCCTTGGTGGGACTTCAATCACAGTTAAAACAGATTCTGTTGCATGAAAGGCTAAGGAAAGGAAATTACAGAGCCTGGTTTAGTGAAGGATTTAAGAATGATACACGTATGCATGAAGAACTAGGGTGCCAAAGCAAGCTGGAGAATTCTGGAGTGGTCTGGTAAGCTCCAAGACAGAACTGAATTCAACAGTTTTGTGCAGATCTTGATAGCTCGAAAAATGCCATTTTTAAAATCATACAAAAGAAGTGTGGCTTCCTTTAATCATTATAGAAGACTCTGAGAGGCAGAGGTAAAGGAGAAAGGGGCAGGCTGATCAGTCCAGGCATTAATTAGGGCCAAGGTCTCTTTTGGAAGTTAATGAGTTTCTAAATAGCTAACGAGCAGCTGATAGGGATCGGAAGAATACTTAGCCTCTGCATCCTGCTTTTATTTCTGCCCTAAAATGAGAGATACCTCTAGGAGATACAGACAGTGTTTTGTGGTCAAAAGTCTTCTATATCTGCTTCTCAGGTGAAAATCCTTTTCTTACACAATGCAAGGGAAAATTTAAATAAATTTTTAGTCTCCTGAGATTCAGAATGATTTACTAGAGTATTTCTTGAGCCTTACTGCAGTGCTCAGGATAGGACTTGAGTGATTTTAACTGTTCTGGTCTCTCTGACCCTGCCTTTGTCTATGCTTCTGAAAGTGTCTGACATAACTGCTCTTGTTTGCCCTTCTCCCTCATCCTTGTAAGCCAGATGGTTTTTGCCATCTTCCTGACCCTGCCGGGTAGACATTGCACTGACACAGCTTTTGCACAGCATTCATTTGATTTTGAAAAACGTTGAAAGGCAAAAGAAATGCAACCAGATAAGTGAATGAGAAAAAAAGAAATAAGATGGGAAGCCAACTGAGCACAAAGCAGGGGGGGATCTGCTCTTAGGGCAGACCAGAGAGGCACTTCAGGCACTTCTTCAGTGTGTGCATGGCTGTGCAGGCACATTGTCCTGAGCAGAGCCAGAGCTGCAGTCTGGTGTGTGTGTGTGGAGCTGTGAGTGTGATACACCCTTAGCTAAGCACCCACCTGGGATACAGGAATCCACCATGTAGAGACAGTGGGGATTTACTCACTCCAGTTCCCAGCTCAGAAGGGTCTGGCCTTTCTGAACCACTTGCACAGCAGATCTGACTTCAGCAATTTTCCGCCCCACCCCACAAGATTCTCTGCTACTCATGTCTTAATAGGTATTTAATAACATGAGTTAAATAGAATATTCTTTTATCTGCTCTAAGATTCCCTTTTATTTTCACCACCTTACCACTGCATCAGGAAAGACCAGTGCATTTCTTTGCAGTTTGAAATACTTGTCATTCTTGTGGTGGCTCTTTTCTGAGTCACAGCTTTTCTAACCAATATAGAAGTAACATTAATATAGCAACAAGTAATTAAAAAAAACTGGAATCTATTTGGCTCACACTACAATTGAGTATGATTCCATAGCTGTAATTAACTAGGCAGTGTCTGGAAGTGTGTTGCATCCACCACCTGCCTCTCCTGTGCTAAATTTCTACTCCCTGTGTTGCTCTTACAAACAGCAATGAAAAGCAAGGCTCAGAGCAGAAACATTTCTTGATTGAATGCCATGGAGGCCAGGAATCCTCCTGTGATGTGTTGGAATGTCTTATGCTGTTCTTGAAACAACCCACAGTGGTAGCTTAAGTCCTAGGATCTTAACACTGAGGGCATTCAGCCTTTCCAAAACAAATTGCCTGCTATCTACTTTTTGGTAAAAATTAATTCTCTCCCACGTGTAAAACAGGTAGCTGCTAATTCACCTAAAGGTTATAGTCTGCTTTTATGTGATGACAGTTTTTCTTAGATGTAATGGCCTAAAGATATGGTTTTACTTTTGCCATGCTCATCCTTCTCTGGTAACTGCTTTTGGTTAATAATCTTTGGCTCAGGACTCTGGTTAGTAGACAATAGACATCACAGCCAACCCCTGTATAAACTGGTTATCTGAACAGGATGTAGATGTCTGTATGGGCAGAATGTGAACTTCTATATAATTCCCTTTAAACTGGCATATGAAAGGGAATTGCCAATGAGTCATGTGCTGTTTGCAGATTAGAGCTTTCCAGAACCTGGTGCCAAGGAAACTGACTTATTCTCTGTTATTACTTTGCTATTCATTACGTTGTGCAATACATCAATTGCAAGCATAAATACATTGTGTAGTCCATGGATGGGAATAAATCTTGGTATGTTAAAGTACGTACATGCCAGGTGCTAGCCCTGCACAGGGAATCACATACAGTGTGCAGTTTCCTTGGATTTTTCATGTTCTATTCGTAGTACTTTGAGGTTTTGTTTTGTTTTGTTTTCATTTGGCTGCTTCATTTTTGATCCTAACTTTGAAGAAATGACTTGAACAAAATATTTCGGGCTTTTTTCGGAAACTCACAGTGCTCACTGAGGGTGTCTCATGTATTTTCAGCCTCTGGGTATCTTTGACAGCTCCAGAAACTTTTGGGAGGACGTAATTTCCCCTTGACTTTCCCACCAAGGTTCTTCAGCTAAGGTATGTTTGTTTGTATTGGTTTTTGTATTGGTTAAGTTTTGTAAGGTATGGAATACAGAAAGACTCTGTCATATTACATAGAACATATTACATATTTCTGTTTTTTACATCTCCTTGTGTTCAGCCTGCAAGAAATTGGGGAACTTTGGGGTAGTACAAAGCCCCTTTCCAGATCTGTGTGTCCAGTTCAGGAAGGACTGGTGCTTTTCCTTGGATCTCTCCTGATTTCTGCAATGGTTTCTGTAAAGCAGCTTTCTGATCCAACTGGAGACTGCTCCAAATCCACTCCCACTGCTGGTTCCATTGGTGGTGGTGGGATCAGTCATTTAGCAGCAGATTCTGCCAGCTGTGCCCTTGCACTGATGGTGAACTTTGGCTTCATGTTAATTTAGGACAGTGAAAGACATCATTCCATGCAACACTTTTTTCCCTACAACCTCTAGAGGCTCTGGGCACAGGCCAGCTGTGTGACCACAGACACGGAATATCACCCTGTGCCTTTGGCTGCCCTTCAGCCTCTGCCTTATATTTTTAGCTTTCAGTCCTCTTACCAGGAGAATTGTCTCTTCTTACAATATTTGTATCACACTGGGTGGATTAGCAGTTCTGCTCACTCCTTCTCTGGTCTCTAGTAAAAAGCAAATATTAAAAAATGACTCCTTAATTTTGATTAAGGAAGAATTGTACTTCCTAACACTGCATGACAAAACATCCTTGTTTAAAAGACTTTGTTTGAACTGGCATCTAAACTTGGATGTCTCTGTCACACAGCAGGCACTTCAGATCACTAATCTCCTGCAGTACAAGCTGGTATTTATTCCTGTCCACTCTCAGATCCTTTTACTTGGCATAGCAAAGCATACCATGCACCCCACAAATTGTGCTGGTGAACATATTTAATTGTACATCAGCAGGTTACCTATAATTAACTCCATCACAGTGAGAGCCTTGGATATCCTCATTGGGAGGACTAATGTCTTCTCCAAGGACAGAAGCAACCCTGCAGGGAAGATGGAGCTGCAAGGTTCTGCTGGCAGAGATTTGAGCTTGTTAAAGCCTTTGATGATCAATCTGAAGTTGTTTATATTTCAACGTCCAGGCTTTGACTTCCTTGAGCTGTAGCACTGGGTAACTACAAATATCTCAGGGTTTCCTAACAGTCCTGTGCATCTAGATAAACTCTTCCTTGATTTGCTCTAATACCAGACTATCAAGGTGGTCAGCTGGGATGAGGCTTGGCATGCCTAGCAGTCAATGGTTTGTCTATGTTTGGAATAGCCAACTTAAATTTTATATTCAGTGCAGAGAAACTGGGTCCTTCAAAGCCTGTTATGAGTGAGGCATCTGCTCTGGGATCAGAAAGCCTGTGCACTAGAAATGAATGTTTCTTCCTAGTGTGAGAGACAGATATAAACATCTAGGCTTACCTGGGTGAAGCCAGGTAATGTGTTGGTCCTTCAGTCCAGTTCACCTTTCCTTAGCCTCTCAGTAATCCCTCACTATTAGCAGGACTCAGCAGGACTTAGGACAATTTTTCTAGGCACAAACAAAGCAGATGAAAGAGCAAGGTGTAGCAAATAATTTGTATCATTGAGACCTGCAAGTCCACTCCAGTTTTGTGCTAATAATGCTTTAAAAAAAAAAACCTCCAAATTATCACCCCTTCTGTACCAGAGCACCACCTGCTACCTTGCAGACCTTGTTGGTCTCACAGATGCCCAGGGAGGCAGAATCACGGCTCCTCTCAGGCTAGAGCTGGGGCTACAATTGTGGTCACAAGGTATGCAATACTGCCCCAGATGGTTAACTCCTCTGAATTAAGAACCCTTAATGGTTTTCTGTGTTTGCTATTTCAGACTTTCCCACTTGATTAGCACCATGTCTGTTTTCACTCATCTGAGTATCTACTAGATATATCAGCAACTGGATTTTCCTAGGTAATATATAATAATCTAATTTCTTATAGGGATAAATTTAAGAAGACTAAATAATGAATCTTCTGATTTGGAGTGAGCTGTGTCTATCCGCCTATTTTGTCTTTTATTGCCATTGCATTTTCAATCTTATTCTTTCCAAAATTAATATTGGAAAGAATAAGAGTTGAAATGGAAATTTTGAAGGTGTGTTATGAACATTAAGGCATGCTGATGTAAAAATGTGAGAACTCCTCATAGCTTTCATTCTGCCTTGTTTCCCCTCCATGGAAAGTGCTGAAGTATGGCACAGCAGCAGCCACCAGCTCATCCCAGTTGCTGTGGAGAGGTGTCTGCTGCAGTACATTGCTGTCACACTGGTGCTGAATGGCTGTAGGTTTTTGTTACCCTCTCTGCTGGATAGCTAAAATGTGTGTATCTGTGTGAGCCTGCAATTAGGACAGCTGAAACCACACATGCATAATAAGCTGGAAGTGGATTTCCAGCCTTGCACCATGGCTCCTGTGAGTAATGCATATGTCACAGGCCTCTTCAGCATCACTGAAATTCCTCTCCTGAGAAGGAACCATTCAGCTCAAGTGTTTGAGGGTCAGGACTTTAATTTGTATTAATATAATTTATTAACGCTTTTCTGCCTCAAACTTCCCTGCATGTCCAAATTTATTGGAAATATTGCTCTGTGTGTGTGCAATGGTGTTCATTGCACGCACACAGAGCAATATTTCCAGTAAGTTTGGACATGCAGGGAAGGTGTCATGTAAACAGAAAAGTTTGTCTGTGATCACAAACTCATCCACAGATTTCAAAGAGAGAAAACTGAAAAGCTTTTCTATTCAGAAATATCACTGCAGAGACCTTGGGAGATGCATTTAGGTGCATGCACTCCTATCTCAGACAAAATCTCTCAAGGTGCATTATACCAGGGCAGATGTTGCAGAGCATATGACAAAGATCCTGGCATGGAGAGGAGAATGAAGGCAGGATGCTGCCTTTGGACTGCATCTCTCCTGAAACACAATGGTATTGTTGATATCAAGCTATCACTATTAAACTGTGATCTCATCCTCTTTCTCCATAAGTGTTGCGTTATTTCTGAACTGACATCTTCATTTTTCAGCAAGTGATTGGGAAAAAATTGCTCTTATTTTTAGATTTAAATGAGAGATGATTAACAACAAAAATTCTCCATAAAGATTAACTTTATGCAATAATTCTATCCACTTTTCATGCAAAAATATCCAACCAGATCTAGGGCAAGACAGTACTAAAACCTCTTAAAAACACTTTTGATTTGGTTGGATCCTACATCTGACTATACCATATTAAGGCTAATGCATTAAATTAGTCTTAAAGCTTATATTGGTTACAGCTGAAATAGCCAAGATATTTCAGCATGAAGATACGAAAGGTGGAAGCTTTCCAAAGTCACCCAAACGGGTGCATTGTGTGAAACTCTCCAGCATTGTTGAAATCAGTTCCAGTCCAACCCCTCTGATTTTCATTAACCTTGAATTGTCACCAGTAAAAGTTAAAATGTATTAAATACATGCTGAAAACATCCTTCAGTGCATTGCTGCAATGGTGCTGCTGCAGAATTTGTCTTTGGCACATTTGGTGCTCTGGAACTTCATGACTATTGTTCTTGTATGCTTTTTCCTTGGTACCTTTATTGGTTGCAGGTTTTCTGTCATGAGGATTTTTCTAGGTAGCTACAACATACCACTGTGGCTTTAGAAACAAGAATAAAAAAATATAATTTGTCTTAGTGAAATTATTTAAAAAGCATTATCATGAAGTCTGAAGCAAATTAATGCTGCCTAAGCTTATTGAGCATGAACTTGAATTGGCATCAGAGAATAGTTGAGGTTGGAAGGGACCCATAGAGGTCATCTAGTCCAGCTTCCAAAAGATGGGCAATATAGTAATCCACTGTGTTAGAAAGATGGTACTGGATGAAAAATGCTTGGATGGGACTGTAAAATGAGGTGTTTTAATGGAAAACATGTCAACATACGGGGCACATTACTTTTCATTGACAGGTGTTATCCAAACCTGTTATTAATTAAGCAATCCAGCCTTGCTTGTTTCTTGCTGTAGGGCTGCAGGGCTGCAGAGGTGATGACATAGGTGTGTGTTAATCAAGTGTCAGTGGATCACATACTTCTCTCTCTTGCAGGACTTAACACTCATCAGTCTAAGACCATCTGAAAATAATAGCTAATTATCCTACCCAACATCCTACCAGGTTGGTAAGTATTCTGCCATTTTACAGATAAAGATAAGTATAAAAATACCAAAAATTTCTGACTGGGAATCATAAAAAATTGTGTAAAGAGCATTTTTCCTCCACTTGTGGTAAAGCACCTGTATAGAATTTATGGACTACTGTGTTACTCAGCCCAGCAGCATTGGGTACCTCTACAGGAGAAGCTACCAGGTGACAGCAGTCATCAAATACAACTTACATCACACAGAGTAGATGGTACCATGCCAGTGTCCCATGCAGAAATGTCACTGCTGGCTTCAGTAAATTAACAAGATCACATTCATATATTTATAGTTTGGGAATGACTTCTTCATGTATGTAAGTAGGGATGTTTTGCTTCCAAATCAGTTTCAGGTACAATGTTGCCTTAAAACATGACCTGATAATCAAACTGTGAAAACCTAGACGCATGAGTAGCTTAACAACATCTTCATCTAATTAGAATTTTATGACCACACGGACTTAAAATACAGTCTTACTCAGCACTCTGTGATTAAAATTATTGACTGGAATGGACATTTAGAAGCCTTGTTATGAAATACATTTATCATGACAATCATAGTGGAAGAGCACTTGTTGTGCACTGAAAGAAGTTGCTGCAAGTCATTTCAGCCATTGGTTCATGTCCAGTAACACTTCCAAGATGGGACCTCTTGACTATTTTAGCATGAATGCTTGAGAAACAATTGGATGCTTTGGGAATGAGGTTAGGTGATGATTTATATAGGAATGGTCAATAAACACCTTCTACCCACCAAGAGCATGTGAAGCTTGTGCAATGATCTTCTTCAAGCTTCTGACCCAGGATAACCCATGTTATCTGTCCATCCCATTTGAGTGTTGTAAGAACAGCTGTATGACCTTATATATTCTGGTATCACAGTAATGGGAGCTGTAACTGCCTCAGCAAGACAGATAAAATAGCAGAGGACAGAGATCATCCCTGGCACCTCTCCTGGGTACCTCCTCTCTATGGATGAATCATTCTTTATCCAGGCAGATTTTATATATGTCCTTTCTCATGACCACATACATATGTGGCTGGATTGGCAGGCCATGGTAATGCACTGGTTATTTTGCTATATTTTTGGCATAAAAGAAAATACAGTCAGAAAATACATATAGTGCTCAGGATACTTGCAGAAAATAAATTTTCTCAGGTGTCATAGAATGGAGAAACATGCAAAGTGGAGCAGCCCAGTTTTTTTCTGAATCACTGCCTGTTTTACAGTTATCTTTTTATGTGTTCTTTCTTCACTATTTTTTAATTGAACACGAGAAATCCCTGATTAAAAATAACTCTGTGGAATGACGTTTGTATGTACCTGTCAGTTAAAACAATACAATTAGGATGTTGTAGATGACAGACAGTTCTGGAATAACCAGTACAAAGAACACTTAAAAAATTAAGACATGAAGGTCAGAAGATGATACATAAAAGCTTCATCACACTTCCCGGATTTTTTCTGTCCTAATAGATCCTGTAGTTTGTAAGTAGAGGTTTAACTGAGCATATAGAAATAAAATGGCAGTTTGCCAATAGTAGGCAAGGAAAGAAGCCATCCTATATGGCAGCACATGGGTTTCCAAACTGTAGGTGGTAGAAACCACTTTGGAAACCTATTTCATTAAAGAAAGAATGATGTTCCTGTCAAACACAATTACAGTGTTCTCAAGCATGGCTGAATTGGATGTACCTTGTAGCAATACTTCAGGAAAACACCTTGATCAAGAAAAGAATGCTTTGGTGATTAATTCCATTGACATTACTGTTGCCTAAAGGGCTCTGACAAATGCAATGCTATTTTAATTAGGGAATTAATACAAATATATTCTGATAAATTGAATTGTTGGCATGAAAACAAACTGGTTTTATTTATTTATTTTTAAACTGGGAATTTAAATGAGAGAAAAATATGTTATCAGTATTTAGGCTATTTTCCTTTTTTTACTCCCAGAAAACAAAATTAAACCCCAACTTGGATAATCTTGCGAAAGATGTACTTATTAAAGCCACAATTTGACATCACTCTCCATGAAGTCTCTTTTCATTCTGGGGCTCTCCTTCCCCCATGTTTATGCTCTCCTTCAATAACAGGAAACAATGCTACTCCTCACAAGCAATGGGATGTGACTGTCTGAGCACAGCTCAGACACTGCTGTGTCTACACTACTACTCTACACAGCTCCAGCCCCTCCCTCAGTTACTCCTCACACCCTCCCACTGCCACTGCAGTTGTTCCAGAGTGATGGTTGATGAGGACTTCTCTTTCAGGTGGATAATTTCCCCTCTCCAGATCACTGCACACCTCCCTGATGAGAGGGATATATTTTGCCACCAGCATATTTTAACCAAAAAATCCCAAAGGTGTGTTTTCTTGAGAGGTGGGAATAAAATGCAAAAACTGAACAAGGAAGGCTCAGGTCTTCCTTGATAACAGATACCAAGATAACAGATACAACTTCTTGAGTTTAGAATAGAGGTGTGGACAGCCATAACTGCCTGACTTTAGGCATACCTTCTTAAGGTAACATACCTTGTTAAGGTAACTAAGTTAACCACTGAGATTAAAGTATTGCCTGAATTAACAGTTTTAATTAAAGGACACTAATAGCCTTTGTGCACTAAAAAATGGAGTATGTTCTACCCCTGTCCTAAATTTGAGAGAGCTGCTGTGCCCTGGCATCATGAAGACACACTCAGACATCAAACTCTAAGTGTCTGAACAGTGAGTGAAAAATGGGATGACAGGAGGAGAAAGGCCCAAGTAACCTCAGTGCACAGAAGTAACTTGTTTGCTGATGAACTGTTTGTTTTAGACCAAAAGTTTATTATTGCAGTCAGTAAAGATATGAGTTGAACTGCACACACATTTTCTGGCAGCGTTGGTCAAAGTTTGTATTAACAGGTTTTGAAGGATAAAAACTTCACAATGAAAATCCACTTTGTGGCAGACTATTAGGCCCACCAGCAACAGAACTACAGAGCATCCCAGGAAATGGATTTAACACAAACCCCTGTTTTCTGCAGGTAGAATTTACTTTCTGGCACTGCTTTGATGATTACTCAAGATCCTGTGTGTGCCATAGATTTTCATCTGCTGGTGGTGTTTGCATTAAGTTGTGTAACTGCTCCTTAATGCCTGTTACGTAAGGATGCATAGATTGCAGCTCCCTCAGGTGTCCTGCACAAGCCACAGCTGATAGTGTGAGCCTGCTTTCAAAGGTTACTCTCGGCTGAATTAATTTCACATTAATTAAGTGCTCCCTGCTTAAGTTACGTTAATACAGAAGTGGGGAGTATAAGCTCAAGTAGGGCTCAGAAAGGGCCTGTGGTTGTCCTGTAATAGAGTGTATAAATTTTGTGATATTTGTACCATACACCACTGTGATGCAGCTTTCCTGGTCAAGGGGGGAGATTTGCTATTGGCTTTTGCCATGCTATGATTTTACCCCAAGGATCTCAGGCTATATGAGATGAAATTAAAATAACATGTAGGTAGAGAAGATGTCAGACGACATACAACATTCATACAACGTCCAAAAGAGGGTTTGGTGGTTTTTTTTTTTTAATATACTAAGTTTACTGTTTTAGCCCTTTTTCTTGTATTTAATTTTAATTAGGCTAAGTCAGGATCTGTACTGAGGAAAAAGAGTAAAGATATCTTGGACACTGCTCTAAATACAGAATGAAGTGTAAAATGGAAGAAAATGAAGAGAATGCAGATGAGAAAAGAAGTCTCAGTTTAGCAAAAGTGAAAGTTTAAATCTGAAGGATTGTAGACACAGTTGGCATTTAAAATATTTTAGCTATAATATTACCTCCGTTCCTTCTCTATCCTTAATTTAACACCTTTCTAAATGATTCATTTGAATTCCCATAGCAAACACAAGTTACATTTAAGGCATTTCTTCACTGGAGGGTTCCACCAGGATGTATTTTCTAGTGTGGTCCTCTGAAAATGCACTCCTTATGCAGCCTCTTAAAACTCTGAACATTAAATGACTACAGGGATATCACATATATCTATGGTCAGGAAACATCTACATAGGGTCCCCAGAGGAATAGAAAAATCAGAAAAGCAAAGACACACAAAGACGTGGATCATACTACTGACCATAAAGTTGCAAAATGGCAGACTCTGTAACTGTGCATTGTTCTGCTTCCAGATATTCTAAGTACAGACATGGATGACTTTTTCTCCACATCGACCTTTTTACAAGATTTAAAAATGCCTAGATTAGAAAATAAATATTATTTCAAAATATATTGGCTCTTATTTTGAGGGCTGATCAGAAGCAGATAAGGTATCTATGCCAGTCCTTGAAGTATTAGTTAAAATATAGTAACCAAGTTATTTTTAGTAGCAGGTATTGCTTGGGTAAACAAGCTATGAAATTTTGCTTCATGTTTCATCATACTGGGTAGGATTGCTGATGGTACTTCCTGGTCCATACATACTAATGATCTACCAGAAAAGCTGAAACTGAATGAGGAATGGTCAAAAATGTCAGATGATGCCACAGTGTAAGTTGGACTTGGGGCTGATATTTGCAGCATACCTCTTTTGGAAGACTGTTCCAGAAATAACTTGCTAAGTGCACAGGAGCCTTCTCCAGTTTCCGATCTGGCTGGTGCTTCCCAAGTATTTTTTATGCATTAACTTAATTAGCACATTCTAAGCACGTGTCATGTAATATGTAATATATAGTAAACACTAACTATTCACAAACATGTATCTGAGCAATGTCACAGATGAAAATGCACAGGAAGTTCTTTTGTGAAAAAAGCTGGTGGGGAAACACAACTGAGCTTGATTGGAGAAGCTCAGTTTAATCTCAGAGACACTGCAGTAGCTCAGGATGAGCAGAACACTTTTTGCAAGGAAGAGCCATAGGCAAATGCATGCCCAATATATTTTGACCACTAAAGCAGATTTCTGAATGCACATTCAAAGTGCACTGGTCTGCTCATTACTTTTTGTATTTCATATATGACATTTATCACTTATTATTAGCATTATGATATTTACAAACTGAAAGAGGGGAAACTTTGGTTAGATATTAGGAAAATGTTCTTCACTGGGAGGGTGGTGAGATACTGGAACAGGATGCTAAGGGAGGTTGTGGATGCCCCAATCCTGGAAGAGTTCAAGGCCAGGTGGATAAGGCCTTGAGCAATTTGGTCTACTGGGACAGGTCCCAGCCCATGGTAGGTGGGCTTGGGACTAGATAACCTTTAAGGTTCCTTCCTAACCCTTAAGATTCTATGATTCTATTATACCAGTATAGTCAATCCATAACATTAATTAAAAAGTTCAGTCACAAAATGCAGAGGTGGTTATCTGCAGTTTGCTAATGTTTTTCCTCAGAAGAAGTAAGACACTGTGGCTTCAGGGGGCTCCTCTTCTTGCTTTTCAGCCTGAGTTCTATTGCCTGTTAACAGCAATTCTAGTTTACCTGAACTACTGCGACGCTTTCAGTAAATTATGCTGGTAAACAGGTGCTCAAATTTGCTCAATTTTTTTATGCTGGATGAAATGTTTTTTCTTTGTAACTTTGTGTCTCTGAAAGACAGCACTTTTAAAGCTAAAATCTGATATAATCTTCGCTTGTACCTCAGGTTAAGTTGATGACATTAAGTTGATTACAAAGGCACCAGTCACTTCTCTCCCTCAAAAGACCTGGCTCAAAACATCTCTGTCCTACAGCCTGGGGTACTTTGCTTCTAGAAATATTTAGTCTCTTTGTAGGTAAAAGTAGAATAAACCAGAACCCTCCAGAAACCACTCTTGCTTTATTCATCCTGTGGAAATAATGAAAGGGGAAAGTGTAGCAAGAATAAAGTCAGCATGTATGACACTCTATTATCCTAAATCTGAAAGAGCTGTGGGGTGACTTAGCCCACAAGCAGCTTTATGCATCCAGCCTGTCCTGTTGTGACCCATGCAAGTTTCTTGAAGCAATGGCTGGTCATGTGTGAAATACCAAGTTAGTAATATGTTCTGTTGTTTTATAAAGGGGAAAGACAGGACCTGCAAAAACATCATCTAGAAAGAGATTATAACCTTTTCAAGGCCTCTGCCACTTCAGGTGAATATCCTGCAATAACTAGGCAATTTAAGATTTTAGGGTATACAAATAAAAAGATTTCTGTTCTCATGAAGGAATAAGGTACTTAGGAAAGTATTAGGTTATGCTTCAAACAGTGAAAAAATAACCTGTGTAAGATTTTATCATGATATGAGTTGAATATCTGTAATTTAGTAACTGAAAAAGTATACTTTTGCTGGGTCAGTTGGTATAGTTTTGGTCAAATGATCACCCACAGTTTTTGAAATCCATCATTGTAATACAAGTTCAATGGTTGGCTGGATCTTAGGACTTAAGGACATTTTTCTGCAGTTCCCAGATGCAAGAGACACATAAGTGGGAGTGGGAAAAATGCCTTTGTTTGGAAAACACACTGTGGGAAAATTGCTCAACATGATTTGAGTGTCAGAATTGGAATGTAACAACTGGTGTAGCCAGATTAGTCCAGAGAGAAGGCCAAAAGCAAAAAACTGCTTTTTGTCAGGGTTCTCAGTTAATTTTGTCGTGCTGAGACAACATTTATAGTTGACTTTTTGTTGATTGTGTTCATAGATAAAATTTCAGTTACATAAAATTAGTTATGTATATCTATGGTGAACTGCAGACTGGAGACCTTCTATTTTTTAGTGAAACTGGCTTACACAAAGGAAATATATCTAGACATCTATAGGGATTTTTAGTTCCTTTGTGCTTTTTGCAAAGCCAAAATCAGCAAATCTGTTTTGTTAGCTTAGATAAACTGGGGAGCAGGGAGTGTTGCCCTTTGTAGGTGTCTCTCTGTTCATCTATATGAGATAATCACATAAGGGATTTGGAGTGTAAAGCCTGCAGTGGAATATAAGGCAGACTGCATCAGGACCATTGCATCAGAGCAGAAATGATGCCCAGACACTTTCATAACTCTCCCAGGTTGTTTCAGAAGATGTCCCCAAAATTCTGTGGAAATTTCCCAACGATCAGATCTTGTGTCTTTCACTGCAAAGGCATTAAGACTCTTCCAGTGTCCCCCCAGCAGTGCCTTGATTAAGGTCCCTAATACCTGAAAATGAGGGGAGGGGTGGGGTATCAGGTGATTCAACACCTGGGTCACACAATCTGTTGCAAAGCCTCTTGTGCACTGTTGTTGAAAGAGCTGTCCGTGATCCCAGCTTCCAGTATCTACAGTACTTTACAAGATGTGACAAGTCCTTCAAAAGCCAACAGCTGCACAATAGAGCAAACTGGAGCAGTGAAAAGTGCCTCCTTTTCAGCTACTGATGAAACACTTGCCTAGAACCTCATATTAATTAGGGGTTGTGTTATTCTAGAAAAATTCACTGTTCTGTGACTCAAGGATAAGTCACAACAAATTTGATAAGATCACGATTTTGTGATTTTTCTATAAGATGCCATTTTTTTCAAAATGGCCCATACTGCCCTTAGCTCTCAGATTTCTCCGTTTTCTATTATATTCTTTGCTTTCTTTTTTAGAAGGGTAGAAAGCAGTTCTGGATTCCTGGAGAGGGAACTAGATGAGAAGAAAGTCTTTGCTTTTTGCAGAGAAATTGACAACAAGTACAAGTTTATTTGGCTTGGCAATAAAGTTATTAGTGAAACTTGAAGTACCTGCAAATGCAATTTATCCTTTAAACACCAGATTGCCCCACACATACCAGTTTGTAATGATTTACAAATGGATAATAATTTGGAATATCCAACAGAATTTAGGGCCTATATGCCATAAATTAGTTGCTTCATCTGTTGTTTTTTACATAAAATCAGGTCTTGGATAGAATGTCAGCTTTGCAAATACCCTCAAGAAACAGAAGTGGAAAAGTGCAACCACCCTTGTAATACATCCCCCTTGCTCTCAGCAGGCAGGGGGAAGCCTGCATTGTTATGGCAGATAATTGCTCAAGGCACGAGTATGGGAGAATCTTGTTCCAAATTCTGCCATTCCTCATTGCTAGAGTTAAAATGCTGGCAAATCCCTTTGGATAGTTAGGATTTTCTGATTTGTACAAAATGCAAGCGTGTGTGTAATTTCTTGATAGAAAAATGGTGCTAAGTTTGGAAGTGTAAAAGTTAGTTATACTGGGTTTAACCCAGTTAGTTATACTGGATCTTGCTGTTAGAACAAAAGCCTTTTTTGTACTCATGTGAGTAACAAGGAGTTCAAGGGAAAAGCTAGGAGCAGCTTGGGCTAAAATGCCCTTATCTTTTCAAAATTACAGAAACACAATATATTTCATAGGAGAGAGTCACTGTACTCCTAATGAATTTTGTATTTGTTCTCAAGATAAGGGGGATGAAATAGAAAAGAAAAAATCATTTGTCTTGAAAGGAGATATTAAGTATACTCAAAGCATTTTTACATACAATCTTATCAGCCCATTTTGTGGCCACTTGCCACTCTCAGATGCTCTTAATATATTGTATACCAAAGGCAATAGTGCTGACACTGAGTTCTGCCACTGGCAAACTGCATATTCATTATTGTTCATAGTCATGTGAGGTCAAGTTCGGTCACTGCAAACAAAGAACCTTTGTCTGGATCTTTACTCCCTCCTCACACAGTTTTTGGTTTCCTAACTTTTGTAATGCTCCCCAAGTTGAAAGTTTCTTTTTAAAGAGGATGCTGTGTACTCTTTTGTAAACATGTCTCCATTACTAAAAGTGACATCATGGGAATCACTGGAAATGAGCTCAGAGAACAGAGCCAGGGCAGAGCCGATGTAAAAAGAAGTCCCCTTGTCCCTGCTCCCTCCTCCTCTGCACAGAATTGTCCAGCAAACAGGTACTTTGTTGAACTCTGCTGGAAGCTTCATGAGGAAATTAAACATAGGGAGGACTAATCATTATTTTAGAAAAAAAGAGTCCTGCCAGCTCTTTTTCCTCTGCAGGCTGCTATGCGTGAATGTGGTCAGCAGCTTATTCACACAAAGCCAGGGTTCTGCTCATTGGCCATCATATGCAAATCACCTCCCTGGACTCATTGGCACGGCAAACACTTCAGTTTAAGGACTTTAAAAAGATGGATTGCAAAACTCAGGCATGCTCCCGCTCCTACTGAGATCAGTGGCAAGCCTCCCATTGGCTTCAATGGAAGCAGGAGAGAATCTCCCTTTTCTGGAAGTGAAAACCTAGCGGTATTTGGGCTTTTTGGAGCACATGCAGCTCTGAAAGTCTGTTCCTTCGGGGCATTCCAAAATTTTTCCCATTTGCTTGATTCCATGGCAACACAACATCACCATCAAGCTTTCAATACTGAAATGAGATTTTACTACTAAGCCTGAGGATTTATACAAGTGTAAAAAGATCTTGCTAAGCTGCAATTCCCATTAGACTAATTCAGGATCCTTTTCAAATGAGTGACGAAATTATCTCTGGATTTATTTTACAATCAGCCAAAAATTTTTTAAGGTTTGAAAAATGGGAAAATTACTCTACAATCATATAAGAAACATTTTTCATTATTACACAGAATCACTGTTTAAGTAAAACACTATATCTATTTACTATCCTTTTCAAAACAGTCTAAAGAATAGCCTAAGCAGTTTTCTCATAAATTATACTAAAATCAGACTCTAGAGACTGCACAAAACTACAACAAAGCCATTGAAGCTTTTCTTCTGATTTTTTGTGTTACATATATCACAGAAATAACTGTTTTGCAACCAGAAAAAATATACCAGTGTAAAAGTGTAGAATGAAAAAACAAGCCAAAAGCTCCTGTTAGGTTTTAAATGTACTATAGTTCATCTTTTATAGAGGGAAGCAAAGCAGACAAGCTGGCTTTACACTCAGTGGTTGAGAGTTTGCTGTGAGTTACACCACAGCACACTGAAAACAAGTCCCCTCTTTGAGCCCCTATTTTTATGAGTGGAAGGAGAAAAAAAATCAATGTGATTCCACACCTAGAGAAGGTTGTGGGTAAGCAGTATTGAGGGTCTTTCATAAAGTACCTACTAAAAAGCTCACAAACAACACCACAAATGCAGTGAAACAAATTATTCAACATCAGTAAGAATTTTAAGGGCCTTATGTTTCCTGCATTTTCTTAGACTTGATATATAATTTCCATCTCTCTTATAGTCAGCTTTCATGTAATCCAGCTCTTGAATCATCTCCGCCAATGTGATTTCTATGATTCAAGCTCTGACTCCCCTCACTGCACAGACTC
Organism: Molothrus aeneus; assembly: GCF_037042795.1. Classification (NCBI taxonomy): domain Eukaryota; kingdom Metazoa; phylum Chordata; class Aves; order Passeriformes; family Icteridae; genus Molothrus; species Molothrus aeneus. Next base: position 26,900,123 of record NC_089653.1, on the reverse strand, counting down.
ACGCTGGAAGCAATGACCAAGATGTGGGCTGCAGCATTTTATTGGGACATGCTTCTGTGATCTGCTCCTTATACAAAGAGAGTTACAAAAGCACAGGATGTAACACTGGATTTCACTTTTCTGATTGGAATTCAGAGCTTCCCCTTTCGATGCTTCCAACACCCCTGGGTCAAACCCTGAGTGTTTGACGGGATGTGGCCCTGCTGCCGATCACCAGATCAAAGACACAAATACTGGACTGCTTATTGCCAGAAACACAAACTTTATATGAGTTGTACATTTCATGTTTGTACATTTCACAGTTGTACATTTCTAGCTCATATCTTCTTGTATTTTTTAATTTGAAGAGTAGGTGTCTTTTATTCCAACAGCCACGTTGCAACAAAATAAAGTATTTTTCCTTGCTAAAGGAGGAAAATTCAGACTCAAAATCCCTTCTGACCCACAAACTGCAGAGTGCTCTTCGTAAACTACCAGCTCTAATACTCCAGTGGTATTCCCCGGAGGCACTCAGTTGTGGGAACTAGGGCACTTCTCCTATGCATGCAGCAGTTAGGGTTCTATCTACACATTTTCCTTAATGTATGAAAGGCAGTTGTAATTCTTACAATTCTCATTTGTAATAATTTCAAAACAACATCTAGAAGGAAGACCTCAAGGGGAAAACTAACACTTTTTGCTACTTAAATCTCTAAGCAGAGTATTTGCATTCGTATAAACAGTATCTTTTATTTTGTCACTTTATTCCTGTATTGCACTGCTGTGATTTGGACATTCAAAGAAGAAATATAGGCACGAGCCTTTCTGCTGGGCTGTAACTCAAGCCACAGAGAAACTGTCTTTAAATAGCCCAGGAATGCCAAAGCCAAACAATACTCTCGCCCTTGTCTGGTTACATGCAGCAATCTCAATCAACATTTACTTTTGCGCTCAGTAAAAGGCAAACTGGCACTGCTGCAAGGCCGGGCGGGCAGATCGATACCTGTCCTGAAATTTCTGCGATTGCTCGCAGCGGCAACTCTGAGTCGCTGCAAACCCATTTAAAGACTTCGAATAACTTTTCTAGCGTTTTCCTGTTCAGCAGCTCAGATTTGAGAGCTAAACAGCCGTGAGTCGCTGCTCTCTTTGGGCTGGGGAGGTGGGCGGTGGAAGCGGCTGTTGAATAATACAGCGGCTGCACCAGGGCAGGGCTGGGCACGGCCGGGGGCCGAGGGCTGTGAGGGCGGGAGGGCAGCGCCGGGGGCCGGGGCCCGGGGCCCGGGGCCGGGCAGGGCCGCGCTGCGGACCGGGCGCTCAGGAAGTCGCGTCAGGCGCGGCGCCGCCGCGGGCCCGGCGGGAGAGCTGGGGCAGCAGCGGAGCCCGCGGTGAGTGCGGGCCCGGGGCCGGCGGTGCGGTGCGGTGCGGTGCGGTGCGGAGCGGAGCAGAGTGGAGCAGACCGGGCAGCATGCACGGGCCAGGCGGCAGGCGCGGGCGGCGCGGGCCGGGCCGCGCGGGCGGTGCTGCCCCCGGCGGCGGGGCGGGGCAGCGCAGCGGCTGCCGCGTGGCGGGAGGGGCGGTGCGGCCGGAGCAGCGCGGGGCAGCCGGCGGAGCGGCAGCGGCGGTGCGGAGGGTGCGGGCCGGCTGAGGGGCGGCGGGCGCGGGGCCAGGTGGGCGAGGGGAGCCTCGGCCGTCCCCGCGGGGTTCCGGGGGCCGGTGGCGGCGGCTCCCCGCGGCCGGCGCTCGCCCCTCGCGGCGGCCGTGGAGGCGCGGGGCGGCCCCTTGGCAGCAGCGGTGCCCGGGGCCCTGCACACCCCCACCGCGCTCAGCGCCGCGGTTTTATTTATAGCAGGTCTGGTGAGCGGCGGGGCTGGAGCCCGGAGCGCTGCCGAGGGAGCCCTGGTGAGCCCGGAGCGCTGCTGGAGCCCGCGGGGATGGCGGTGGCCGGCAGGTGAACAGCGCCAGCGCCGCAGCGGGCAGCGGGCGCTCGGGGGGCGGGTTGGCTCACAGGTACGTATGCGGCTGCTACTGCTGCTGCTGCTGCTGCTGCTGCTGCTGCTGCTGCTGCTGCTGCTCAAACGGGCTTTTAATTGCGTATTTTTTAAAGTTCATCTTTTGTGTATACCGGTGCAGCCAAGGTCACCTTGAGCACGAGCGGGACGCATTTCGGTTCCAGTATTAGAGGTCTTCAGGCTTTTTTTTTTTTTTTTTTTTTGTATTTATTGGGAGGGTTATATAGTAACTTGCCTGAGGACTAATTTAAATAAAAGGCGGATTGGATGTAACAGCCAGCAAAGATAAAGGGATGAGTTCGGTACTTGGGCTGTGCAAGGATACGCATGGTCTGCATGGTTATACCGGTTCGGACTCCAGGTTGTAGTGGGAGCTCTCTGCGTGCACGTATTACGGGATGGGTTTGTGGCAACTTGGGGAGGGCACTAGGAAAAGCAAAAAGGTTGGACTAAAGTTTTAGGTCTTGCTCTTGCAGGTGTTAGCTTAGCATTCTGGGTGGGAACAATCTCTTTCCTGATGGCCCACAGCTTGGCCACAATAGAAGTTTCCTTGCAGTGACAGATGGAAGAGGAGGTTTTGCCTCTTTAAAGTGCTGGGATTCTTATTTCAGTGGCTCTCAATAACAAAGCAGTTTAATTTGTAGTCTTTTGCAAATACACTGTACAACAGTAAGTTGTTTTAGTATGTTTGCTGTTCCTTTTTTTTTTGGCCAAGGGAGAATTATTTACCGTGCTCATACTATGAGCTACAAAACTTCCATTTCAAAATAATTAATCAAGTTGAGATTTCCTTACTTCTCTTTAATCCCACAAGACTGAAATGTCACTTATCAGCAGCATGTTCACATTTAGATGTGTGCTTTTTTATTGAGCACTCCTTCTTCCCAAGGAATTTGCAAACTGGTTTGACTACAGCTAGACCAGACACATAAAATATACTGTGGGATAGGATTAGGTGAGAACATTAATGACAGTTTTTGTAGATCATAGGCGTCCTTGAGAAGCAAATTATGAAAGAGCAAGGTCAGAGTGCAAGAGAATAGTAAACTTATGAAAGTGTCTGACATGCGTATCCTTATGCCTGCGGGGTTTAAACCATGCAGTAAAGAACAGTGGAAAATTACAAGGGGACTATAGTGACCTGTTATGGGAAGAAGGGCAGGGAGAGAAAAGTGTGCAGGAAGCTGGTTGGTGTGCTGTGTTTTTGGAAGTCAAATGTGCTGGGGTTTTAGCATATTAAAATCATGCCAATTTCTAGCTGCAAGGAAGTGTCTTTGGAACTGAACTTTTACTGAAGGGTGAAAAAATACCAGTTGCCTAATTTATTGCTAGATGCCTGGCACTGAAATTAGGTGTGTGTTTCTGTGCATGCATATAAATATATGAATATACAGATAAAAAGGATATCCTTATATATATGCACATGTTATTATTTTGCAGTTTGTGATCTTCAGTTCAATTCCTGTGTCATGGATGAAACTGCTTTGTCCCTTGGAACAATAGATGTTTCCTATTTATCCACCTCAGCAGACTGCAGCATCAGTAGATGTAAGCATTCCACTGAAGAGTGGGTAAGTAAAAATTGGGAATGTTACTGGCCCTATTTATCTTACTATTTCTTCAACTTGAATGTGGACTTTTTATTTTTATGAAGAATGAAGATAAGGAATTATGTCTCTCATGCATGATAAAGTTTGGTTTTGATTTAACTTGAAACATGAGGAGGAACCAACAGTTCAATTTTGTGCCAAAGAATAATGTTGCTAGAAAAGTAAAATCCTGTCAAACTCTATTGGTAGTCTTACAGTCGTCTAGTGTAACGTTGCTAATCATTTTATATAGCAGTAAACGTAGAGAATCCCATTCTGGAGTAGCCAAAGTCAAACAGAAAGTCAACTAGGAAGCTTGTTGCTCTTCTGGGTAGTGTAATTTAAAGTGTGCAGGTGAAATGGAGCTTGATGCTGAAGTTGCACAGTCATATAGGCATTGAAGCTGGAGCAAGAGTGCAGTCCAGGAGGCAGAAAAAATTGGTGGATATAAATAAGGAGCCTATTAAAAGTCTGTGTCCTCCATTGAGTGAGTCTTGGGATTTGGAGGGGACAAAGGAGAGAGCAGAGTGGTCTGGGTGGAGCCAAGAGCCACATGGGGACTGTACTGGTGGTAGATGATTTAGCAGCATAGGTCAGGAGGAATTAGACATGGATCTGGAGAGGAGGAGCTTGAACTTGATACAGAAGAAGAATTGGAAACATGGTCAGAGTTGAGGGAAAGGGCAGATGTCTTGGCAGCTGGGATTTCTATCTAGCTAGATCTAAGTTCCATGGAACAGCAAGCTGCAGTAACCAGGAGGTCTGTGAGAAAGTGGAATAAGGGCAAGCAAGTCAGAAGAGATAGAAAAGAGGTTTTGTAAGAAAATGCTGGAGAGATATGTCAGGGGTTGGAGGCAAGCAGAAGGAAGATGACATTGTTAGAAAGTTGGTTTGTTTTGGAGTTAGCATTAAAGGAGGTGGTAGAGGAGGGATTATGGCAGGCTTAGCATCTTGATATTTGTTTATTTCAGATGGAAGAGTTAGCCTTGGAATATTTGCCAGTTTGTGCTGCTTGCCAAATATGATACATGCACAATTTAGTTTTTAAGCGTCTTCAGCATAGCTTTTGACTTTCTGGGAGTTTCTCACTGGGCTGAGTATGTGATGATCTGCATTTGTGTCTTCAGTCTTGGTTCTACCCTATTGCTCTGCCACTTAAAAGTTCTGTTTTAAACAACATTTTGGTTTTGGTTTGGTTTGTTTCTGTAACTTCTCTTTTAATACTGGAAGTAACTTTCTTCTCAATAAAATCTGTGGTTTAAAAATGGCAACCCAGTTCTCATTCTCAAGCAAGCAATAATTCAGTAGACTTTAATGGAAATAATCAGGGTCTTTGGAAATATAGTTAACTACAATTTTTGCATTATGTCCTAACATAGAGAATGAGTTCTGTGAATGCAGTCGCTCTGGATTTTTTTTGTTCTGTAATCTTCAGATAGACAGTGTAACTTTAGAGAAGGCACAGGAGTTCCTTTTTCATATCACTCTGCTTGAAACTGCTGCAAGTGCCTACAGAGTCTATGGAGTTGATATTTTTGGTACATTGAGTCTTCTTGCAGATTTACAGAGTGATATTCAGTTGAACTTTAAAATACATTGTTCATATTGCAAGCACCTTTACATTATTGAGAATGTAGTGTACTGTTAATTTCTTTCAGTTTTCTCAGCTGGCAGTTTCTTTGGTGTTTCTTAATTACAGTTATCATTCCTTTGAAAATTTTGTATATCAGCTCAGGCAGCAGTGCTTACATAAGTACAACCCTGAGATTTTGCTTTTATTTTTTAAAATTGTAGAGAAATGTTGGAAAAAATTCTACTTTACATAATTGAGGGGTAATTTTTTGTGTGTGTCTGGCAGCTCCTCTTCCTCAAATCTCTCCCATACACAGCAGAGCACATATTTCTGCATATTTACACAGTGGTCTTTGTTCTGCAGGGAGAGTGTAACTCTCGTCCCACTCTGTTCCGATCTGCCACTTTAAGATGGAAGGAGGCTCTGCTGAGCAGGAAAAGGCCGTTTGTGGGACGATGTTGCTATGTATGCACTCCCCAGAGCCGGGTAAGAAGATTATGGGATGGATTATGTTTGACAATAATGCATAGTTGCAGCGTAATGAAGTTGCAGTAGTTTCCTTACTTTCAGAATTAAGGTCACAATGTTTTTTACTTCATGAAGTGCTATAGTTTTTTACTGTTGTTTTCACTCCTTTCACTGTGGTTATATTTAATTTGTCATGGAATTAAAGCATGGCACACACCTGGTTTGCTGCTTAGTCTCCCACCTCCCAGTGCAGACTTACTCCTTGCACAAAACTCTCCAGCTCCTCAGAATTACTACTAGGAAATGGGATAGCAAAATTATCTGGTGTGTTAGATTAATAATGGGAATTTGGAGCATATAAAAGTGTGAAAGTTTGCTTTTAGGACACTTTAATTCTCTATCCACTGAGTAAATACAGTTTCCAACTTGCTTCGTCCTGTACTTGAGAGAACAAGTAAATTTTCTGCACCTGGCTGATTTTCTGCACCTGCCTCTCTGCCCAGCCTGGAAACAAGGACTGCCAGTTGTGATAGTGGGGATATTTGTCTGCTGGGAACAGTGTCAGGATGGTGGCTCTAGAGAGGTTGTGCAAGCTGATTTAAAATGTGAACTTTATTGAACGGCATTGGGCAGGCTTTCTGTAAGCTCAAGATGCAAAATGCTGATAAATGGCACAATACAGTCTGCAACCAGTTCATCATGTAATTTGGCTATGTGTACACCCTGAGCTTTAGATTGCACTCAGTTACACCTTCATTGGCTGGGCTAGAGGGAAAATTTGCTTCCCTCTTTGACCAAAGAGAAGTTATTTCATTCTGTTCCTCTGCCAGAACAGAAAATTGCAGCAATGACATACAAATGTGATAAAGAAATCCAAATGTATTGTGAAGGCTGTGTATGATATGGGCAACAAGACAAACAATTAGATAAACTGAGACTACTTCAAACAGACAAGTCAAGTGTTTTGACTTACAAAAAGGTGTGTGTGAATCCTCAGCTTAGGGCTTTATGCATTTAGTAATTAGCCTGTTAGTAATTAGGCTGTTCCTCTCAAACTGGGAATTATGCATTAAAAATAACAATCTCGTTCTGTATTTTGTCCATTTAATAAGAGACTAATTAACTATCCTGAGATCCCACTTAAGAATGGAGCATGACCTATTAAGCCCTTTGTTGCTTTCTGCTGTAAGGGAAAAAATACTGTCCCTGCACAGACAGTAACAAAGATAATGATCTCATTAGATTCTAAATACTTTTTTTGGAGCTGCCTTTTTCATTATTTTTCTTAAGAAAATAAATAAATGAGGCAAATTTCTTTTAAGTGTGCTGACCATACTAACAACTTGCCAATGCTAAGAGTGGAAAGTCTTGCTTCTCCCTCTCATTTTCCTTCCTGCTCTCCTGAGGGCTGATCAAGTTCACTAACCAAGCAGAAAACTACCTGCTTTATTCATTTAGTCTGTCTAGCTTAGTTTTTTGACTTGTCTGCATGAAGTTGGGATGTTAAAGGTGTAATGAATGCTAGAGGTGTTCCAAGAGGTGAGGCATAGAGATCAGCAGGAAAGGCCAGGATGTGGTGGTGGGAGCTGGCCTTGTTCTTTGTGCCAGCAGGGAGATCCTGTATTGGCTCAGTTGGTTTCACAGAACCACATGCTCTGCCTGACACAGGACTGGAGAGGAGTTTAATAAGGAAAAGCTAAAGTGTAACAGTACTGCTGGAGGATGAGTTCTGTAGTGAGTTTTTAACCTGACACTTGGAGCACTGCTATATACAGGTATAGACTGGCATTCAGTGGTACTGTACTTTGTTGCTGATTGTTTGGGAGACCAAGAACAAGTCATCTTCTCTTTGCCAGAACACATCATCAGCTTATCACATCCACAAAAAGTCACCAGTGTATAGTCAAAGACATTAGCATAACATGGAAGTTTCCTCTTAAGGCCTCAGAGCAACAATTGGTTGATAGTACAGCATGGTTGTACTTTAGCAGGGAGCAGAAGACTCTGCTCTCACTGTAGCACATAATTTCTACCTGATTTGCAAATGACGTAGGACAGTCATATATTTTAATTTTGTGGTAAATGGTGTGTCCTAAACAAAATACAAATGACTCTTACCTGACTCCCATTGCAGAATTGGTGATGAGGTTGTTTTGCAGCTCTGCTGTTGCTGGTGACCATCTTTCTCTTTGCTGTCCTTTTTTTGTCTTCTTTGGCACGTACAGTTCCAGTAGTTTTAGCTGTAGTTCACTGCTGGCAAGGTACCAATTTTATAATTCTATATCATTTAGGTAGAAAGAAATCAACCTTTTGGTCAAAGTATTCACTTGGACTATGGAAGAGTAGAATTTAGGTCTTCCTGCTAAGGAATATTTGTTGTGGAAGTGCTCCTAAACTCACCCCACTTAATACCTTGGCATGTGGAGTCTGTAACAAGGCTGGACTGAGTTTGTTGTTCAGGCAGAGCAGGAATGTGGAGATTTGCCACCTAACCATGGATGGATATCCTGACCCTTGGGCTGTTGTGACATGATGCTTGTTCTGCTGGCAAACTGGATTCTACAGACTGAGCATCAAATGCTGGTGGTTACAGTAATGCCCAGTGTGGCTTAATAAAGTTCTGTCTCAAAGATGAGTTCTGTATTATGATAAGTCCTGGTTTATATCACATCAGAATCTGCTGAAATATTGTGGCTTGAAGAGTCTAACAGTACAACCACACAGTAAAGCCTAGAGAATGCTTTGAAAGTATTGGACTTGAGAATAGTGATTAGAATTCCATTTTCATTTTAGGAGTTTGTGTACTGTATAGGCAGGTTCAACACTTCTCTGGTTTTGGCTTTGCTTATAGTACAAATGAAGAACATTACATTATCTTAAATGTTATGATGAATGTAACAGACAAAGCTATTTTTATGTAATGAAATAGTCCATCAATCTTTTTTTTTTCTTGGTTTTACAGGATAACTTCTTCAATTCTAGTATTCCTTCTTTGGGTCTACGTAATGTCATATATATCAATGAAACACATACCAGGTATTGTAGCAAGTGTTTCTTTTGCTTTTAAAATTCAATGTGCTCTGATTTTATGACAGAGAAATCTTTATTATGATCTGGACTGAATTGGTATATATTGTGGTCCTAAAATGCAGAGATTTGGTGCTGACTTCAGTGTCATGCTTGTTAAATCTGGCTGTGTGTATTTGGGAACTGGGCAAAGTCCTTTGGGGTTCTAGACAAGAAGTATAGGGGTCAAACCTGTTTCACAAAAAACCTGAAATTTTTTCACAAAAAAAGTTCCTTCTTCTTTCATGCAAATGGCAGGAGCATCTGTGGCATAATATTGAGGGCACCCAATTTATTCCCTTATGCAGAATGACTTCAGGCTGCCCTTTAATTTACTGAGCAGATCTGGCTCACAAGTTAGGTGTTGACTATTACCTCTTATGGCAGTTAACCTGATTATGTCTTATGAATCTGTCTCTTCTCTGTCTCAGTGGCAGAGTGCAGGTTCTGAAAAGTGTGGTATAAATGAAAAAAAATCTAAAAAATGAAGATGGGTCTTTGCGCTGTTGGAATCGTATCTTGTGTTCTGGGATGAAGATACTGGAATTGCACAAAAATATTCTGTTCTTTGGAAAGTTAATAATGCTTGCTAAGTTTTTCTTACAGTAATCATTAGCATAAGTAGGTCCTGCAGTGTTTGTTGTAGAGTCAGAGCAAACAAAGAGAGGCCAGCAGCCTGAAAGAAATGAGCCAAAGTGTCTGAGGGAAAGAAAGGCAGCATTGTGTGTGCTTGAGAGGGAGAAAGCTAATGTTAGAAGCTGTTCTTTATTAAATTTGTATTAATTATGGGTTTTTTAAGAGTTGAACTTGTAGGTTGGAGTACAGAAAAATAACAGAAATACTGTTTAACTTTTTAAAAATCAGTTTTGAAAGTCTAATGCTTGAATGGTTTTGAATGGTCAAAGTTACTTGAATTGAAAATATTAGGAGAAAAAAATATGGGTTAATGAATTATTCTGAAATAAACACATCTAGCTCAGAATAGTGAGAAATATAGTGTCATTATAGTGTGAAAATGGGCAATTTTAATGAAGTTCTGATGTCTGATGGGCTACATAGTCACAGGTCCCTGGCTCTAGAAAGCAAGAGGTTCTCTTAAACTGCCAGCATGCTGTAATGTACTGACAGCCTTTATCTGAGGTACAACTGCCAGTTTTAAATGTCTCTTGACTGGTCCATTCTGTGTCATTTTTGTCTTCTCTTACTGATACATGATCAGAAACCAGATTTTTCCAATTAAACTATATTATGTCTAAGCTGTAAAATGAACGTAGAAGCTTTCATACCTTGACAGATCCCTGCAATAGCTGTGTGCTGTTCTGATATGTTCATAGTTACCAAAGAATATTGTCAGAAAGCATGTCCTTTGCTTTCTAGAAAAATCAGTAAGGCTCTCAAACTTTAAAGAGAAGGGGGATAAAGGAAAAAAGCAATTAAAACAGGGTCACCAGTCTTCTCTGACAGCACAAATAGCTGGTCTGAAAATTTATGTGATCATTCCATGCCGCTGTGTGCCCATGGCTCGTGCATGTGCACCCATCTTAATTACAGTTCACTCTAGGGCTTTGGCCTTTTGCAGTGTAAAAGTTCTGTCTCATCTTTCCTTGCTGTTTTTAACACATATATAAACTTACTGAAGTGTGGTAGGGAGGTTTAACAGCCAAGATCAGTAACTCGAGTGATGACAGCGGGTGAGACGTTGGCGGGGCTCCAGCATGGAAACCACCATGAGCTTTGTCACCCATGGTTCAGTTTGGGACACTCACTGGAGCAGCAGCCAGGCATTGCACCAGCAGACCCTGGTGCAGGTCAGCACACAGGACAGGAGTTTTGCATAATGCTTATTGCTCTGGGCTTAAAAATTGCCAGAATTTAATTTTTCATCCAGCTATTAATTCTGCCCCATCACATCATCTCTGCTGTTTGGGGGTCCCAGGTGTTTGGTTTGTGTAAGTGGTGGCTTGTCCTGGTAAATGAGGGAGTGAGGAGAGGAATAGTGATGAATATCCACTGTGGGGGAAGGGGTGTAAGCCATTCCTGTGTCACAGGCATCTTCTGTGATGTTGGATATTCCAAATAACATTTTCTCAGGTGGTTTCTGCTTGTATGACTGAGAGAGTAGAGGACAGGGTTAATTAAAAAACAAGGGACTGTCTTCATAAGTTACCTTAAACACTTGAATTTGTAGTGAGATTTACTGATTATTTTGTGGTTATACTCTTGCTAAAACTTTACTAGGAGAAGTAATGGAGAAGACACATAGGACTAGGTGTTTGAGGACACTGTAAAGGAAGAAAAGCTAACTAAAAAAGTGGGTTTAGTTTTGATGGCTAACACAAGCACATTTTCAAAAGTGTTTGTGAGAGTTTACCCTGTGCTTACGTGAGCAGCTTTCCCAAGAGGACTTGGTGTTCCTTGAAGAAGTTGACAAACCTCTCAGCTGGGCATTTACTTTCCTGGGTGAAAAGGGGCACCAAATTGGAAATCAACACTATCGCTTCTTTTGGCCTCGCTGAGCTGGCGAGTTGGTTCTGGGGACAGACAAAATGTATATACTGCTTTGGTTGCTGTACTCCTGTGATTCTCTGGGTGTTTTAAGGCCAGTGTCACCCTGAGTTGAAGGGGTGCCGATGTTGGCTCAGATGTTTTGTGCTATGCATGAGTTGTTTCATCTATAACATGAAGATATTGGCACTTTACTGGAAGATACAGAAGCTTTTAGACAGCCATTTATAAAATTTTACTTACTTTTGCTTCTTAATTGCATTTTTAGTTGTTTTTAATGCTATTGTTTTTGGAAGCAAAATATTTTGAGGATCACACTGAGATACCCTTCATATTTTTGTAGGTACAGAGGGTGGCTTGCGAGACGCTTTTGCTACGTCCTTTTTGTGCAAGAGAGAGATGTTCATAAGGGTATGTTTGCCAAGAATCTGACAGAAAATGTGCTGAATAGCAGCAGGTAAGATAACACAAAATTAATTATTTTAAAAATTTTTACTACATTAAAATATGCCTTAATTTAGAAACTGCAAGTCAGTTTCTAAAATCAGACTATTTAAAATGCTAGTAGATGCAGTATCTTTAGCACAGCCTTTCAGGAATGTAGCTTGCAATTTCTGTTAGAATAGTAAAAGAGAGGAGGGGGGTTTAAGGATTACAGGTCTCTAAATGAATGGTGTGTAGTGGGGGAACAGCAGACAGTACACAGAAAAATAAATTGATACATGAGAGCTCTTCAAACTTCTGTTTATCTAATTCATATGTAAGTCATTACCACTGAAGTCATACTGCAGTCATCAGAAATTGTCAGTATTTCAGATAATAGGAAAGCAGCATTTTGGAGTACTCTGAGTGTACACCTGGAGAGTACAGCAAAAAATGGAAAGAGGCTGTAGAATGGAGTACCGAGCCCTAATTTTGTGGGGCTTGTTTTCTTTTTCATATGCCTCACTTTAAATGGCATCTTGAGCCCCTGATCAGCTGTTCAGGTGTCAGTTTTCTTTGGACACAAAGAAATTCAACCACCTGCTTGCTCCTTGAGGCTACTTTTGTCAGAGGGCACACACTGCCTACATTAACATTCCTAATTCTCCTGAATTTTTAAAGCTTGAGTCACATCTGAAGATGATAGTGTTGCTTTTGAAAAGTAAAGCAGACTGTGTTGTGCTACAGTCAGGGTGTGTTAAAGCCACTTACTGTCTCTTGGGTATGTTTTAAAGGGGGAAAATAGCCTGTATAAAATTTTGTTAGACTGGGTAAAACTGAGAATTCAAGGGCAAAAATAATCTAGAAGTTCAAAATAGCAACTGCATAAATCTGTCTAATGAGGTATGTGAAATTGCTGTGGCATGAAAAAGAAAGCATTAACAAAAATGAGACTGCACCTGTTCCCCCCGAATTTTTAACTTTATTAACCATTTCAGAAAATTGGCAGTCAATATTTTAATATTAGTACCTGTGAATTGTGTATGTACTGTTCCATGTAGTCACCTTTGAGCCCATTCAGTCATCACCTGCCTCTTAAATTAGAGCTTATAAAACTGAATCAAGTTTAATGCATTTGGAGTACACAATAGTTTAGTGTGGATGCTTTTTATGTTTGCAAGTTACTCCTGTAATAATATGTAGCTCATTCCTAGCTGTTGTTGTCTGTGTTTTGGACTCTTCTGTTGTGGGGCTGTCTCATAATCTTTACTTTTTAATATTAGAGTCCAGAAGGCCATTGTAGATGAAGCTTCTGAGCCAAGTACTCCAGGCACTTTTGTTCAGACAGATCCTAAAGCTATCAACAAAGTGAAGAAAAAAGCTAGGAAAATTCTCCAGGAGATGGTAGCAAATGTGTCACCTGCTTTAATCAGGTAAGAAAAATGTCTCATCACTATTGTCAGTGAGTGGAAGAATGGACAAGCTCTTTCTGCATAATGCCAACAAAAATAGTAGTTATTCTTCATTTTTAGATGCAGCAGAAGTCCTCTGCCTTTATGAAGAATATATTTTATTATAAGATTAAATAAAACTTTTCCTTCTCTCACAAACCTAGTTTTGGTGCTAATGCTTGGATCAGTATTGGCAGCATTTGTTATTTCAGGCTCATATGGGCAAGAACAGCTATCTGCAGCATCACAGACCAAAAGATAATTTTTCCATTAGCCTATTCAATGTTATAATTTGTAGATATAAGTATCTCAGGGAGAGTCTTATTTTAGATAAAATCTTCTTCTGTGGTATCTACATTTACTACTAGGGATGATTTTGTCTCTGTCATGTTCCTAGTTCACAGCCTTCACTGAGGTTGATACAAGATTTTTGTCATAACTGCAGGAGGCTGAAATGTGGCTACTAACCATAGGCAAAACCTCGTTTAACAATTGGATTTTATAGTAATTTTTAGTTTTTTGAGTTGTGTTTGTTTTTCCTTAGGTTGACTGGCTGGGTGTTACTGAAGTTGTTTAACAGCTTCTTCTGGAATATCCAGATCCACAGAGGTCAAATTGAAATGGTCAAAGCAGCAACAGAGGTAAGGGAGGGTGGGAAAATGCAGTAAGGTGGATTTCTGAAGTAGTTTCTAATAGTATTTGCAGCACTTCTCTTTTTGTGAGAGTTCCACTAAGTCTGTATGAAATGCAATTGTAGGTAGAACTGTATTGTACCTGAAATACAATAAGAACACTGTGAAATAATGTTCATAATTCAATACATGCTCCTAGAGTTGTGTAACCTAAAATACTATGTAAACTCTGAGTTCACCTTTGATTCAGGATCAGATTTTAACTATTAGGCTGAATCATTATCTCAGATGACCTTGCATCCAACATAATTTCTGCTTTTTGAGCTGAGGCAGCCAGTAATAAATTAGTAGATCTAGTCAGGATTTTTCACTTTCACTTTGATTTGGAATAAAAACCTTTAAGAAACAACATTTCCCATTTCTTACTAGAAATCTGTTTCCAGTTTTTCAGTATTTATTGAAATTGGTCAAACAACCTCCTGAATGCTACCATTTCTTTACACTCAAATGAATTAACTTGTCTTGAAGGATTTACCTTAGCTATATTGATTAGATAAATGAAACAAATAAAAAAGTTCCTGTTCTTTTCTGGGTTTTTTTGAATATTGTGTTTGGGAAACTCACTATTCATAAATCCTTGCTAATATCTAATAGAAATACCAGTACTTTGGTGTCAGTGAGGATTTTCCACATCACTTTAATTGTTTGATTAGTGTCTCAGGGCTGTGAGTCTGAACAAACTGGGAGTATTTGTTTCCATTATATTAACAATGATTAATCTGTTAATGTAATGGATACAATTGAAAACTACAGTCCATGAAAACTAATACTAAAGACAAGTTGACTAAAATGTTCTCATTGTCTGAGCTGAAGGAAAACCAGAAGCATACAAACTCAATTATGGTAACTGGAAAATAACATCAGTTTAGATGAGATGATGCTAGCAATCTCAACAGTGGATTTAAGAAAAGGAGTAATATTCCATGTTTCTTACCAACTGACTTGTATCTTATTTCCTTCTCTCCCCACCATAGATGAATTTGCCTCTTATCTTTTTGCCTGTTCACAAATCCCACATCGACTATCTGCTGCTTACATTCATTCTTTTCTGCCATAACATCAAAGCACCCTACATAGCTGCAGGGAACAATCTCAACATCCCCATCTTCAGGTAATAACCTCTCCTTGTTTGAAATAAGACTGGGGTGGTGGGATCTGATCTACTGCACAAAATATCTTAAGTGTAAAATTATCTGAACGTTATTGGGCCGTCATGTAGAACTACTTTGGTTCCTACGACATGTTCAGAGAGGGAGCATCACAACATCCTTCTGAGAAACTCTGTTACAACCTTAGTAGGGTAAGGAGAAAGGATATTCCTTTTTTGGAGTCTCAGAGTGGTTAGATGAGTAAGGAAAGATGATATGGGAGAAAGAATTGTGAATGGACAGCTCTTCATGCAGTTTAGTGAGCTGGCTAACGAGCAGCAACAGTACTGAGTGAATAATACTTAGTGGAAAAGTATTTCCCTTGAGCCTGTGTTTAAATTATATTTCTGGTGGCTGAAGAACCTGAGCTATTTTAGATAATGTTTTGCCACTTAGACAGAATTTGGGCGTATTTGGTATCTAAAGAACGACTGGATATTATAGGAAATGATGAGGAAAGAAAGGGAATGCCTTGTCTTCAAGGGTGTTTTACACCCTGTAGGTGCTGGTCTGTAAAAATCCCAGTGAAAAAGGCATTCATATAAATTAGCAATTGAAATGCTAGTTCTTAGTGCCAACAGAAGAAAGAAAGTTTAGCACAGATAATCTTAACATTACTTTAGGCACTGGGCACCCTGAGTTCTGCAGCATTCAGCAGACCCATGATCCACACATAGCATCCTGTCTGCAGAAAAGTATATTCCTGTTTGGTCTTTTGAGCCAACAAAGGATTTTGTTTCAAGAAAACAGCCCTATTCATCATTGCTTCTGTCAAGCAGAAGGGATATCCTCATGAGAACTTCTTGCTGCACTGTGGGATAAATGCAGGTGGTGTAATTGCTGGTGCCAAGTGGGAGCTGCCTGCAGATTGCTCTGTTAAAATCAGCTGGGTGAGCTGATTCTGCAGTTGAGGGGAGTGTGCGTCACACCATGGGCATGCAGGCTGCGCAGCACAGCATGGACTGGGGCCAGCTCAGGTGAACTCTTACATGGGTCACCAGCATCTCAGTGTGCAAGAATCTCCTGGTCAGTGACCTGTCAAGGCAGTGAAGTGGAGCAAGACAGGGCAAAGAAGCCAGTCCCATCATGTGCAAGTAGTGTCATACAGTTTAGTCTTTAAGAATTTCAGTTATTTGAATCCCTGTTGTGTGCAAGAAATTATTTGTTGGAGATGTAGTAGTTTCCTGCAAGCTGAAATCAATGAGTATAATCCTTCTTTGGTGTGTAGCACATTGATCCGCAAGCTGGGAGGATTTTTCATTCGTCGGAAGTTGGATCAGAACCCTGACGGTCGTAAGGATTTCCTGTACAGAGCTTTGCTCTATGTGGTGTGTATTTCTTGTCTTTCTTTCTGTAGGCAGCGTTTCACTTGGGTGGCAAGTGGGAAAAGTGAGTTCCATCACTTTGGAAATTTATTTATTGCTTTAAATTTGTCTTAAGTTTTATGCTGTAAAAGGGGATTCATTTTTGTATGAAGGTTTGAATTTATAGAATAAAGAAAACTCCATGCTCAGCTCTTTTGAGGATGAGCAGATATCCACCTTGCATAATCCTTATTAAAGAATGTGGAATTAATGCTCTCTGAGTTAACTTATGCTTGTTTCACTGATGTCTTTTGTTGTGAAGCATCTCTACACTGATTCAGTTAACACAATGGAAGTCTGTTCATGATGGGCTGATGTAATCCTTTGTGCCATTCAGTGTAGTAGCTGTTTTTGCATCTTGGAAGATGGGATGTGCTGGGGAACCAGAAGGAAAGATGAATGTGAATCAACTGCATCAACCATTGCTAGAGATGCTTTTTGAATAAATGTCATTATACTGCTTGTATATTCATGCAAATTCAGTTGCACATAGGTCTGGGCTTGTGTCAGGCATAAATTACTGGGGTTTTTTCCCACAAGTACTCATGCCAAGTCATGATCTTCCATTGCTTTTAAAAGGAAATAGTTGCCAACAATATACCTGAAATATAATTGTATGTTATTATATATATATGTATGCCAGTATCATTAGATACTTACTTATTTTTTCTATTTTCCAATCTTCTTGTATTCAGCACATAGAAGAACTGTTGAGACAGCAGCAGTTTCTAGAAATATTCTTGGAAGGCACACGGTCTCGAAGTGGAAAGACATCTGGAGCTAGAGCAGGTCTCCTGTCAGTGGTGGTGGATGCTCTCTTCTCAAATGCTACTCCTGATGTCCTAATTATACCTGTGGGAATCTCCTATGATCGCATAATTGAAGGTCACTATAACAGTGAGCAGCTGGTAAGAGCAATCAAACAACTTGCTTTGCCTAGGGGATTTTCTGCTTGTGTGCAGGAAAACCTATTACATAGTTAAAGGTTATGCTAGTCCTCTGTTCATGGACTCAGGGTTTGAGTTGAGCCATGAGTCACAAAATGTCTCTGACAGGGAGTGCTGAGGTACAGGTGACAATCTTCTAAATGCAAATTCATGACATGACAAGTAATATGTTCAAGGGGATATCCACAGAGAAAAATAGTTCTCTAGATGTACTTGAAGTTACAAGGTGTGTCAAAAGCTTTGGGCTTGCTTTGTCTGCTGTTGCATGCATTTTAATTTTAAACATAACCTTTTAATTGCAAAGTGGAAGAAAAGCAAAACAACCACCTATGTTTTCTAGGGCAAGCCTAAGAAGAATGAAAGTCTTTGGAGTATAGCTAGAGGAGTCTTCAGAATGCTGCGGAAGAATTATGGGTGTGTCAGAGTAGATTTTGCACAACCATTTTCCTTAAGAGTAAGTTTGATATCTTAAAGTTCTTTTTGAAGGTTCGACATTTTTGGTTTTTCAATAGTGGGACACATTTATTTTGATTTTCTCATTGTGGGTTATCATCACTAGCATTATCTGCTGCAGTCCATTCTGGCAGGACAAAAGTATCTCTGTTTTTGATGAGTGTTTGAGTCTTTGGACACATCTGTATTAAGCTGAAATAGTCTCAGAGTTGATATATTAGTTTTGAAACAGTCTAAGTATTCTTACTGGTGGGGTTATTTGTTTGTTTAACAAGTGATCTGTAAAATGATCCTAATACTGTCTAGTAATTCTTTACATTTGGAGTTGAACAACATTTGGAGTTGAAGGAAGCTGAATACTGTTTTCCAGTTGAAGGAAGCTGAATACTGTTTTCCAGTTAATTTAATGACATCTGCAATGGTTGAGGAAGGGCATTTATCTCGCTGGATTTTTAAAATTGCTAAGAAAATTAGTAGCTATAAAAGTGTCATGGGTAATATATCATGAAAATCTGTATATTCTTTGAAAGTCATCATTCATTATTAGTTCACAACTATTACCTAGTTTCTCAGGGAATGGGATAGTGTGGCAGTATCTGCCTTTACTCTAAATTTTCTCAGATCTCTTTGCAGAATCTGCTGGTACTAATCTCTATTTCACTAATCTGTATTCTGCCACAGTATACCTTATTTTTAGTGTGACTTTAATAAGATTAAGCACTGCAACAACAACTTACTAGAACATTATTCAAATTAATTAGGTGTTCTTCTTTTCTGCCCTATTTCTCTCAGAAAAAGCAGTAGGGTTGGAGAGCTTTGGAGGGTTCAGTTACCACAGCATGAAATTATTGTGACCAGCTGCACTGCATTATAATTAGTGTAGTAGGGAAAGATACTAATTCACTTCCAAAGGAGAAGGCTTGGGCTATTCTTGGTAGGGAGTTAACAACTCTTCTTGGATCAGTGTAAGGAAAAGAGGGCTATCTGCCCTCTTAATCTAGTGAAAGCTAATCACTCTGTACCTTCCCAGCAGCCTCTGTCAGGTCTCATTTGTACCTGTGTTCCTTATTGTGCCTTAGAATGGTGATAAATGACAAAAATCCTTAAAGTGTGCCTTAGCTCATATTTGGAGAAGTGTAACTGTAGTTGTGTCACTGCCGGTTCTTCTAAAGCACACGAGCTTTGGGGGTTAATTTTGGGCATCTGCAGTTCTATGAGCACAGGCTTGGAAGCAGAAGAGTGTGTGAAAGAGGCTGTGGAACTCTTTTAAGCAGCTTTCCTGGGAAGGAGCTGTTTTCCTGACCAGCAGGTTAAGTGGCTCTTTAGTTTCCCATTCTTTACAGAAACTGAGGGAACACAGTGTCCTGAAAACAGAAGAATGTAAATTTTAACCTATAAGGAGAGGAGTTTGGCTTTTGAGAAATTTGGGATTCAGGAATTCCAAGCATGCAGTACCCTGCCTGCTTCCTGGGGTCTTTAGTTTGTGTCTTGCAACCAGAGTTTGGTACAGCAGTGTTTCCCTCTCTCCTGGTGTTTGAGGGAGGCAGGAGTAAGCAATAATTACAGTCTCCATGCTGGTTCTGAATGGGTGCTAGCTTTTGTTCTCATTCACGTTAATGAGGCAGTTCTCATTAATTTAATCGTGGAACTCATCTCAAAGGAGTTGTTCACAGCAGGGTGCTGACAGAGGTTATGTATTGTTTTCATTGCAAGTTTTTCTATGAAGTACAGATTCCTTGCTGTGGGAAGTCTACTTTTTGCATAAAATAAAGTAAAAAGTGAATAAGCTGTTGAAAACTTTTAATATCTCTGACCTTATTACTGCTTTTTTAGTGTGACCTATTTTTAATCAATTGCATTTTTGAATAATTGCCTTTTTCCTGTAATAGCAGTATCAGTTGCATGCAAGAATAAGATGGAAAAAGTACAAAAAATAATGAGCCTTTTTTTTAACAGGAATATGTAAACAGCCAAAGCCAAAAACCTGTGCCTGCTCCTTTTTCTTTGGAACAAGCTTTGTTACCAGCTATACTTCCATCAAGGTAGAGATTTTTTTGGGGTATTGTTGAAAGGGAGGACAGGTTGGGATTCGTTTGTTTGTTTATCTTTTTTATTGTATTACATTCCAAACAGTGCTTGAATTCCCCATGGATAATCTAATTGTTTATAGAAAAGTGCAAAACTTAGGCAATTCTAACTGCAATTTATTCAATTTATTATAAGAGTTACATTCTTCCTGATGAGCTCTGTTCCAATAAATTTATAAATTTTATGGAATAATTTAGGGGGGAAAATGCCATGCTTAGGGAAAAGTAAAGGATTTGTTTTTAAACCTCACAAACATTTCACAAGGTTTTTGGAATAATTCCAAAGCAAATAGGACCTGTGAGTGAGTACTCCTTGTTTTCAAGGAGACGACTGTCAGAACTGCAAAACTGCTTAAGGATTAGTTCTACATTTGTTACATAGATAGACATTTTAGCTGTTTTTTTTAGGAGTTACACAAACCTATGTGGTCCTGGTGGGGGCAAAGTCAGTTCTGTACCTTTAGAAAGTTGTAAGTCCATACAAAAGACCATTTCTAGTTTGTAGAGAAGCTGGACTCTGTCTTTCAGGTAAATTTGTTTTTTCTACTGTTGTCCATATTTGTTGAAGAAAAAAGAGCAATTGGTGTTACAGCAAAGTCATGAGTAGCCATAGAAAATCTTGCAATTTTTCTTCTGGTAGTCTTATCATGGATTGTTCTGCAATGCAAAGAAATAATCAGGAAAAGTTGGTAGAGCTTTTTGCTGATAATATTTTCTGCCCCTACCAGACTGTAGTGGTATTTTGTGCTGTAGTTAATGTTAAGTATACATTAAAAAAATCAGTTTATATTGTTTTACATTTTGATCAGAATCCAAATGTCATCATGTTTATTTTTGTTCTGCATTCAGACCTAATGATACTGTGGATGAAGGTGCAGAAGCCTCACTGCCCAACTCCAGGGATATCACCAGTGAACCCTTCAGAAGAGAGCTGATATCCAACTTGGCTGAGCACATTCTGTTCAGTAAGTGTTGAAGAGTATCACTACCACAGAATCATAGGGTGATGAGGATAGGAAGGAACCTTAAAGATCATCTCATTTCAACCCCCCTGCCATGGCCAGTGACACCTTCCACTGGAGCTGTCAGCTGCCTGTTTGGTTTTGCTAAAACATGAATTTTCTGTGTAGTAATGTTACACTTCCTAATTGTCTCCATCCAGGTGATCATTTCATGACTTACATAATCTTGACAATTCTCCATCCTTTATCTCCCTCCTTTCTCTTCAAAGTTTAATAAACTCCTTTTTTGATCAAGTAGAAGATTTTTATTCTGTTTGTTGGACTAGTACACTAAACTTTCTGTACTTTGAAGTGCTTGATTATCATATTGATGCACTCATTGCTTGTCTCTTCATGTAAGGAGCTATTGGAGTGTCTTAATGGCATTATTTGAGATCATACATGAGCTCATCTAGCTGCATGGACCAGTGTTGCCAGGTTTTATAGGTTATGTGATGTATGCTTCAGTCAGCAGGCATGTGGCTTGTGGTACTAGAGATACACAGGAAGCAGTACTTACCTTAGTAAATATTTAAGCTTTATTTGGCCTTCTTAGTCCAAGTTACTTTGATTACTTTAATACTGTTTCTAGACACACATAATACACTTTGTATTTTATTCAGTGGGTACAGTTCTGTGCCCACATCCATGTAACTATCTTTTAAATAGTGGGTACTCTTTCATTTGTAATGGTATTTGGAATGTCTCAGATGCTCAGCAAGTTTATCTTGTTCACCTCTAGCTGCTGACAAGTCCTGTGCTGTGATGTCTACCCACATTGTTGCCTGTTTGTTGCTGTACAGACACAGGCAGGTAAGGCTTCTGTGTTGCTTAAATAGCCAAACATTGTTTTGGCCTTGTTAAATTATTAAAAAAAAAGTATGGATTTTACTATTGCATGATACTGATTAAAAAAAGAAAGAGGCATTTAAATTAAAGTGGATTTCAGGTAGTCTGAGTGCTGATATTTTAGTTAACAGTGGGTGCTTGAACACAAGCCATTACTGATGGGATGATAATAAATGCTCATGTGGCAATATATCTTAGTAATTCAAAATGTTATGTTTTTATTAAAGATTACCTGGGTTTCATTTATTGTGTTAGGGTTGTTTTTTAGATCTCAAAACACATTCACTACTGAATGCTCTAGAAACTGTTCCATTAATTTCCAAATTGATTTTACTGTTTCTCAGTATTAAAATAATCTATCACAATGGCAGAATGATACTAATGTTTACCTGAAGTCTTGTGCATGAAAATTTGAAGAATTTTTTTTTCCTCCTACAAGTTTGTTTTGTATTTTTTCTAAAAGTCCTTCAAGTCTGAACATTTTATTGCTTGTATATTGAGAACAAATGGAAAAATATTGGTCACTTGTATAATCCTGCTTGTGGAGGAAGTGTTACCAATCTCATCAGTCCAGTCTTCCCAATTTCCTAAAACAGTGGAATCAAATAAGCATTTTACAATGTGATCTGACTCCATCTTGAGAGAAAACGAGAAAAGGAATTGCCTGAGGAAAGTATTTTCCTCATGTTCCACACCAGTTGTTCCATTCTGTTAAGTGCAATATTCCCAGCTAATTGATCATTCACTTTATAGCATAGGTAATGGAAACATGATACTTCTGACGTGGTCTTGAGGTATCTTGAGGTATTCATGTCTCTGCAGGCTGTGAAATAAACCAAGAAGCAAAGAAAAACCTTGCATTCCCAACTAGTTCCATGGCTGTGTAATTCAAAACATGTGGAACTACTTCATCAAAACCTCAGTGAAAATCAGTTTTTCTGATATGACTGTTGTGCTTTGGATTATTGGTTAGTGTATTGTGTTTGATATATACCTGATTATGTGGTTTACTGATAGATTCCTGTGCAGAAAAATTGTTTAACTCTGTTGATTCTATGTTTATTGTAGGGAACTGATCTTTCCAGACTGGTAGAAGATTTCTTCTCTATGAAGGAGGAGGTCCTAGCCCGTGACTTTGACTTGGGATTTTCAGGGAACTCAGATGATGTTGTCATGCATGCCATCCACTTGTTGGGGAACTGTGTAAATATCACAAACACGAGCAGAAACAATGAGTTCTTCGTCACTCCCAGCATCACAATACCTGCTGTCTTTGAGCTCAACTTCTACAGCAATGGAATACTTCATGTATTCATTAAAGAGGCTGTTATTGGTAGGTTTTGGGGTTTATCAGGGAAAGACTTCTGTGTAACCCTTGAAGTCAGAGTATCTGCACAGAAATCCCCATCAGTTTCTCGTGTTATTTCCTTTAATACAAATTTTCACTTCCTGTTTCAACTCACGTTTACCTTAACAATTTTAAAGCAAACTTGTATTTTGTTTGAGGAACGTTCCCATTCTTTTTTCCCCTCATCCTTTATCTTTCTTGGAGGTATTTTTGTATTGGTCACTGCCATAGGCAAGGCACTATCAGAATTCTGAGCCAACATGGCAAAAGCTATGTTTTGGTGAGCAGTATTTTAATGAGATTTTGTTTTGATCTGACATTACTGGACAAAACATAGTGGTTAAGTCTGTCTCTATTCCTGAATGGCATGTGTAATATTTGACTGCTTTTAGCCCCAGAAGTGAATGAAACACAAGTTTGATGTTTCCTTTGCCATAAAGCTCTTTGGAAAATTAAACTTTGCCTGTGTTTGTTTCTGCTCCAGCCTGCAGTCTTCACGCGATTCAGAGCAGGAGGTACAGAAATGGTACCAGTGGTGCTTCTCCCAGTTTAATCAGTCAAGAGCACCTGGTCAGAAAAGCTGCCAGCTTGTGCTACTTGCTTTCCAATGAATTCTCTGTGTCTTTGGTAAGTAATTGCATTAATTGTCCAGTTTCTGTTCTGCTTGCTACTTTAAAATTACAGGGTGCTTTCTACAAGTGTCACAGCTCTGGTCTGTTCACTGTCAGTGCAGTGTGATGGTGATGGGTATCAGTGGCTGTCACACTCTGAGTGCCACCTGCTGCTCCTGCCAGTGCTGAAGTGGGTGATGCTGGGCTGGGCCTGGGACATTTCTGCTGTGCTTTAGGCCTTTCCTGAGCAAGGCAGCATTAAGAAGCCCACCTCGAGTTGTGGGAAGCTGAGAGAGCAGCTTCTCTAACATATTCTGTATCATTCCTGTCATTAGCTCATCACAGCTGTATTTGCATTCTGCCCAAAATATTAATTTATTTATTTTCTTACCTAAAGAAACAAAAGTCTTTGTGAGTACCCAGCTCCTGTGAGTTTGCACAGGTGATTGAAATTGTGTTGGGAAGTAAGGCTCCATATTCTAAAGATATCCCTTATTTGCATAGGAGTGCAGTTCTCATGTTGTGCCACACCTGGTACTTAGTGGAAATTTTAAACATGGCCTGACTTCAGTTTTTGTTGTTACAAAACACTGATGAGAGTTGATATTATCTCACTTTTCAGACACTGCATACTTCCAATTTTAAGTGCTAGATGTTATTTTCTCTTATGTGTAGAAGTTGATTAAAATTCTAGAGATTCTTCAATTAGCTCTTACATTTGTACTCATATTTGACTTGTGCACTTTTTACAGAAGCATAAGCCAAATTTAGTATTTTTGTCTGGGTAGTAACGTTAGCTCATATACTGGAGTTCTTTAGTAATATTATCCTTCTGCTTTCAGAGTTAATAATTGATTATTATTTTTTTAACTAAGAAAATATTTCCTAAATTATTATGAATAATGTAAAAGAAGTTGGATTTTTTTTATTCCATTTCAAAACACGTAAGAGAATTTCTTGGAAGTGTCGTTTCCTTTAAATTCCAAATAGATCACTGTTATGAGTTTCAATAATTTTAATTTTATGATGATTTTATTCCAGAACTGTTAACAAACTAAAATTTGGTTAGAGGCTATTAAAAAGGGAGAATATTTAATGTGTCTTTCTACCAGTGGTAATGCATTTTGGAAAAATCTTGGACATGTTTTAAATATCCTATTTCACTACAATTTTTTTTAATGCCTGCCAGGATAAACACAAGAGTGGTGCAGTGGGATTATGCTGATAAAAGTTTAACAGATTGCATAAAAGAAATAATTCTGCTATATCTAAAATATTCATACTGAACAGGGAATGATGTTGCTGTAATGGGTGTAATGAATGTGCCTTTTTCACTGCATTCCTTTTATGTTGTGCAGCCTTGCCAGGTAATCTATCAAGTTTGCCACGAGTCTGTGGAAAGGCTGATCCAGTATGGCATTCTCCTGGTGGCTGAGGTAAAGTGGCAGAGATGTTGTAGGATGGTGTGCTGTACTATGGGTGGTTTATGCTCCTTAGTTGTGAGACTTGTTCTAAGTATATGTTGTTACTGAAAGCTGAGTGCCCAGGACTGAGGCTGCTTCACTCCTCTGTTCCTAAGTGTCAGACAGTTGGGTACAGTCAGCCTGTGATGCTTCATGACTCTGTGTGTAATTTCATTTTACCAGTAAGGCTACTAAGGAAGACACCTATTTTTGTACTGTCTTGAAACTTGGGATTTATTTTATTATTGGAGCCCTTTCAAATGTAGCATAGCTACATGGATTTTTTTACTTTCCACTCTACAGGAGTCAAGAGTCCAGACCTTTTGTCATTCTTTAATTCCTTTGCATTGATCTCAGAATTACTGTAAAACTCCTCAGCTTGCAGTTTCAGGGTTGTAGGGGAGTCTCTGTATGGTGCAGTTTGCCAGAGGTGCACACTGCAAAGAAAATCTTAGGAGTGGAGGCAGCTGATTCAGTGTGTCTTTGCTTCATAAACTTTTTCTTTTTGTGCACAGTAAACAAACCTTGACACCCAGGAGGAAGCAAGAAAAAAACCCAGTCTTTTTCACCAAATGTCTCTTCTCTCTCCTTTTCTCAATGCTGCCTATAATTGAGTCTCACCTGCATCCATTAAATGGCGGTTAATAAATGCATTAAGTCAGATGAGATTATAAAAGAAACCTATTGCTTGCCTGGAATTGGAGTTTTACCTATTTACCACCTTGTTTTTGAAATTTAAGCAGGATGATCAGGAGGATGTTAGCCCCAGTCTTACAGAACAGCAGTGGAATAAAAAACTCCCTGAGCCATTATCTTGGAGAAGTGATGAGGAAGATGAAGACAGTGATTTTGGAGAGGAGCAGAGAGATTGCTACCTGAAGGTAATATTTTCCTTGTAATGTTGAACACTCTTGTGAGAGTTATAAATTACTTTGGTTATTCAGGACAGGTACTGATAACTTTTTTTGGTGGGTGGCTTTTTGTTGGTTTGCAATGTTAGTATTTTTGTACAGTCCATTTGTCTCCTTCACATGAGGAAAATAGCTAAAGAAACATAAACAGTCTTTACAGGGAGGTGGAGGAGCAAAGGGTTAGAGTCCTGAAAACTGAAAAAGACTCAAGTACCTTGGGTTTATTCCTTACATGCAGCCTAAAAGAGGCACATCCAGCTGGTATTTATATTCAGCCTGTGTTTCACTTCATAGATTGCTTATGTTGATTTTAGATATATTACTAGTTTTCTCAGAGCTGACACAAACACTTTAGGATATCTTGTTAACACATGGAAACTTCTGTCTGTCTCTGTGAATGTAGGGCAGCCCTTCTGCTGGCTGCAGAACAGCATGATGTCTTTAATTTTATCTTGGGAAAATAGTAATACTCTGGAGGAGGAAAAAATAGCCTTGGTCTGTAATGTTCAGTGCTTGTTTTGTCCCTCATGATAAGCCTCTTTTTTCTGCTATGCTCCCATTTTGTGCTGTGCTCCCACACTTGTTTTTGTACAGGTTTTTGTGCTTTTGGTGTTTCAACATGTTATGCCTTGCAGGTCATTTCTGGTTTCCACTGGTCTGTGTCACTGAACCTTTTGTTGCCTTTCCTTAGGTGAGCCAGTCTCAGGAGCACCAGCAGTACATCACTTTCCTGCAGAGGTTACTGGGACCATTACTGGAGGCATACAGCTCTGCTGTCATCTTTGTGCACAATTTTAGTGGTCCTGTTTTAGAGTCTGAATATATTCAGAAGCTACACAGGCACTTAATAAGCAGGACAGAGAGGAATGTTGCTGTGTATGGTATGTTAAACTGGTTTTCGAACTGGGTTTGATGCATTCTGTTCTTTCTACCACAAGGTAGCCCAAATTGAATTTCAGTTTGTTTATCTCTGGGTTTTCTCTCTTGCAGCTGAGAGTGCTACCTACAGTCATGTGAAAAATGCAGTGAAAGTCTTCAAGGAAATTGGAGTAAGTGTTTGCTGCTCAGAGCTGGGGACTGTTAAGTTTCATTTCAATAATGAGCACAATTTGGACATTTCATGGAATCTGTTTAGTGTAATTTTAAAATCAGTGATTATATCTGTGGAAATGTATTTGGATTTGGAGCATTTTGGTTTCCTTTAGGCTGAGGGCTGTAACAGAGACCACAAGCTGCAGAGCAGGGCATTTCTTGCCTCTGGGAAGGCAAGAATCCTCTGTCTGGATGGATGGGTGACTAGACATTTTTATTCACAGCAAATGAAGTTCCTCTGTTCTACTCTGTGTCCCTATTGAACAATATTGAAAGGCTGAGAGCATGTTCTGTGCTCAGTAACAGCTAAATTTAATTTTGAAGTCTACTTAAATCTTTAAAAAAGCATTAGTTATTGAGTTTTGGCTTAGCAGTGATTGATGCTTCAGAACAACCATCCTTATACACCTTCAGTGTTCACCAGGAGGACACAGGTCTTCTTTAAGATAAATATTTAGTTTTGTACTTTACCACTAGTATTTCAAATCATCACCCATGTAGATTTTGCAAGTGAAATGTTTTTCTTTCATCAGACTGGCATGGATTCCTGAATGCCACATAAGATACAGCATTATAATTTGGAAACTATTGACATGTAGGCAAAATGTTGCTGGGTATGGGTTTTGAAGTTTTTGCCTTTAAATTCCAATGTATTGAATAATCCAACAATAGCTGGCCAAGTAAAACTATCTTTCTGTAGACTGAATAGCTGTGAGGAAAGTACATACTGAATCCATCATTTTCCAGCAGCAGGATAAACCAGAATGAAAAGTGGAATTAGATAATGTTTGTTGAGCACCTTTTATAGCATAGCATCTGAATTGTTTTTACAGTGCTTCCACTTTCAATCAGATGCCTTTGATTGGTTCTTTTTTCCCTCACTGTTAAGATTTGGCTGTTTATCACGCACTGTACTTATTTCTCAATTTCTTTTCTTCCATAACCCCTGAAGGGCTTCAACCTTGAGTGAATTCTAATAATACCTCAAGGCATTGCCATCTAAGCCTTCAAGAAATGAAAAGAAAGTCTTGTAAATGAGGGAAATCTTAGTATAGGCCATAACATTTTAATCTCAGAAGAAGGAAGATTCCTTTAACATGGTGATGCTTACATGTGTTCATGCTGTGCTTCAGGTTTTCAAGCAGACTCAGCAGAGGAAAGACACCATTTTGGAACTTGGCACTACGTTCCTACCTCAGAGCAACAGGCAGAAACTGCTGGAATTTGTCATGAGCTTCATGGTGTTATAGACCACACACAGCACCTTTGTCCAGGGACACGAGGACAGGTTTTGAGACTGTGGCAAAGCCTGGGGACATTTGCTAATCCTTCAAACTGTAAGGTGCCACTGTCTGGGTAAGGCCTTCTCTGACTTGAACTACTGGAAGACAAGTGCCTTCTTACGTGTGCATTTATGGGTTTCTTACAGTCCCAGTCATGTTGTAATACAGCGATACTCAGATGACACTTTCGATACAAGCAATTTAACTTGTTGCAAAAAATGAGATAAATTATTAGACTTAGATGTAAAAAAAAAAAAAAAAAATTATCAGTGTTACATTTTAAATAAACTTTTAAAGACTGTAACAGATGCACAAATACACATATTGGTGTTCTGTAGCTAACCCTGAGATCTTGAGTTTAGTGGCAACACAGTTTATGGCTTAACCAAGTAACTTTCATTCCAATTCAGTTTTATTGTTTTAATAAATGGCTCAAAAATTTTGCTTAGGCACGCTATATACTTCATGGATAAAGCCATAGTTTTTCATAAGTGTTAACATAAATGCCAACATTCTAATGAAAATTAGAGGTACAGACATCTGAGAATAATGATCATGTAGCAGGTGATTGTGAGAAATGTCAGCAGGCACACCTTGCACTATTAAAACTGTGTAGTGCAGTGGTAAATTGCACTAATCACTGCTGTCAGGAAGAATGTGAGTAGTGTTCTTGCTTTTATTATGGCATCTGTCATTCAGCCAGATAAGTCAGGAGACAGTTGCCTGAATGTGAATATCTTGTAAAATCTTAGATTATTATTTAATTGAAAAAAAACCTAATAAGTTCAGGGTTTATTTTTTGTTTTGTTTTGTTTTGGATTTTTTAATTAATAGGATGTCAGATTTTTTTAATTGGAGTAAAGTCTTGATTTGGTGAAATAAGTTTTAATTTTGACCCTAAAAATTTCAGCAATAATTTTGTCATTTCTTTGGAAACAAGTGTTCATATTATATTCTGTTGTTGAGCAGACCTAAATTGATATGAAGTAGTACCTCTAGAAACACAGAAATATAAACAATGTACTTTAGACTGTGATCTAACTGACTTAAAAATGAAATTATTTCACAGGCAAAACTGAATGATTAATAAATTCTGTCCTATGAAACAGGACTCTGGTGTTGCAATTTGATCCTTTTTCATGGAGGAATTGCACTGTAGATTTCATCTTCTCTTCATGGGAGGGCAGATTAGATTGCAACCTGTAGTCCTGTATTTTAGTACCGCTGATTTGGCTGAAGCAATAACTTGGTGGTATGTGAAGATGGTTTGCTTGTGAAATGTGTTTTCCCTCCTTTATGCCTTCTAGATGAGGGAAATTAAACATTTCCTTTGCTGCATTGCTTTGCTTGATTCTCACATCCTGACCTTGTGAGCAGAAAATCCCCCAAACTTCATCATGTAATCTCTGTTGCTTAACATAAACATGGAAAATCATACTTGAATCCCAGCACTTGCACTGTTATGCCAGCACAAAACTGATGCACACAATTAGAGTTGTGGCCAAGGAGCTTGCATTTGTACTGCACATTTGTCAACAAGAATATTTCTGTAAATTTTTTTATTAAATGCTATTAATATTTGAAAGCTGCAGTTTATAGTTTATTAGCATTATACTGTTAGCACTGTGAGATGCATGTGTTTTGTCACTAAACCAGGTGCTCTACAACACTTAAAGAATTTCTGAACCAAAGCTACATTAATATGGATAAACACTGACCCTTGAGTCGCTTGTGTTCTTATGTCCTTCTGCTGTCTCAGCAGGACTGACTACATCACTCATAATTTGTTTTGTGAAGGCTACCAGCTGTTTAGAAAACCGTTTCATCTCATACTCACTGATGTGCACTGTTCATCCACCTGATGAATTCTCCATACAATGTTTGTTGCTGATGGCTTCCATTTAATATCAAAAAAAGTCTAGGTGCTTCTGAATAACGAGCTCTCATAGTTTACTGCACTTCAGCAGATCTGGGGTGTACTAACAGCAATGTTTGTACATAAATTTTTTTTTAAAAATGAAGCAATATGAAGCAAACAAAACTTGAGTCATTTTATTAAGAATGTTTTGCCAACAGAGGTATTGGTTACCATAAAACCCAGGAGTACTGTGGTCACTGGAGTGTTCTGGCTAGGTGTTGCAACTAAAATAATTTATAGCTTACATTAAAAAAAATTAAATAAATCTGGTTAACATAAATCAATGAGTTGGTAATAATGCATGTGAATACACTTTAATGGATACTTATATATGCAGGGGGAGGGCCACCTCTAAAACTGTTTTGGTTTTGTATGAAAAAAAAAAACAAACCTGCATGTGATAGATTGGTACTATGAATCATATGCCACTGGAAGCCCTTGCATTCTGCAGCAAGTGTGTATGATGTATACATGTATATATGCTAGTATGTATGTTCTGAAACACAACATCTATGCTTTTCCCTAAAATTAAAGCACAGAATGTAAAATTATCAGGCTGTAACAGTCAAAGAGACTGTACCAACACTTGCACTGTATTTACACCTTCAGTGTCTTCTGATTTTATTAACTTTTCATGTTTGCTTTGCTGTTAAAATTCCAGGTCAAGTTGATTCAGTAAAGTTAACCAGTAAAAGAGAAAAGACTGGCCCTGAATTACCATAACTGTATTTTAAGACTTTATAAAGACTTACATGGATCTCGTAATTCTTATGAGCATAATACTCAGGTGTGCAAACCTTTTTGGGCCAGTGTCTTTTCATGCTATGAGAAATTTAACCTCTCCACGCCCATCCTGTAGATGTCCCATTTTTAGAGAGATGGAAATGTGGGATGGCACTCCCCGTGTTCCATGAGTTCACTGCCTGTAGCCTGGGCAGGGCATTGGCTCTGTGCTCTGGGCAGCACAGGGCTGCACTCACCACCTCTGATCAGGAAGCATAGACACACACTTGCATTCAGCTGCCTGCCTGCTCCTCAGAGAAGTGCCCCAAGCACCACGTGGAAGAAGCTTGAGCTGGGAGGTGATGTAAGATACTGTTGTTTTTGTGTTTCTGTGCTGAGAGCCGGGAACTGCTGACTGGAGAATGTTACTGTGTTTTACCTGTTATGTGTAATGCGTGTTTGTTGTAGAAGCACAGAGGTGTACTGGAGTCATTTTAATAAATTAAAACTGTTTGCTAATGTGACATTTAACAAGCTCTTCTAGTGTTCTTTTGATTTATTTTTTTGTTGTTGTGGGTTTTTTAAAATAACTCGCTGAGATAATTCATTCAACAACTTTATTACACTGCAGGTAGTTTCTGAAATTAAACCATTAAAATCCCTCATTGTAGATGTATCTCTACCAGTGTATGAGCTGGTGCAGAGACACTTAAAAAGCAGGTTGAAGTGACATCCCAACTCCTGAGCCACTGTTTTGTTGCAAAGTGGAGGTGCCATTTTGCCTCTCTGTTCCCCCATCCCCACAAGGTTATTGCACATGGAGTTCTTTTGCAGTTCCTTTCTCCTCATGGGGGTGTTTGTGTGTCATTCAGCAGCCTGGGATGGCTCTGATGCTGCAGACTTCCCTTCTTATGGTGATTTCAAGCTGACCTGGAGTGTAATAAACACCTGTCAGCAATTGTGACAGCATCTGGCAAATGTGAATTAATTGGAATGGGGCTTTAATAGAATAAAACCTGCATAGATGATCATTACCTAAATTGAGAAGGAGGGATGCTGCTTCACTCTTCATGAAAAAAAAGTTCTAATCAGCTGATTCTGTAAGAGGCCTCTAGCAATGTTCACATGCAAGCTAGGCTCAATTAATTGACAACTCTAGGCTGAAGCAGGAAACTTAGAATTCAATTATTGTCAGTATCTTGAATTAAACCCAATTCTTGTTAGTGATGACCTTATATGTTATTTCTGTAAATGTCTTCCTATTTCTCAGTCTTTTGAAATCCCAAATGTCAGATAAAACACTTATCTCTAGTTTTTGTTTAATTCAGTTTTTATATAATAAAAGCTTGTCAGGCTTATTTAGAAGGATCATTGCTTTGAGCTCTCTGCTTTGTTCTCTTATGGTACATCATGTTTTGAGTAGCCCTGTGTTTTGAAGGTAAGATCCACATTGATCTGAGCTGCTGCTTGAAAGATTTTCTTTTCAGTTTTTATTTATAGATGTTCCTTGTGTTTTGCACTGCTGGGCAAGAATTATTGTCCTTATTTATTCTCCTGTAAGTCAGCCAACCTGTTAATGTAATTATCCAGAAGGTATTAGCATAGTTGATGCTATCTTTAGAATAAGGGACTTTCTGTCTTTTCTAAAGAAACATGTAGAAAATGTTCATCACTGTGTGTTGTGCCAGAGTTCAAGCCTGAGAGACCATAAACCCCAAAAGATTTTCAGCTTTCATCTGTCATAAAGCATTGGCAGTAAGAGAAACAAAAGCTATTTAATTAATTGCCAAGTAACTATTAGTTATATAAATCTATGTAGGCATGTAATTATGCAGTGCAAAATTACAGTAAAAGACACATAGCATAATTGCTGTGAGTAATTTGCATGAAAAGGTTGTTCTCCAGCACAGTAATTATGTTGGTTGTTAAGCTGATAGTATTTGCAATGCCTTGGTCTCAAATGTTTTCCAGAGTGACAGTCCCAGAGATGTGAGGATACCCAGATACGGAGATCAGATGATGTAAATTAGGCTCAAATATTCACTGAACCCATGCATGGTCTTAGACACATCACTCTGATGCTGTTTTCTCTTTTCATTAGGAAGTAATTTGAGGTACACGTATGAAGTAGATTTTTTTCCTCTCCTTGAAGCACAAGTCACAGCCAGAATGAAAGAATTTTGGAGTTGAAGGATTACTATTAGGAGTGGACACGATTTTAGATCTGTTCTTGTCTGTTCAATATCTTCATTAATGACATTGGGAATGGAAGAGAATTTGCTCTTTACATTTGTAGGCAGTAAGATCTGGGAGAGCCAGGTAGTCCAGTGGAGAACATCATGATCCCAGGGGTAATGATATGTTTTAAGAAAAGATCTGAAGGCAAAAAGAAGAAAGCCATTCCAGCCAGGGAAGTACAGTGCATTACATCTGAGAGAGGACCAGCTGATGTACAGGCACAGGAGAGGAAATAAACCAGCTGTGTAGCAATTCTTTGGAGAAAACTCCAATTTACTGGCAGACCACAAGCAGAAAGTGCCTTGGAAGGGTCCTGCTGCCATGGAAAGGGCAGGTGTCATGTAATGATACCCTTACTCCTGCACATGAATGACAAACACAAGGCAAAACTTGGCAGGCCACAAGGTCTCAGCTGGGATACCATATTCTGTTTGAGGAGTTCTGCTTGAAGGATGCTACAGGCAAGATGGAAGGGGAAATAAAGGTTTTCCCTTTCAGGCCCCTATACAGAGAAAAAAAGAATCTGGATTACACCCTGGCTATTGGATAAAAGTAGTGAATTTAGTCTTCAGTTGCACTGAAAAGAACCAAGGTAGATAATTTAAAAATTTTTTTACTGTGAGCAAAGAGAAGTGCTGAGACAAATGCCTTCCTGGTCTGGGCATCTTTCCTGGGCAAAGTAGAAATGGGTTTGTACAAAAGCAGTTTGGTCTGGCTGCTTTGGCTGGTGATCTGGCTGATTCTTCATGTTTTTGATCAGGAGCAGCTGTAGTATGAATTAGACTTCTTGTCCCTGTAATCATTGTAATCACAAAATATATGAGGGTTTTATTAAGGTTGTTCTGTAAAAATGTTTTCTTAATGTTTCTGCTGGTCAGAAAACAGATGGAGTGCCAGCAGGGAGCAGGCAAGGACTGGGGAAGAAATCAGACATGACATTGTCTTAGTGTGTTGTGGGAGCCTTTTCATAGAGAAAGGTGTAGGAGTCTCCTGCCTCAGCCAGTAGTAAAATCCCTGGTGAATGGAAAAGGGGTGAGGAATCCTGCCCCTGGCATTTTCATCTTCCAGAGTGTTCCTGGCAGATAACAATAATAAATTACAAATTAACCCTGTAATCTGTTAACAGTTTACAGTTTAACTCTGGCACTGCTTTGGAAACACTGAAAGCCAAGTGATATTTCCTGAGCTTTGGGCTTACTGCTGGCTTGACTATTGCATTATCTCAGGAGTTCAGGCTCTAGTGATTGTATCTACACAAAGAAAACAACATTTATAAATGCCACAGAATTGACAGTGGCACTCTTTTAATGCATTTTCTCTGGAAGAGTTTCCAGGATACCCCAAAAGTACTTAAGCAGCCTCTGTCAGAGAGCTCTGTGCTCTGTAATTGGTACCTGGGATGGTTTGTTGGCTGCTCACTGTGGCGTGCCTGTAAAACCACTGTCACACCTTTGATTTGGTGTCCCTCTTCAGATGAGGCTGAGGAAGGGCTGAGGTTTTGTTCCCAGTTAAACATTTTGCATATCTGTGGATGATTTCAGGGGCTCACCTTACAGCTCTGTTAATGTGCAGGTTTTTTTAGATTTAGCTGAAGCCTAATTTTAACCACGGTGTTCAGCTTTTTTAAAATCAGACTTCCTCTTGTCTCTGCAGGATGGAGAAGGCCAATTAAGCTACTACCTGTCAGAAGGCAGTAAAAGCCTTTTTCTGTGTTTATATTTCCTCTTCATTAAACTAAATTACCATAGTTCACCACCTTTCCCTGCAAATCTCTCACTTTGTCTCACTGATTGGCTGGCCATTTATAACCTCCAGTTTCCTTAGTGTATCCTTGAAAAAATGTTTAATAATCCCTCAAAATAAATCATTGTGTGTAATAAAATGAATGTTCCCTTTCCTAGGAGATGAGGAAGTTTAAACATGTTTTGTGTTTACAGTTTTGTTGTTTTTAGATACAATGTGAGTTAATTCTGGTACTGGACTTTAAAACTCCTGCTTTCTTTCCTCAAAACTGCAGATTCTGTCCCTTTTACCCCAAAATGTTTCTTCTTGTCAAAGAGTTTAGGAAAACTGGTTTAGATATTAGGAGAATTCCATCCCTTTACCAGCTGTAATCATTAACCCAAGTTGTAGTTTACAGAAGTCTGAAGCAAAGAAGCATGAAAATATTAGAAGCTGGTATTTCTGGGTATACTCCTGAGAGCTGGAACAGCAAACCAGGGCAGGAGGTTGTGTGTGTGTGTCTTTGTCTTTTAGCTGGTTTATATGAAGTTATCCCTTTGTCAATGCAGATGGCAGTAAAAATGAAAAATGTTGGAAACAGTGACACATGTAGTTAATTTTCTGAACTAAGTAAATTAAGAACAAATTGGTTATTAATAATTCAAAGGAAAATGCTAGATAAGAAATTGGAGCAGCTTTTCTATCACTTTCAACTAAAAGATTAGTCTGAGCACAGCAGTCCAGAGCTCCCTTATCTCTTATTAAAGCCCCAATTCTTCATCTATTAAAGAATCAGATCTAAATGATGCAGCAGGCCTGAGATGTTGCTGCTGCAGTTGCCTGGTGTGTTGAGCTGGGCTGCAGATTCAGTTAGGCTTAAGGTAGGTTTGTGCAGGAAATTTTGGGTTTGCAGGACCTCCTGGAGGTAACTGTGACACCTTTCTCTCCTGGTCCAACTAGCTCAGGGTGATTTTCTTCTTCAATACAGCCTCTCTCTTTCTTCAGTTCTCCCAGTTGCTGCTGTGTGTCTGCAGCAATGTCCTCTGTCCTCCCTGGTACACTGATTTCTTTCTCCCAGCTCATTCTCACACAAGGGGTTAACCCAGAGTCTGGCTGCTCACTGCTGTGTAAGCAACTTAAGAGGGTTCTCTAAATTGCCTAAAAAACACTCTTTCCCCACTGTTTGCCTGCTTTAACATTCAGGGTGTACTTTTACAAACTGTGTCTCAGATCTAGCACAGCTACCATAAAATTAAATAAAACCAGGCTTTCCAAAGGAGATGTGTGGTTACCACTTATGTCCATGAGTAGAAAAAATCCCTGATGGCTGTAAAACAGGATTAAGGACTTTGCATTTTAAACGTTTTTTCTTTAGAGAAGTATTGTCATTTTGCTCGTAGCAAAACACGAACGAGCCCAGCTCCATCCCCGGAGTGTCCAGCAGATGGTGGTGGAGCTTCACCTACAGCTGCAGTTCCCTCGGCGGGACCGGGCACCACATTCCCAAACCTCAGTGCCCAGGCTGTCCCTTAGAAACAAAACATCATTTCCTTGGCAGCCAGCTGCAGTATTTGCTGGACACGGGAAGCACTTCATTTGGAGCTGGTTTTATCTGTGGTTGTGGTTGATTTTTATAGTCTCAGGAGTCAGGCTGTGTTTGACACCTGGCACAAACACCACCTTGAAAGACCATGTGGAGTTTACTTGTCTTCAAGTGAAAGTGTGCATTAGGAGAGAAGCTCTTCACCCATCTTCCTGCACTCTCTGGTGCAGACAGGCATTTTAAAGGAATGAAACTATCACTCCAAGACCAGACCTGACATGGCTCAGGTTTGGAACTATCCCAAATGCAGGACCAGAGTTCTGTGTTGAAGATCTATATCAGACCCCCTCCCCTTGCACTGTGTAAACCAATGCTCCTTACAGCTCTGGGAGGCAGAGAACTGGATCTTCTGCAAGGTGGAAAGGAGAGGGCAGGGCTGCCAGCTCAGCTTATCCCCCTTTAGATATAAACCTTCCTCTGATGCTGCAGGACAGCTCCAAGACTTTGTCTGAGTATGGGTACAAGGTGTTATCACAGTATCACAGCATCTTCATAATTATCCTGCAAAGCAGTACAAGCACTAATTTAATTTTAAAGTATTCTGCAGGCTTTTCCTTGTGCAGATAACCTTCTTGATCTCAAGCATCCCAGAAAGAAGTCATTAAAACACCAGTGAGCATGCTAATTCATCAGCACACAGAGGTTTTTTACTTAAAAAACCTCCTGATGGCCCCTCTAGTGCAAAGCAGATTTGAACCTGCCCTCAATAAAAATGGAGGAGTCCAGTGAGTTTAAGAAATCCTTTAGGTAAGGGGGACAGTGCTGCCCAGCTCACAGATGTGGGGCTGGACAGGGAGATGGCTGAGACCCTGCTGAGCATCTTTGTCCCAGTGTCCAGGTGGCTTTGTGCACCTCAGAGATGTCACTCATGCATATCTTGGCAAGACTGTTTGGGTTTGTTGATCCAGCAAATCCTGATATTTCCCTTCCCTCTCCCTCCTTAGTTCTCCCCAGTGCTGTGTCCCCTGTCCCTGGCAGCTGGCTTGAGGCTTTGCTGGGAGCACAGCTGAATGAAATTCTGCACCTTCACCCCCTCCATCCCTTTTCTTATGGATTATTTTTCCGGCACATCAAAGTCCCGGCTCAGCTCCCTCTGACCTCTGGTCACTGTCAGCGTTTCTGGATCAGAAACATGGAGCTGGCACCAGGGGGGGGCAAGTGAAGGCAAGATGGACCCACATGAGTCCCACACTTCAATCAGAGTGTGCTGCCAAGGCACTGTAGTTTGGGAGCTTGGTCCACTGATCCCTTGCCTTGATACAGAGCAGGGACAAGATCATTCAAACGCCTGCAGGAAGCAGCTGTAGGCACTATATGTCAAGAAATAAACCAACTTCCAGCTTTCCATCTCAGAAGCAGCTCATGCCACCCCTCATCTCCTCACGAGGGGTGGGAGCAGCACTTGGATCACACAACAGCAGGGGCCTGTGGGGACAGGCAGCCACACCCCAAGGAGCCACACCCCAAGGAGCCCTGAGGAGCTCAGGAAGCCTTTCCTGAGGGCCTGGAGGATGTCAGCACTGCCTATGGGGGCAGAAAGCCCCAGGTTACTTGCTGAATTATGCCACATTGAATCATCCCACATTAGACAAATCCACGGGCTTGATGATTTCCCTTTTCCATCACAGCTGAGTGGAGATGCAAACACACACAAAACACATTCTCTGTAATTTTCCTCTGCATGGTGGATGTGACCTGAAAAATAAACACATGTTTCCCTGTGGGCTGTGATGTTTCTCTGACTGGTGCTTGTGTTTGCCAGCTGTAGCACATCCCTTCCAGTCTGGTGCCTTTGCTGAGACCCCCACTGCATCTCTTTGCTAGTGCCCTGCAGCAGGGTGGGACTGTTTCCACTCTGCTCCAGCCTCAGTTAAACAGTGTTTTATTTCTCTGCTGGCACCAGGAGCTGTTTGCAAGTGAGGCCGAGGTAGAAGCCTGACATCACTGAGAGGCCTCAAGAGCCTCAGTCTGGTCTGGTCTGCCTGTGGCTGTGCTTGGCAATTTTAAGGAATGAGGTTCTTCAGACAGCTGAGATGTCTGTCTTCTTTTTCAGACAATTTCCAGCCAACTTGCAGAAGCCTGGGTGCTTGCAGGTGTTCTAAGGAGCTCTCCTGCCACCACAGTGCAGTTCAGCCCTCTCTGGATGCAGCAGGCAGAGGCTGAGCTGCCCACCCTGAGCATCTCCTCAGTGCCCTTGGATCAGCTCCTGCCTGAGGCACCCTGTGCCTGTGGCATGATGGCAAAGGGCTGGGGGAAGATGTCTTGGTGGGGTGGTTAGAGGAGACAGAACATGGATTCACAGGAAACATTTCATTGGTTTTGCTGTTTGTGCCTTGCCATCCTTTACAAGTATAAATAGGTTATCCACTTTTTAAAACTGCCTGTGTTACTGGCTTCTGGGCATTGCCTGTTTCCACACAACCCATAGGGGACACAATTGCTGCTGGAAAATGAAGGGGAAAAACGAGTCTTTAATTTGACCTGCAACATCAGAGAATTTGAAAAATTGTGAGTGTTTTTATAGAGCTTTTATATCATCACCCTTTTCAACTGAGCATCCTGAATGCTTTATAAATATTAATTAAGTCTCATGTGGCTCCTCTGAATTACGTAAAGACAGAATTGCCTCATCCATCAGAAGAGAGGATTCAGGAACTGCTTAACAATTTGAGACACCATTAAATGACACCAGTTCAGTGAATAAGAACCTAACACCCACTTGAAACTTCTGGGTAGGAGAAAATGTGAGGCAACTAGACTGTATCCTTCCACTCTTGCAAAAGGTAGTGTTGGAGCATGAAGGGCTCTTCTCTTCTCTTCTCTTCTCTTCTCTTCTCTTCTCTTCTCTTCTCTTCTCTTCTCTTCTCTTCTCTTCTCTTCTCTTCTCTTCTCTTCTCTTCTCTTCTCTTCTCTTCTCTTCTCTTCTCTTCTCTTCTCTTCTCTTCTCTTCTCTTCTCTTCTCTTCTCTTCTCTTCTCTTCTCTTTCTTCTTCCTCTCCTGTCCCTCCCCTTGCTTTGTGGAAAACCTTGTCTCCCTGGGTAAACTTCATCTAAGGGCAAGGCTTCAGAAAAGGAGCCCAAAGGGAAAATGCTCATAAAATCTTCATCCCTCCTCTCTCTCCTGGATGTTACTGATGGCTGGCAGCAGGAGCTGCTGGAAGAGAGGGCTGCTCCAGGAGGGTGGAAGTGCTGGGGTAGCGCAGGAGTGAAGGGAACTCCATGGAGCAGCGTAGAGATGGGAGCAGGATGGTGAGGCCAGGCTTGATGTGTGAACCTCTTAGAGAGCAGAACAGAGGGGTTTAAAGGACTGCCAGTTCTGATATCAGTGTGCTCCTTTGGGAAGGAATTGCAAGATTATTCCTCAGAATCACAGAGGCTCATCCAAAGAGGTGAGCTAAGAGCAAACTGCAGGCCAATTACATTCCATGTGTTAGATAAATCACTTACCGCAGCCAGCTGAAAAACTTGGGCTTGAACTCTGGGTAATTAAAACACTTAACTCATAGTACAGACTGGCATTTAATGAATTCAAAGAGGCATCAGATTTTTACTCAAATTTCTTATATCCTACTGTAATTATTCTTGTTTTCTTTCTCAAATGCTTGAGAAAGGTATTGGATTGTTTCCTTAGCTGGACATCTCCAGCCGTGTCTCCCAAAGCTACTCTGGATAAATGGTTTCTAAGAAGACAACAGACCAGGATAAAAGTGAAGAACAGAGTAAAAAAATATTGCATTGGAAAATCCTGGGATTTTTTTTTTTTTGTAGTATACCAGATACAGCAAGGCAATCTTGAAATGTTCTAAAAGTTCAGTGAGTACAGAGGCAATGGACACAAGCTGCAACAAGGGAAATTCCTATGGGACACCAGGGACAACACATCCCCTTTGAGGGCAATGAAATGCTGCAGCAAGGCCACAGAGAGGCTGGTGAATCTCTGCCTGTGGAGGGCTCAAACACCAGACTGGACAAGGTCTGAGCAGCCTGAGCTGCCCTCTGCTGAGGCAGGTGGGGGATGCTGAACCACCTGACTCCACTGGTCCCTCTCACCCCAAATGATTCCATTATTTCACCCCTCTTGGGAATTGGAACAGACCTGTGGAATCTCTGTTTTAGATCTCCAGGCCATCCTTAGACAAATTAGGAGACACAGGCAGTCTTTGAGACTTAATTTTGTGTTGCTGTGAGAATTATGATCACTTTAAGGTCGTGATTGCTCTGCATTTTTAAAAATGTAAAAGTGAAATCAGTTGTCTTATTGTATTTCATTTTTTCATCACATATGAATTCACTCCTGCTGAGTTTTAATCTACTGTGAATTTTCTGGCTTTGTTTCCTGCAGAACTTCTTTTGAAGAGCACTTGCAAAGAATTGCATGGACTTTGAATGGAAATGAGAAGTAATTCATGGGATAGATCTGTTAATCCTGAAAGCCTCCGTGCTGCTTCTTCATACACATCAGGAAAATATGCAAAGTTACAGCAATCAGTTACAGCATGGCTGCAATGAATCTGGTATTAGTCAGGCAAGGCACAACACATGAAGACTGATGCTGGAGGAAGGTGGTGAAAGTGATTTTTTTTTTTATTTAAATGGTCTCAGTTCAATCAATTCTCTGCCTTCTCAGCATGATAACCCCATCATGATTGTCTCTGTGAAACAAGAGGATTGACAGCACTTTAATGTGTAATTTCATTTTACAGCAGTTGTTTTCCTACACATAATATTTGTGAAGGAAAAGTAACAAAACCTAAGTAAATGAAAATAAAGTTAATTATAAGGTAGATTTCTCTGTCTTCTTCCTCTATAGAATCTGTATGTCTTTTCTGGTTTTTTGCTTTAAAAAAAACCCCTACTTTTTAAAGAAATGCTGCATAAATAACATCTAATAAACACCAATCTCTTGCCTTTCCAGTCAGGAAAAAAAGGAGTATGTCAGTACATTGCAAAGAAACAAATGGTAACAAAAGAGTGCTGGGAGCAGCTCAGTCAGGTTATAACTTTGCCCTCATCCAAAGGAGTTTGTGAAGAGCACTATAAATTTCCAGTGACATGAAGGAGGATTTCAGCAGTGACTTACCATTTGTCTTTGTTCCAATTAATGGTTTGGCTCCCAGGTAAAATAACAGAAAGCACAGACATTCTCAGAAATTCTTTCATTTCTTTCCCCTCTCTGTTTTTCATATTTTGTGAATCATGCATAGTAAACAATGTGTCAACACTGCCATTAAAAACCTCTGGTTCTGGTTTTATACATGTGAACTGTAAAAAAAATTGCTTCAGGCTCCAAATTTGCAGGGTCTTGTACATGAGATCCTGTAAAACATTTTATGAATTCATAAAAATGTGTTAGATTCTGCTCCAGCTCCTGGATTCAGTGTCTTGAATCTCTACCACAAAACTTGAATAATGTGTTTTCAATACACTTTTATTATTGAATTTCTTAGACAGCCAATTATAAAATTGTGATCAGAGTTTCCTTACAGCTTTGTTTCTTCTTATCACAAATTAAAAAGCATGTTTGCTTTTTCTGCTGTGTTAGAAATTGATTCTTGACTCAGGTAATCACCACACCATTTTTCTCTCAGAAAGGTTATCACAAACTTGCACAACTCTCACATTTCCCTCACTTCAGCCTCTCCACTTTGCTAGTTTTAAATAGTTCTGGAAGGATTTTGGATGGCATGGGCAGCCTGGTAGCAATCTTTAAACAGTGTTACTGTACCTACAAAATCTCGCTGGGGAGGATTTTAATTCAGCAGAGTGTCTCTCCAAAGTGGTTGAGGGAATTAGGTTTCCAGAAGGGAAGAACCCAGGATTTTGATTTGCTCAGCAGAACTGAAATAAAGTGAATTATCTGTGATATTGTAGAGTTAATAACCACAACCCTTAACATGACTCTTTAGTTTCTGTGGAGTGTCAAAATGCAGGATTTGTCCTGCTGTGAGAAAACCGTGTCTGTGTCACCCTGCCCCTGACAGC
Organism: Molothrus aeneus; assembly: GCF_037042795.1. NCBI lineage: Eukaryota > Metazoa > Chordata > Aves > Passeriformes > Icteridae > Molothrus > Molothrus aeneus. The sequence goes on along the minus strand of NC_089653.1, from coordinate 26,857,626 downwards.
AGCTTGGGGTGTGGGCTAAGACATAAGTCCAAAAACCCTCCCAGTTAAATAACTTGGCTTAAAAATTAACTTCCAGATCTCCAAGTTCATGCCTGAGAGCCCAGGCTGAAATGCAGGGCAGCTTTCATTGTGCGATCTCCTTTTTCCCTCAGTGGTGCAGCATCAACGAGTCTCAAAGGCTCCTCGGTGTTTGCATGAATTGCTCCTGCACAAGCACAGGCATTTCCTCTGAGCAGCTTGCAAAGGGTTTCCAATTCACATTAACTGGATTATCTCTTTCCTTTCATGAGGATATGTGCAGGAGAGCTCTGTTCCTATATCCCACTTGATATTTTACAGCTGTATCTCCCCCTCTTCTCTTAAAACTGCTGTTCCTGCTCTGCAGCTGATCATTTGGATTAGATGTTGGGATGTCCATCAGCATATGAGAAAGAAATATTCAGTCTGGAATAGGCCTTTTGGGGCTCTATATGAATGTGACATTTATTGTTTCTGATACCGAATTATGTTGTAAAGTTTATTTTTTCTGATGGTCAATTCTGCTCACAGGCTGCCTTTTAGCTGGGGGGGCACTGCATCACACTCTGTGTCAGGGTAATTTTTCCTGCTGTGGGATAATTTTTAAGCAAATGTCAGTATTATCCCTCACTTCTACAACAGAGAAGGATGGTAGTAGTGGTATGGAGTGAGACTCAGCCAACCAAAGAAAACACAGCAGGAATCAGCTCCTGCTCCCTGGTGAGATCTGGGCAGTGTGGATGTGCCCTGCCTGTGGTGTCTGTGTGTGTGCAGGAGCAGAGAGTCCCTCCTAACCCCTCCTTGGCAGGGTGTGCTCTGACCCTGTGAACTCAGGCTCTGTTACACTTTTGATTTCATAAAGCTGCTGCCTGACTTGGGGAAGAAATTAGAACTTTCAAAATTAGGACTTTTTGTTCAAAAATAAAAGCTAAAATTCAGAACCAGGTTGCTGTTTCTTCCTTTTATTTCCCTCTGCCCTGGCAGGCTCCTCCTTCCCAAGAGCAGCCTGTCAGTGTGGGTTGCAGGGTCCCATCTCTGCAGGTGCCAGGCCACAGCTCTGTGAGTGCATCCCTCCTGCTGATCTCAACACTGCCCTAAAAGCCTAGAAGAGATTTTTCTCCCCATCATTCAGGAATTGGGCTCTTGGGTTACTTCATGGCCTTACCACTGAACTGACATGGTCAATGACTGTAATTTCTCATGTAGAGAACTCTGAAAACCACCCAGGACATTGAAGGTACTTTGAACTCTTTTTCCTGAAAAAGAGCTTGTGTGGCAGAAAGATGGAGTTTTCTTGTTACTTTGTTCTGTAGTAGATCTCCGTTTAGATGCTTTAAGAAAGGAGTTTTACTTTTTTTTCTTTCAGTACTGCCCATGTATGAAACTGTCTGAAAGCAGCAAGGGAAATGACCCTGGAAGAAAAGACATGGGAGCAGATTTCTTGTCACCTGGATAAGGAAGGTGACAGGAGGAGGTTACTGCCCTTTCAATACCTCTCTGCTAAGGTTAACAAATGCTTCAAACCACATCCCAAGTTTGGTCTCCTGTAGAATGTTAAAAGCCACTAAACTGAATCCTGTGGAAGCTATGTTCTTTAGCAAGCTCCTGTGACTGCTGGCGCCACAAATGTGCTCCATCCCTGCAGGCAGAGGGAAGATTACCCTGGAGAGGGACCACAGCGTTGGAGGGGAGGCACAGCACTCCTGAACAGAGCTTTGTACTTCAGACTTTGTCAGAGCTGTAGTGCAGGAGCCCTCCAGTGAGTCTCTGTAGTGTGCCACACTGCACAGCAATTCAGAAAGAGCTGCTTTGTGTAGCAGTCATCTCTCTGCATCTGCAGTGGGACAGACAAAAGTATCACAGTCTGACTAAATTCTTGTGAAATCTCCTATGACTGACCCAGCAAATGATGCTTAGCTGGCTAAACCTCGTCTTTAGAGAAAACTGAAATAAAATCTGAGGCTTGAATGTTTGCATTCCTTGAATCATCAGGATAAACATCTGAAGGTTGTGGTAGTGCCTTGGGTCCATCAGTAATAAAATATGTGTGTGAGCTTGCGCTGTCATTTGTTTCATTTCCAGTAGCACTTTACCTGGTAGAAGCAAGCAGAGAGACTGAATGGCCAGGAGTGATAAACTGCTGTGTCAGAGAGTCAGTAAACCTTAGCCACAGAGTCCTTCTGCTTGTCACAAGCAAGTGATTTAAAACTTTTATATGTTAGCTTCTGCCAGCACATTATGCACAGATCGTCTTTCTTCACTCCACCTTGCAGCTGTCACCTCCAACAGAGAGCTCAGAAATGATAAAAAAATCACCTCTGCAAACAGGACTAAGAAACCACAAAGAAAACTCATTAACTCATTGCTTGTTGTAATCAGTTCAGCAAGAGCTGCAAATGAGTGCTTTCCCCGTGGCATCTCTTACCAAAAGCTTTCCTTTAAAGGAAAGCTTAGACATGAAAATGAGGGTAAAATGCTTGATGGTCCCTAAGGTTTTAGAGGAATTCAGTTCCTTCTACAATTAATGGAATTTGGGCCTGTAAATGCCTTATGTGGCTTTGAACATCCTGCTTGACTGATATTGGAACTGCCAGAGCTCATCACGAGCTCCCAGGGGCGAGCACTGGCAGGGCCTCCTGGGAGCAGAGAATTCCAGCAGCCAGGAAGAAGGAGGGTGGGCTCCTCCATGTGGGTATGAAATGCTTTGCTTTCATAGCTGCAAAGCCACAGTGGTTACAGATCTTCAGTGGGCACCTTCAAGTCTTCGATTTCATGTCTTCATATGTGCCAGAAGTCTTCAATTAATTAATTAGGCAATTATCTTTTAATAGCTCTTTTCTGCTGCACTGGGCTACACATGTCCCTTTGGCTGGCTGCTATGTGACTGTATTCAGGGATCAAACATTCTATTTCTAACTTTAGCAGTGCTCAGAGTTCTCCTTCAGCCCAAGACCACCTGGTCTGCATTGCTGGCTGTGTCTACACTGAGCAAAAAGTGGAATTTGTGGTAATGACTGTGACCTGCAAGGTCTGGCCCCAGCTGGGGGCATCAGTGGGCACCACTGCCATGGCAAGCTGTGGGGCAATTATTGGGGTCACATTGCAGGTAAGCTTTGGAATGAGAACTCACATTGAGGGTGTTTAGGTACCTGTTGGCAACTCTCCTGTAGCTCTTGTGAGATCTACCTGTATGCCCACAGCAATGGTCAATACAAATGCTCCAGCTGGTTCCGTGTGAAGTGGGAATGTTGCACCTTTGGTGTGACTCCTGCTTGGAAGATGTGACTGAACAGATTGTGTCTTGTCTGGTTCCCACTGCTGGAGGCTGCTGCCACAAGAAAGGTGATGCTCAGAATCACTCCTTGCACAATGCAAACTGCAGAATAAATCCCAGGAAAATTTGGCAAAAATCACGGACTTTAATCTCGGAGCTGAAGTGTGTTTGTTTTAGTAGCTGGTTTGGGAGGCACACTTTGAACTCCTTCTTAAAAAAAGGCTTGTTTTAAAATTGTGAAAGATTGTATTTCTGCAGATTTCATATTGATCTTCTGTCATTTGAGGTTTTTAAAATAGAATTGTTTCTTTTTGCTAGTTCTAAAATATAAAGATTTTCTACTTCCAGAAAATCCAGGAGCAGAAAAATTCAATAGTCCTAGGATGGATCATGCCCCCACTGGCAGTCTCAAAATAGGACATCTAAAAAAGTGAGTTGTTTGCATGAAATTTATCTGCTTATACCAGAGAGAATTTTCTATGGTGCAGCTCTCTTTTAGGAAATCTTACAATATTAATCCCACAGTGATAACCAGAAATTTTCTCCATCCAAACAATGATGAACAATTAGAAAAAAACCAAAAAACGCAAACAGAGTGTGATGAACTGTACAAAATCATCCCTGTGGCTGGCAACTTTGTGTTCTGCAGTAGAACAGGACAATTAGAACTGAATAATAATATTTCCCCTTTCATTTGTTTACCTCATGTTAGGTTTGAAAAATGTTCTATAGGATTGTCATGTCCTTGCAAAATGTTGATAAATATATTTTTTCCCAGGTGATGGGAAATGAAGGTGAATGGCAGATGGCACCCCATGGGACTGGCAAATGAAGTCAGGGATTTGAGAGATGGTAGAGAGGCCTGAGGATGCCTGGAAAGTCAGAGGCAAAGAATGAAATCCAGCTTCTAACCCCTGGCTCATACAGGTCTGCCAGCTCTCAGGAAATATTTGTAAATCTTAGAGAAGTTTTTGGCTAAGAACCCTGATGCAGGAAAGGGAAAAAGAAAATCAGCATAGTTTGGATTGACTTTCCAGTTCTGAGAGAAAACTTTAAAGGTGTCAGGGATCTAATTGTGCCTTAATTGCCTGTGTAATGGGACACAGTTACTTTGGAATATGCATTTCAGTGAGCCAGGGGTTGTAAGAAGCCATGTAAATTATGCAAACTGTATAAAATAGGGTTGAATAAAGTATTTCTGTGGGTCCAACTCTCTTATGTTTTACGATTTAAGATCAAGAAATTAATGTACAGTGATTTAAACAGCTCAAAATACTGCACAAGAGATAATTCATCCAAAAGGACTTACAGGCAATAATTCAGTCAGCTGGTGAACTGAGTGCTAATGATGAGCAAGGAAGACTTCCAGCATTTGAGAACTGTTAGCTGGATCACCTAATCTGCTACTGAAGATAATTGCCTAGCAATATCTTTGAAAAAAACAAACCGAAAAAAAGTTTAATCCCAGCACGTGTTCATGTAGTTGAAGGAGAGCCCAGAAAGCTGCTGAGATCATAAAATGGAAGTTTATTTTTTGTTGGCTTTTGTACTGGAGTTAACATTTGCAAATGTAATCTTTCAAGTGCAGGATGGGTCACACTGGCAGCCCTGGAGGGTGCTCATGGCCGTGTGTGTCCCAGCCCTGCCCCTGGTCCAGGAGACCCACACCAGCTCAGGCAGGGCTGTGGCTGTGACCCTGGCTCCTGCCTGGACTGGACCTGCTCTGTGAGGAGCCCTTGTCCCAGGTTAATCCTTTGGAAACATCTCATAGCTTTGTCTCCAGTCCGTCATTCTGAAATGCCCTTTGCTGCCATCTCCCAGATGCAGAAGCCATCCACTAAACAGTTTCTCCAGTGTTTTCTTGGATGGTTGACTGCTTCTGCCCATTCTTCACTTTTTGGGCTAAAATGCTGTGGAGCAAATGCTCCTGAGTTCTGTGTGAGGAAAGGCAGCAACCAACACTCAGACCACAAACCTGTGGGTTTGTTATGGAATGGGAAACAGTGAATCAGCTGAGAATCAGGATTAAAGAGATATGCTCCAGGTTTCCAAACTCTGTGGAAATAAATCAGTTGCTGAACACTTCTTAGCCAAAGAAGAACCCACCGAGCTACATCCTGCAGCCCTCAGGAGAAATTGTGACACCCCAGAGCAGGGAACTGCCCTGACCAAGTAATTTGTGTTCTCCTGTTTTTCTTTTGAGGTGAAATGTGGGTGCTTTGATGAAGCCACTTCTGGATGGGATCTTACCAAATGTTTGGCAGTGTTTGAAAAAGTAAAACAGTATCTTTTTCCAGCTGGGCTCTGGGAATTATGATTTGGGCCAGTGGAGCCCTCTTCAATTACAGTGACTGGAAAGTCAAGCACATGCTTCTTTACTGGAGACACCTATAGTACCTGGGAAGAATAAAGTATCTTAGGGAAAGAAAAGGAAATAATCAAATAAACATTTTACCCATGAACCAGAAGAGCAGCAAGCAGGTTAAAAAGTGACAGTTCCACACAAAAAAACCCCAAAAAACAAAAAACCAAAAAGCAAAAATAAGTAAGCTGTAAGCTGGACAAAAGACTAAGAGGAAGGGAAATTTGTTTGGGATTTGCTTGTTTTTCACACTAAAACTCAATTTAATTTTTAGTGAAAGATTGCATATCAAAAATACAGCTTTTCTTCTATGGCAGATTTAATGCCCAAGCATGTTTAACAATGCATCTCCTTGCCCAGCTGCTTCCATGGATTTCCTGGGAAGTTGGAGAGCTTCACTTTGGTCCAATCCCAAATGATAACATCTGTATTAGCAGGGTGGAGAAATATAATTTTTTTCTGTTTGCCTGCAGCTGTTGGAAGCATCTCTGAGCTTCCTCTTATTCTCTAAGGAGAAAAGTACAGGTGCAGGAGATTTAGACTCTGCAGCTTTGTGACCACAGGCTATTTATTATCATTGCAAAGCAAAGAAAGATACTGTTTACTTTTTATTTAATTACAGTATATTCCCACAATACTTTTATGGGAGTTCACACTAAATCTCTGTGGTAATTTTCTCTGCCTCTTTGGGCTCAAGACCTTATGAAGATTTTGGTGATTTGTTTCAAAATCCATTCTCTTGTGGACTTGTAGGGGTTTTGCGATGACAATTGCTGCACTAATTCTTACTTGCTGCACAATGTGCTAATTAGTTTTGAAAACAATTTTGCACTTACTGGGAAAATATAAAAGCAATTGTTTTAGTTGCCAGTAGAAAACAGTGTGGACAGGAATGGTGACTGAAGATTTGTCCATGATACTTAGAGGAACATGTGCGTGATGTATTTCTGTTATGTGGTCAAAACAGTGCACCCTGTTTTAATTCAACAGCAGTAGCAACAAAACAAAAATAAAAGCCAAATTCCTTGGGTGATGCATTGTGTGTCATGACTTTCCTAACTGATAGCACTGGTGTTGGTATTGCTACAATACTAACAAGTTTATATTTATTATGAATTCTGTTTCATGGTTCTGCTCATTTGTCAGATAATATCCAGAACACAAACTGCTATTCAGTGGAAAGCAGCAATAAAATTACTGTACAGCTTCCTCCTGCCTTTTCATTAACCAAAGAAAAGGCTCTGGGTGGAACAGAGGTAATTCTGGCTAAGGAACAAAGATGAAACATTTAACTACCCCATTAGATAACCTCAACCAAAAGACACATGAAGCTGAGTGAAAGAAGGGGGGAAACTTCTCTGTAAGCACAGGGAAAACTTAAAGTGGAAGTTAGCTGAAAAAGAGAATTGTGTGGGCTGAGTCTAGAGGAGCAAAATTGGTAACTATAGTTTGGGGGGAGTGGGGACTTTAGGATTCTATTGCTATGGTGAGATGTTCTGTGCTTAATACTTGGAGATCAGTCCTAACCAAAACCAAGTTCAGTCTGATATGAAAATGCTTGAGCTGCTCTTTACTGTACAAATAAACTTGTAAGGAAGAAAGAAAACATCTTGGTAGGAGATGAGAGAAAAAGACCCACTGCCACTTTCACAGGTGGAGAACCTGAGCCTTACTCTGAGATCCCACAGGGAGCAGATGGGGCATTCAGGGAGGTTGCAGGGTGCCAGAAAAACTGAATCACATTCAAAGGGTTTCAAGGAGAGTTAAAGAGAGCTCAGAAATCCTCCTGGTTTATTCTGGACTAAGGTCCAGGAAAGTCTGTGGAAATGCTTGTGTTTTCTCTAGTGGATTGAGAAGGACACCCAAAATATTTCTTCTTACAAAACCTGTTCATGGCACATGAAAAGAAAGCATGCAATTAACTGTGAATAGCCAGCTGTTGGAAGTGAACCTGGAGAATAATGATTTACAGGAGTGAATCACAGCCTACCCACTGCTTGTCTCCTGTCTTTTATGCCTAGGCCTTAATGTCAAAAATGTCATCAGACCACCTAAACTGAGCTCTGTCATCCAGCTCTTCTTACTGAGCTTGTAAATTCCATCTGATCAGCCAGTTTTGTCACATTGCTCTGATTTAGCTGCTAACTTCATCAAAAGAACAACTTTCCTGCAGAGAAAAACCATACAAAGATTTCTCATGCCAGTTTTTGAGTAATCAGCTGCTCTGGGAACTTCTTTCCCTTCAGTAAAAGTAAATTAATCCTATACCTCTTAGGAGGGGCACATCCATTCCTAACTCATGCATCTGAAGCGCTGCAGATATTAACAACAGCTAACCTGGTCCTTTTCTACTCAGATCACCTTCTAATGCATTTTTCCCTCAGTTCTGTAAAAAGACTCATGTTTTACCAATGTTACATGATTTGTATGGTTCATTGCTCACACCTGCAATATGAGACCTTCTCCATTTGCTCCAAGTGAAGCTGAGTTGCTGGTTTAATTAACCAGCTCTTTGAAGAAGATAAAACCTGAAGAAAGAGTTGGGAGTGGTTGTGTTTTCCTCTATAGCTCTTTGTGGGAAGAAGGTGCCCTTTTCATAAGGAATTGTTAAAGGCATTTTTAGGGTCCTGCTGGGCTAAAATAAGAGAAATCTGAAAGTTGGCTGAAGTGGTCATGTGTCTGAAGATGAGGTATGTAAATGTATTGTAGTTGTGACTATTCTTAGTGTCTGCTGATTTCTGAAAATGTTGGAGCTGTTTGGTTGAATGGCATCTATGTATATATATAAAAGTACTGTACTATATATATAAAAGCCTTGATTAGCTGATAGTGGTGAACTACAGCTAAGTCATCGTTAGTCCAGAGGAAAATTAGGCACAAGCTTTTGCTGTGGGCTCCCTTCCAAGGGCTGGTTTGGGAGCTCTTTATTCTGTGTCAAAATAGTAACCAGAAGAACTCCAGATATAGGTATAGGCTTCCTACCCTCCTGAACAGAGGAGATCTAGTTCACTTCTTTCCTTAAAACAGTAATTTCTGTAGAGGGTGTGGTATTATTGCTTTAGATGACATTTAGTGGAGGCTAATCCTCTTGCAGGAGATGTTGATGCCTGTAACAGGGCTCTAGGCAAATGTGGCAGAGACTTGGAGCATTGCTTTTTGTTTGTTTCTTAATGTGGAAGAGATTCTGTTACTAAAATCTATTTGTCTCCAGGTGCTCTTCATGGTCTATTTAATGCAAGCATTTTCTTGTTACACTACTGCCTGCCTCTCTGCACAGATCCAAAATAATGATTAAAACCTGCAGTGACTCAAGGCTTTTCTCTGGGAAAAATCCCAACTAATTCTAGTAAGAATGTTTACACTAAGATTCTCTGAAGTAGCTCTGAGTCTTTTAGTAAAGTGCAACTGTGGAGGAGATCATGTGCTTTACCCAAAACTGTGCAGGCTGTTATCCAGGATTAGATGCTTAGAATCCACCTCTTAGGAGGGTGCATCAGTGCTTCTGATGCACTTCTGAAAAGAAATGCTGGATTTTTAATAAAAGTAATGAATAAAATTGTTTATCTGCAAAGCACATCTCAGGAATGTCATAGGAACTTCTTGCTCTCCCACATCCTTTTCTTCCCTATGCCTGGGGTTTGTGACAGGAGCTGCAGAAGTTCTATCCAGAGGTGTAAGCCTTACTTTCACTATACCTTGGTGTAGCTGCTGGATTTGTACTTCATTTGGGATTGAAACCTTTGCTTGGAAGACAAAAGATGCTGGAAGATATAGGGTGAATTCTGACCTGGAGATTAACCCAGTTCCTTGTGTCAAATGCTATCACCAGAACTTGGCAGGCTGAAACTGATTCTGGTTTCAGAGTAAGGGCTGTAAAACAAATCAAGTTAAGCTTTATAGGACATGATAAGCAAAGAATGTATCAAACTTCTTTTCAAGAAGGTAGAATTCATTTAGTGAAGACTGCTTAATTAGTGATGGACTATTCAGTGATAGAAAGTCTGTGGTGTAATAGAGGTACAGATTTTGTATTTTGTGCTGTTAATTGTGTTTCTCTCTTCTATGTTAAATGACACTTTGCTTTCTTGTCAAGGTGTTTCTGAATCAAGAATTCATAACTAACTTAATCATCTGTTTTATTGGCATGCTGGTTATAGTAGCAGCCAGAGGTTTTTGTTTAACTGAACTATGAAGAGCCAAGAATTGTACTCAAGTTTTAGTTTAGGGAGATGTAATAGACATCTTTCATATCAGCTCAATTTGAATTTTCAGACAATTTACAGATGAAAGGTGATAGATTAAATAGTGGGTACAATACATGCATTTGCAGTCCTCTGTAACCTTCAGAGCAGACAGTGGGTTGCTGCAACACAGAGCCAAATCCTGATGCAGTGTTCTCTGCAGGTGGTGATAAATGGAGTGTATTACTCAGCAGGGAGTGGGTCTTCCTCAAAGAGTTGAAGGATGATGCAGTGAGAGTGGAGGGAAATAAGGCTTTTTTTGTGTGTGTATGCGGTAAGGCTGCTTTCAGTCTAGTACATAGCAAGTGGCCTCAAAAAATAAATCAAAAATCTCAGCCTTATGCCCAATTTCAAGAAAATGCTGTGCTAGACTAAGTAGGAAAAATGAGGTGTTGGAAGGGTGAAGTTGACTGAATGGAATAACTGTATGAGTAATATATTGTTTTGGTTTCTAACAAACACTGCTGTGTGACTAATGGTCTTTCACTGGATGAAGACCTTATTCAGCAACCCAGCTTTGAGAAGTTGAGCAAACAGGTAAATGCTCAGCAATACCTATAAACAAGTGTGCTGCATGAAGAAACAAATGAGTGTGGGGGTGGCTGTTGGACCTGCTCAGGAAGCTTGGTAGATATTCACATATGATCAAGAGGGGGCTTGCAGAGCTGCTGGGGGACATTTGCTCCCAGATCTCTGTGAAGGCTCTCACTGCAGCTCTCCCCCCTTGTCCCACTGCAGGGGGGATAGAATGTAAGAAAATAAAGGTAGTGCAGAAGGCAGTCTCACACCTGAGGAGCTGCTGCTGTACTGATCACCAAAGATTAGGAACAGGCCTGCCCTTACCAGGCCACGGCTGTGTCCAATAAGAAGATGAGTGCTACAAAAGAGTGGCTTAGCTGGGTGAGGAGAGAGATGGAGTTTGTTGGCTGTGCTGTGAAGATGAAAGAGTCAGTGCTGTGAGGAGCTGCCCCTGCGAAATCACTTAGAAGGTATGGAACTTTTGAAATAAGTTGACAACATCCCACACTGTGGGTCTGTACCTATTCTGGTTTATCTACGTGGCATCTAGGTAGCTGCTTCCATCAGATTATCTTCATGCTCTTTCACAAAGAGGGAGGAATGGAAGATTTTTTTTTTCTTTCCAGTGGAATACTCCCTATTTTACTTTTAAAATATAGGTTAAAGCATTTTGAAATATTTTAATGATCCTTCCCTATGGAGAGGAAGGCAGCAACTGGCATACGAAAAACTTACTGGTAGTTTTTAGAGATTAGGTCTTCTCCCTGCTCAGCCAGGCCCTCAACCACGAGGGCCTGGTTGAACAGGGAGAAGACCTAATTTGCAAAAGTATCTCCAAATGTAGTGTTGGCTCTTCGTTCAAATGAGTCTCTGTTCCAATGCATTTAGACAGCTCAAACCCCAACATAATGGTGACTTACTGGTATCCACCCTGCATGTCCTTGTGACTGTTAGGCTCACATGAATGCCCCCAAAGTGGCTGTGGAATTCTGGGCACAAATTCTGCTCAGGCATGTCCATATATCCTTTGCTAAACTCCAGTGTTTCAAAACTGTCCTCAGTGCTCACAAAAAAAATAAAATCTTAGGGTGCTATGTATTCCTGTAGGCATTCAGGCCATTCCAAAGACAAGTGAAGCCTTGCAAGTCTGACTGGGACAATACAAACACCCACATTGACTTTATGGCTTTGGTGCTAAGAAATGTCTGTTCCCTCTGTTCTTTGTGAATTCCAAGGTGCAGCATTGCTCTATAGGATTATTTTTATCTTGAACAGTCATTTTCATTGTGGAAGATGCCCATACTGAAAGGAAATGTGACAGTAGCCTGCAAGCTGTTGGAGCCCTTTGCAAGAGAACTATTATGGATTTCTTTCCCTTTGTAAAAGGTGCTGTGTTAAGGATGGATCATGTACCCTGTCTCACAAAGCCCATGATGTGACTCATGAGAGTTCTGCACTGACCTGCTGGGCTGAAGAAAAATGAAAATAAATCATTGTGCTCTGTGATGTTTTTTTATTTTATTTCAAATCAGCCTGCCCTATTAATTTTCTTTCCTTTTTTTTTTTTGAATCTGTGCTATTCTGTTTCTCATCTGGAAGTACTCTTATGCAACATCAAGCGTCAGATTTATGGTTCAGATTTTTTTTCTTAAGGGTCTTTGGGACCCTTAAGATTTCTTGCAGTTGATTGTGTTTTGAGGAGATGCAAAATCTGCTTGAATACAAGTGTGCTTCAGGGGGTTTGATTAGAGCTGAGGCAGAGTGTGGTGCTGGCAGTGACGTTCGTGATCTGCCTGCACTGATGGGGTGTTTGATATAGATTCTGTTGTAGCCCTCTGCTGGAGACTCTGTCCTCCCTTTTGTTGTTTTCATGCCCTAAAAATGTGTTTGCCCTGACTTTGAGAGCAGCTTTAGCTTGTTCATTTTTTAGTCTCTTTCATCTGATTCACGAGTGATCCACTGTTATTGAGCTACTCTGAAGGCAGGGCCCTGGGGCATGTGGTTTTTAATGTATGACAAAACCTTACTGTGTGTTTAGGGCAGTGATGGACTTTAAAGAAATTAAAGAACTTCAGGCTGGTGTGGTGCCTCTGTGGGAAGGAGTAAGATCAAGACTCAGTGAAGTACATTTTGGAAGGTGATCAGGAATTCTGTCCTAATACTTGGCAGCATTGAGTGCATGAAATTTTGCTGTGAAGGTCAGGGATGATGTTTAAAGTACTTTGACTGCTCCTGACAACGCAGCTCTGTGTCTGAGGAGAGATGATCACCTCTGGAACAGTCTGGATGCGTCTGTTGCAGCACTGGGTCCTGCCCAGCTTGTCCCAGTAGGGTGTGCAGGCAGGGGGGACAGATCCCTTCCCAGGTACTTCCAGCACTTTTTGTGTTGGCTTGCTTCAAAGCTGAAGGGATTCAGTGTGGGGCATGTTCAGGCCTTGTGTGGGTGGGCTCCCCACACTTAATTGGCATTAAGACTCGTGGTCTGGGTGTTCAGTGCAAGGTTGCAAAAGGAACTTCTGAGTCTGGGCCGAGGGAATTCTGGTAGAATTTTCTCACACTGCCTTGGTTTAGATGAAATAGCTTGTTGGCCTTAATTACGGTAGGATGAAATTGTCAGCTATGTTTTGATCCTGGTTGTGTGGGTTGGTTACAGATGTTCAAGAACACAGTACCAGTATCTTGTTTGCAGTCTTGTTTCTGCTGCTCTCTAATTGGTCTCAGTCATATCACTGAATAGAGGTTTTTATTCCTTTTTGCCTCCTGAAGTGACTGGAAACACCTGCTCAAGTCTATTTAGCACTACAGGTAGAACTTGGGGAAAAAAAGCAAACTCTTTCATTTTTTTTTCTAGCCTTCAGTATGAGAAATTGGCCAACGGACTCTGTTCTGAAAAGCCTATTTGTCTTTCCTTATTTTAACCTGCCTCATGAGGAATTTAGGAACTTGTCTCTTGTGAGCTAAGCAATGTGACTCAACATTAAGCAACTTAGAATACATTGTGTTTCAGCCTAGCCTACAGTGAGTAGACAACTGATGGCGCTTCTCAATTTTTAAGAAAGCAATTGTCATGAGAGGTAGCCCTCGCTACTTGGCCAGGGGATTGGTCTTTACTTGTTTTCATCAAAACACTCAGACTTTCTGAATAATGTCCTGAAGGGAAATGGTTCTTGGCAAAGGAGTTCTTAATTACATTCTATTTCAAATTTATTTTACATTCTGATCTTTAGCAAGCAAGTGTAATGGGTTACTTCTGAGAAACTGGCATTGTGGCCTGCCCCCTGGGGACTTCTGGGGCGGCACAGAGAATTACAGCTGTTATTAAACTTCTTGCAGTAATCACAAATTGAAAACACAAGAAGCCAGGAAAAGTGTCTTGCAATTATCTTTGAGTCACAAACTTGCAGCAGTGCCTAATTCACCTCTAAATTAGAAAGGAGATGTTCTAGTGCTGAGAAATATGCCTGCATATTTTAGTGACATGATGAATTGCTTAGATGCTTTCAATCTGCTGTCATTTAGTGTTGACATTATCTGCATTCAGTATTTTAATTAGCACAAACAAAAATTAGGTAACAATGGTAAAGTCTTCATCAAGAACGAATCAGTATCCGTTTATATACCTTACTAGAGTCACATGGGAAATAGTGTAGGGAATACTTAATAACCTCTGAAAGAGGATTAAAAAGCCCTTTGGTTCGTATATATGTACTAATAAGCCTGGTGGTGATACAAAATGTAAATAATGGATGTAGTACCTTGTCTTGAACAGCTCCTTTCTTGCTCTGCTGGTGGGAATACTTTTATGTGGCAGCTGGATAATGAGCACAAATGCTGTACCTTCCCCCTTTGAATGCTGCAGCTATGCCATGGAAAGCAGTTTGTTCTCCAACTGCAGCTATGGTTCTGGAGATCAGCATTGTTTTCTTGTAGAAGGTCACCTGGGGCCAGAGTGGGAGCTTGAATTTCCTGGCAGGGGTCACCTGGGCTGTTCCCAGCAAGTCCCTCTGCTTGGCAGGAGGGTGGTGCATCTCAGGCTCCTCTCTGGGAAGTGCCTTGTGGTAACAGAGACTCTGGGGAGGGGCAGAGCTTTGCCTTTGGCTCCAGCTCCTTCTGGGCACCAACTCTTGCTGTGTCAGCAGCACAGCTCCTGTGGGGTGCTGGGCTCAGCCTGGAAGCTCCAGAGCTGGGAGTGAGCTCTGCCTGTGAGCTGCAAGATGCTGTTGGGTGAGAAGGACAGCCCTGCTCCTGACAAATGCCCCTGAGGCTGAGCATACTGTCCCAACAAGGTGGACATGATGACATTTAGAATAACTCCAAAACCTGAACACCAGCAGCTCTGCTTTCACCAGAAGTGATGTGAAGCCATCCTGCCTCATGGGAGAGTTTCCTGCTTTTGTTTCTCTGGAAAAACCAGTTCCTGCTGGTCTTGGATTGTCACCATTTACTTTCTGCTCCATGTATGGTGTTGATGAAACTTCCCAAACAGAAAATGGCTTCTGACATTGAAAAGCCTACAATGCCCTTGTTTTCACTCTGAAACTGTGCTGCCACTCTGTGTGCTCTGTCCCTACATGAAACTAAGTTTTTGAGTAACCTTCCTCTGAATTTGGTCAACCCTGTAAATTGCTGGCACCAAAGGAAAATTCCTGTTGTTTGCAATAAACAAAATGTTTATACTTATGTGGTGGTCAGGGACATTTTATTAAAAACTTACTTTGGAAATCACTGCTGAATTAGGCAAATTTGTGCATTTGCTGACAACTGTAGTGCAGAATCATTAATGCCTTTTGTGAGTTACTTCTTTAGGGTATGGGATTTACTTCTCAAGAAAAAAAATAGGAATAATAGTAATTACCAATTCCCTGGGCAACATCTAATTTCAAGCCTGAATTTCAGTGTATAAAACAATACCTGAATAGAAATAAATCTTTATATGTTCTCTGGGAGGACTCTGCCTATTAGAGCAATTTAAAATATAAGAAATAATAATTAATGCTTTCATCCTTTTAGCAAAACTCTGCACGCCCATTAACTAATTACTCTCCCTGCCTGCTGATATTAAACTTAATGCTGAAACATTGCATTCATATTCACAGCTACCATTTTGGTCTAGAAATAATTGTAATAATGCACACATAAAATTGTAAAGCACCTTCATTTTTCCACATGGTACTGAGATTTAGTTATTGAGTTACATGTAAAGAAGGGATTTGGGGTAAATAACTCTGAAAACCATGACTAAAGTATATAATAGTTATTCTACAAAACAAATATTTTCATGCCCTCAGTGTTTTAGGTCAGGCTGTGAGACTTGATGCTTTTATTTGCTCTCTCCATTTTGACTACTTTCCAGGCAAAATTTTAGACTATATTTTTCTGCTAGAATTTTCCTACTGATAGAGCCTAAGGTAAGCTCTGCTGATCCCAGAGCAGCCTGGGGTTCTTTTCTATGGCTCTCTGATATCTAAGAAGATATGAATTTTCCTCCTAAAGCTTTTCATAGCTCACTTGCTTGCATCCTCTTCCCTCTGGGTAGATTTTGAAGTCATTCACACCTGAATGCTCCATAGCAAGTTTTTTACAACTCCAAGATGCACTCTTGAGTCTCCTACCCTTCTTGAGGCAAGAACCCCCTTCAGTTTGCAGGAATTCCTAGGGAGAGTTGCTTGGCTCATCCTTGTGGGTTTCTAATGTGGGCACTGGGCTGCTGAGTTTTCTTTGTCTGGAGAAAAACTTTGGGCTTCTTGGTGTGCTCTGGCTCTCCCTGATGTTACCAAGCTGCTTCTGATCCCAGCCAGGCTGTGTTTCCTCTGGGCCTTGCATCTAAAGGGGCTGCTGAATGGAAGGGAGGGCAGGACTGGTGGTGTCTGCATTAAAATTCCACTCCATGGAGATCCCTCACTTTGAGCTGTCTGAGCAGTAGGGCTCTGCAGTAACCAGTGGAGAGAAAGGACAGTGGCTTTTTTTGGCTTCATTGCTCCCTTTTTGCTTCACTTAAATCCCCTAAATGTGGAGCCCCTTAGCTTTTTAATATAAAATGCGGTGGGAAAGAAGTCTTCTTTCTGGAAGCTCATCTCTAGTGTCAGCTTCTAAGGTGGCATTTATTTTTGTCCATGTTACAGGACTTTTCAAGTGGAAAAACTAAAGTTAATTTCTCTGAGCTGCACTGGATCTGTCATGCCAGGCCCTGATCAATAATGGCATTTTGAGGGCCCTTCTAGCGCTGCACCCTGACTCTGGCAAAGGGCTAAGTGAAGGCTTAGGGAAGAATGAATGAATTGCCTTGAGTGTCCCCCTCTCCTCTTTTGTCAGCCCAGAGAATTTCCTGAGCTAGGAATGATTTCTTTCTATATCAATCAGCAAAATCCTCTTGACATAACTTCTAGGGACACTTGGTATCTTCAGCACACTCTTCCCAAGAAGGAATATCTTGCACCCTAAAGCTGAACAGTCCTTAGCTTGTTAGGTCAAATTAATTTGTTTAATAAACACCAACTTTCTTTTTTAATCCTTATCCTATCACAACAAAAAATATGAATTTGGAAGCTAGACAGAGCATCCAAGTCCTGAGGCCACTATTTCTGCAAAGGTAGTGACCTGCTAATGTGGCTACTGAGTAAAACTGTGGTAGAAGAGTATTTATTTTCATCATGGAATATCCTGGGAGTCTGTAGAGCAGAGGTCACAGAGGCTGAGTTTCTTCCCAGGCTCTTTCCTATTTCCTGACATGAAAGTCCTATTTAACTGGAGCTGTCAGACACAGAAAGATAAGTAAGGTTGTGGCCAGGCCTTGGGCCAGGTTTGGGAGAGCACGTCCCCATTCCCCAGGCAGGAGACATAGGGACTGACGTATGTTTGCACAGAGAGTACTGGAAAAACCAAAAGTGATACTGAAGCAAGGTGTTTTTTGATTAAGACATGTCAGTTTTGAAGGTAAAGAAACTGTCTGGGGAAAAATTGAGTTGGGTCTGGTGCAGCAGACTCTCTTAAAATAAGAACAAGTCTGTCTTGCTGTGTGAGCTGACACAAAGTCCTTGTGTCAAGGCAGTGCTGAGCAGTGCTAGAGCACTCCTGCAGTCATCTGAATCTTGCTCCTTGGGATGTGCCTGTTCCTGTGATGAGTGGCACTGCCCTCTCAGCACAGAGGGGCCTGCATTTGGCTCTGCTGCTGCAGCAGCATTCTTGTTCCTGTGTCCTGCAGCCCAGTGGTTCCTACTCTGCTTTTATGTGCTTGTTTTCCAGCTTCCAAGGGCTCCATCTGCTCCCTTGTTTTGCTCCTCTTGTTCACCCAGGCTGCTCTCTGCTTCCCGAGGAGGCTGCTGGGCTCCTGTACGGCCCAGAAAGAGCCACAGGAGCATCCTGGGCCACTGAGCTGCCCCTCTATTCTTTTCCTCTTCTGTGCAACAGCAGCTCACTGCACAAATCTGCACAGTTCTTTAGTATCACCCACAAGGTAGGCAAGAACACTTCCCTCCTCCAGGAGGAATGATCAGAACATTCTTGAGTTAGTGCTGCAGAGCTCTTCAGGTCTGTTTTGGTCTCACTCAGCAGTGTGGCTCACTGTAGGAACAGACAGTTCTTTCCTTGAACTACTGGTGGGATTCTGAGGAAAGCTAAAAAGTTGAAGAAATGTAAAATCATACTTTTAAGTTATTTCTGTTACTTGTTTTCCTATTTAATAGGAAAAAACATTTCTTCTTTTGTCCATCCTTAGTAAAATTGTTATTGGGGCAGAGGATTGTGAACCATGTCTGAATATTTGCTTTCTTCCTGAACTGGAGCACTTTTTGACACTTATAAAGTGTCTGGTTGTTATGGTGCTTTGGCTTTTCTTCTGAGTGGCAGAGCAGGACTGTCATCAGAAGCACTGGGCTGAGGACATGTGTAACCTGATGGAAATGATAAGTAACAGACCACTTCAGGTGGAGCCTGATTGTCTAAGACCTTTTAAATCAAAGTAGAAAATATAAGTGGGGAGCTTTTTCCTTTCATCCTCTATCTTGGAGGCATAAATATTCAGGGATGGTTTTTTTTTCTCTTAAATACTACTTTTTTCTAGGCCCAGCACAGGGATTGATTTTCTAATCTGGTTTACTTCTGATTACTTGGAAGTGTTCTCATTCCAAGGAAGGTTTAAGTGATTCTTACACTTTGCTTACTACCTAGCACTGTTATAAAATGTTTTCTTGTGGGCTTTTGCACTGAGTTCCTATGGGTTCCAAGCAGGAAACTTATTGGTAAAAACAGGAGATGTGGCTGCATGCATTATGTTTGTAAGAGTGTCTTGATGTACATTTAGTACCTTAATAATGTGAAAATAAATATGAACTTCTTAAACATAGTTTCTAATTATAAATAAATATTGAAGCCTATTGGTTTCCATGTTGCTTTAGTTGTAATTTAGTGTAACTTTGGGCTGTTTCTGTACTATTTCCTGCTGTGTTTTGGAGTTTCCTCTAGACTGACCGAGATCCAAGCCGAGAACAGGTGTGTTCATTTTGATGAAGCTTCCATGATGAGGATTTCGAGATGCCCTTAGGTTGAGAAGATGCACCCGGGATTTGAACCAAGCTCTGGTGATCCCTTTGGCAATGCTTTGTCATCAGGAGAATTCCCTGTTTCTTAGTGACAGAATCAGTTGCATTTTTCCTATCAAACCCACGTTTTTCACTTAGCTGACCTGCCTCTGTGTTTTGTGTAGCTTGGTTTAGTCAGAGACCTTTTTCCTCCAGCTGAGAATGGACTAATCAGTTGTCAGCTGCTGCCATGCTTGTTTTCACTCAACTTGAAGCGAAGCACCTGCCTCTGGAGCTGATGGGATTTCCTGTGTGTGGAAATCTAGAGTACAGCATTTTAATGCGGGCCTTAGGCTTTGACTGGCAAGAAATAAATTGGGAAGGGAGATTGTGGTTTCTTCTGGAGTTGTGAGGATGGCCATGGGGACTGCTGAACTCTGCCACCTGGTAACACAGCAGGGGCTCTGCTGCAGGTGCTGCCTTATGACTCAGCTTGTTGGGTTTGCTCATTAGTTACAGTTTAAGTGAGATGCTTGGGATGCAGCACAGTGGGAATGGAGAGCAGGTGAAGCACTGCTCAAATTGATTTTGGAGACAACTGCAAGCATCTCTTCTTCCCGTCTCCTCTTTTTCCTTCCCTCCTATTTCTCACTCCCTTGAAAATAGAATTGTTTGTGGAGAGATGTTTGAGTTTGCAATGTGTGAGGAGGAAGTGCCTTAGCAGGGAGACTCAGTAAAAGCTGATGTAGAATCCATTTAAGTGGTATTATATCAGTTGCTCAAATAAAGGAAAAGACAGAAAAGTTAAGGAATAAGATAAGTGCATCAGTTTCTCTCTGATCTGGGTGGAGATTGCTGTTGTCCTGTGGGATAATGCATTGCCCTGTCCAAGAGAGATTTGTGAGGCTCAGTAGTTGTCACTTTTTCCCAACAAACTGTGGGAAGGAAAAGTCATTATCTGCCACTCAAACCCTGGACTGAGTTCTAGTCACAGCCATGCTCATGGGGGGACAACTCAGATTTATTATTATTACTATTATTATTTGTGTGTGTGTAAAATGTACCTCTCCTGAATTGCTATATCCATCATGAGCTGGAATAAGGCAGTATTATTAAAAAAATCTTTAGTTTGTAAGATGGAATAATTAAATCACCAAATTTGAAACACTGTCATTTCCCTTTGTGGGCAAATTAATCATGAAGCTTGAAATAAATATTTTAAAACAATTTTGTTAGTCAAACATTATCAAAACAAGTAATCTTAATGCTGCTTCATTTAAATATATTGTTTTCAAAGATTTTCTTTCATCAAAAAACCCAAAACAGTTAATGAGAAACTCTGCTCTGCCTGTGTGAAGTTTGATGGGTTAGTGAGGGAGGCAGTCAGCCCCTGGGGATTTGATTCTATACAGAAATGGATAACTTGTGTTCTCTGCTATTATTTATGATTTAATTAGTAGGCAGAAAAGGCTTTTTCTCCCTCCAGATCCCCTCACCCTGCCCCAGTTTTTCACTGATTATGCAAGTCAGAATCTGAGAAAACAAGTTGTCTAGGTGATATGCAGTATAATGGATTTACAAACTTATTCAGGTCCATCAATAATGACTTTTCTGAGGCTTTAGAGTTCCTTCATAATAGGGTTGGAAAACATAATACTGTGCTTTCCCTGACTTCAGTAATAATTGTCCTGGCTGCTCTGTCTGCTAAAGTTAATTTCTTCCCTGGTGTTAGTGGCAGCAGGGAAGACAACAGGCAGAGACTGATGCCTTTAGAATGTGCTGCAGGCTGGGAGTGTCAGGAGCACCCAGGGATTGGGCTTTACTGGGAGAAAAATTGATTGGTCCTGGTGAATTTGATGTTGAGGAACAACCAGAGAAACCTGAGTGTGTGCAGATGTTTGACCAGCATTGTGTGTTCCCCTGATTTAATCTAAAGCACTTGTAATGCTAGGTACAGATGCAGTCCATCATGGGCATTGTGCTTGGCCTTAAAATAGCAAGAATTGTGCACTTTGGTGTTGTGCTGAATGAAGGCCGAGGTGAGTGGGCTGACAAATAGCTGCCCAAATCAGACTGCTGGGCATGGCCAGGGACAAACTGTACAGTAAAAAAGAGTGACTGAGGTAGCCTGGGCTGCACATGCACTGCTCCTCTTGCTGCACATGCACTGCTGCCTTGCTGAGGGATGTAGTTCTTCCCCTTAGAAAATGGGTAATTGCCAACTGGCATGAATCTCCTAAATAATCTTTGTAGGGTTTTGCCATGTTGTCCCATAGTTCTGGCTTCTCTAGACATTCTGAGGTGGAAAATGGCTTTGCAGACTGGAAGATGTACCAATTCTATCTGTACCAATTCCATTCCTCTTGGCTTAGCTGGGACTGCATCTCCAGGCCAGCAGGAGGATTCTTTTGCTTCCTGACCCTTTAAATTAAAGGGGAAGGGGGAAAATAACCAAGCAGTCTCCTGCTTGTAGAGAGGAGCCTGTGGTTACTTCTAGCCTGCTGTTTCTGTCTGCACATACAGCAGCAGAAATTGGCATAGAGGATAAAAATATCTGGAGTAGAAATTAGGAAAAACTGTACAAAACATAATTATCACCCTTATCCTGCAAACTCTCCTGAGCTTGTGAAATGGCCTCTGAGTTAGTCAGCACAGCTCACTTCCGTAGCTGTCCTACATGTTATTGTTCTTTAAATTTCAACCAAAATGTCAGAAAATTACTTCTTCCTGTGACTTCTGGAGCTCCTGCCTCTGATCATGTGAGCAGCTTGCTGAAGGCAAGTAATTAAGCAGCACTTCTGGGTGCCTAGTGAGAACCTCATGGAATATTGCAGTGATGACAGAGCCAAATGAAAATAATGTTCTAAAATAAGTGATTGATGTGCAAGACTGCAGTGAAACAACATCAGGAAGAAACAGATGATGGGATAACAAAACCCACAAGTACTGGGTGGGAGAGTAAAAAAAGATGACTGGAAGGGTACAAAAGAACAGAAATTTCATAGTAGAATACAAGGAAAAAGATAACTGATGGTGATCAAGAAAAAAGAAAATTGATGGTGATACACAAGGTGAAGGGGGAAAAGAACAAGATGATTTGCAAATGCAGCGAAAGTAACATTAAGAATCTGCGATTCCCTGGGAACTAAATGTGGCTTTTAGACATTAAGGATGCAAAAAGAAAGCAGAAGGAAGGAGAGTGAGAAAAGAGTGAGTTAAGTGCTATAAGATACTGCTATAAAATGATTTAATCCTTAGTTATACATATTTAAAAGTCCATGGGGTTGTAAAGACCAAGAAGTGTTTCTCTATGAAATTTAGATGTGCCTCAATTGACTTACTTTAGCAGGTTAAAGCTATTCACTCCTGTGGTATTAAGTAGAAGCTGGAGTTTGATCTTCATCAGGTTGAAACTGATGTGTCTTGTAGAAGAGATGAGCAGAACAGTGTCCTGATATCCCTGGGGTGGAGATATTCAGTCACACTTGCCTGGAAGTTCCTGGGACACTTCCAGCATGAAAAGAAGTGAGGATGCACCTTACAAGCAGATCAGGATGTGCTGATCTGGGATGAAAAGGGGTCACAGAAACTCAACTTGGGCACCAGATTGCTGCCTAGAACAGGATGCCATGGAGGGGTCCTCAAGAGCACAGAATAATCTGTCTGTAGAGAACTTGAGTCCTCTGCTGGAAGTGGTGAAAAACATGAACTTGTTAGAATACATGTGTTGACTTTTGACTCCTCTAAGGTTTATTTACAGTAGTGGGGACAGAACATTCTGCTACCTGTAATCTCAAATAGTTGAGTGGATCACTTTATTCTGACTAGTCTGTAGATTAAGAATTGATCTGAAAGTAACAGTTCAGCTTGTAACTGGACGACATATTTTGGCAGAAAAAAACCCAAATCTTTTGTCACAGCTGACAAGTACATTTTTCTGTAAAAACATAGGGAAACAAGGCAAATTTTTTTTTCCAGATCCCATCAATATCTCAGCTGGATTATACCAAAGCTTTGTAAAAGATGTGTGAAAACTCAAATCATGTACAGGAAAGGAGAATTTTTTCTTTGTTCATAATTTTTAGTAGGTCATTGGGCTGGCTGAGTTAAGTTTTTAGGCAATGGAAAATGCCATTTTGATCTGGTAGAATTTGCATGAATTTAGGTAACTAGATACCTTTAAGACAAACTGCCTGACAAATCAGAGTATTGATAAGACCTGAAGCATTTACTGAGGCTTTTTTTGAACCAAGGTGATCTTTTGTCTTAAGTTCTTGGGAATGTCTTGGGATGATAGCAATAGATGCCAGCCATACATAAGAAAAAAGAAATTTAGTAATTTTACTAAACTTTAAATTTCATTTAATTGTGTTCTGCCACTAACTTTTTAATACTGCACTTTAAGTCTGAGACACTGTTACTAAAGTCTTGGGTGCTATTTCTTCTTCTCATGAGGAATAAGATTAATTATCCCAGTAGCATTGAAAAGGGCCCTTTAAATTGGTTGGTGTGGCAAACCATGCCTTTGTGCAAATTCTTGAGCTAATGCCTGTATGCCAGATTCTAGAGTCAAGAATCTGAAAATCGGGTTAACAAATTGGTATTTGTATATCTTTGGTCATGGTCAGGTGAAATTTGGGAATGCCTGAGGTTTTTGGGAGATACCAATGTAACTTTCAGAGTGCTCTAGACAATGCTCCTGGTATGCTGGGGGAAAAGGATGCTGTTGGGCTTGACAAAGCAACTGAAAGATGTTAATTTGAGGGCTAAGTCTTGCAAGTATTTTATTTGTCTGAATTTGATTAATCAAAAAATGCCTTGCAAAAAATAGAATTATTAGCTTTGGATGATATTTGGAAATAATCTTTTCTGCCTGGGGTTTAGTTGTGAATATTTTTCTTGCTGTTCTTTTCCAAAAATGTTCTTTCTCTTAATTATTGGAATTTTAAAAAGGAGGAATCAAACACAAAATACATGCTGCTGATATTGCAAGGAGTGAGATGCATCTATTTAAATGTCATGGAGATTCTTTCTGTCCTTGAGCCACAAAATACTTGAGCAAATAAATCACACTAACAGCTCAACAAACTTGTGCTGATGTGGCACTGAGGCTGACACAAAGGAGGGTTTGTAAAGGCCATAAGCATCAGTCTATCTGTGTCAGCCTCTGTGAACTCTCTCTACTCTGAGATTGCTTTTCCACCCCAAAGACTTGGGAAATGTTTAAAATCTATTTTGACTTGGAGTCACAACAGGAGCAATTAGAAGTAAATAACCTTTCCCTTTCTTGTGAAAACTTTGCAGACCATCACTGGAAAAATCACATCTTGAGGGGAAAAGAGTCTGCCTGAAATGGGATGTCCTGTGTGAGCTTTCTGTTGCTCTCTGGCCATTGCCTTGAGAGTGCTGCTCTAGCTGGAGCAGTTCAGCTGTGTTCCTATAACTCTGCTGCAAGCTTTTATCCTCTGAATGTTGCTACAATGTTCCCCCTTTCTTGGATTTAACAAATCACCTCATTTAAATGTTTCATTTAGGAGCTTTGTCATGTGGTAATGACACACTTCTGTGGCTTTATGGAGGAGAAATGCAGTTGAGAAGAGAACCACAGTGTCAACAGCAACACCCAATAAAACCATAATCAGTATCTCAATTACTGTACTCCTTCATCCTAGCAAATGATTGTGTTGTATTCCAGAACCTCAGGAAATGAAGCTTTCAATAATTCATTCTGGTTTTTGGGCTTCCTTTTGAGATGAGAATGCAGTTTCTAATTGCTATGTGTGTCTATGGCATGGTTTCAGGTAGAGAGCTGCTCATCTCCAGTCAGCTGCTGCTCAGAGGGGGCATTACTGCCTGAAGGTAATAACCTGCTCTATGATCCTGCCCCAGCTCTTGTAGCTGGTGGCATTTAGTCTTTTCCTGCTCCACTTCTCACTCCAGGTCCTCTGTGGAGAGCAGGACCACCACTTCTCCCACCTGGTCTCTCAGGTGCAATCCAGTTCCCCTCCTGCAGCAGAGCAGTACTGAAGGAATTTCCAAGGACTTTCTGCAGCTTTCCTTTTGAGTTCCAAAGTGACAGTCTTTCCTTCCAGACTGATAATAAAGCCCTTTTACTTTGGACCTCTGCTTCTGCTTTCCAGTGTATGATTTTATAGTTATCCTGATTAGAGAGAGAAATGCAAACCCCACCAACAAAAGCAGTGGCTGGTGTTCTCCATCTGCTATACCTTTTGCCTGGGATGTTTCTACCCAGAGATGCTATCTAAAAGTGACTCTTTGTTACATCCTCCAAGCTGATTCAATTTCTCCCTGACTACATCAAGTCTGATTTTTCTCTGCTGCTTCTTTTGCTATCACACTTTATAGAGGGGGAGAGTGCAGGGTCCATGGAGAATTTAAAAAATACAATTTGAGAAATTGCTCTGCTTATTATCTCATCCTCATCTTTTGTTCTCTGAGTAGAAAAAGCTTTTCCCTGCCTCTCATATGTGGATATAAGAGTATGAAAATAAGTGCAGGTACTTGATGTCAATTATAGTCATACTATTTAAATGCAAATTCTGTTTTTGTCAGGCTGATCCAATAAGATGAATAGAGGGCATTTATGTAAATAAGCATATTGTAATAAGACAATGAAGTATTTGTAATTTTGGTTGTTAGCATTTTCCTTTCTCCCAGAGGATGAGTTGACTAGGTTTTTAGGAACACAGGTGAGGAATGGGAGTGGCACTTGACATTCAGTGTTTGGGATAAAATTGTATTGAGGCTGCAGACTGAAACAAATCAGGCTCATTAGAAGCCTAGCAGAAGAAATGGCGTGCAATTTCTCATTAGCAGGATGCAAACAGGAAAACTGTAGGGAAGCAATCTAATGTCAACCTTCAGAGACATGAAACAGATGATTTTTAGAGTATAATAACAATTTACTTTTTTTTAGAGTTGGGATATTTTTCTCCCTCTTTGGATATCTATTGTTAATATACCACTAACAGATATATGAATAAAATCATTCTTATACAAGTTACCTGTGTATGTCAAGCAAATTACTTTCATACTGGATGATAAAATTATCTTTAGCATAATGGCATCACCAATGAAGTATCAGTAAACTTCAAATGTTGAGGTCTACTTTATTTGGGCATAGTGCCCAAGCTCCCTCTGTAGTCAATGGAGACCAAGCAACACCTCCAGATAGACTTGGAATGGAACAAATTTCTCTCAAAATGTGTTTTCTAGTTCCATAGATTATGGAAAGACTCTGGATTAGTTATTTAATTTAGATAACTATCAAATTAACATAGGAAGAGAATTGAACCCTGATGGGCTTTGTAGAAGTTCTTGCTGCTGTAAGAGTCTGCATGCATGGATTTGGGTTATGTGGGCTTCTAGTGGAAGCAGTCTGGGATTCAGCTCTGTTACAATGGAATCCTCTCTGAAATTTGTAACTAGGTAATTTCTATTTAAAATTAATAATGATTTTGCATTATATTTTTTGCAAATGTTTAGTGCCTTGAATGACACCACTCTGCATTGTCATGCTCCTGGAAACTGGTGATTGGCCTGAATTTTGATATCAGCATAATTTCAGATATTGCAGGCTGGACATAGACTATAAAATCTCAAAGTTCTTTCAAAGAGGACTGATGTTAACAGTGTGAATGGTATAACTACAGTAGTGGTGCTGTGTCCCTACCCCTTGTCCAGCAGTGCCCTTGGACAGTTGATGAAGCTGAGGGTACCACTGCACTCTGGCCATTTCCATAGCAGACAACCGTGCATTTGTGATGACTGCCAGAGATTGCTACTGACAATGTGCAGTGTTAGACCACTCAGACTGCAGGGTAGGACTTCACTCGCTTATGCTGACCTTCTGCATGTGCTCAATATAAGATTGACCAATGAATTACTTATATGACCAAATTCTTTTGATCTACCTCCCTTATAGGAAGTTTCCTTTACGTTAGGACTATGATGCTTCAAAGGCATTGGTGTCTAGTACTGCTTTGCTCTCTTTGAAGTGGAAAATTGACTCCAGGAGTTCTGTCTGAGGTACAAGGCACTACACTGGATTAAAAATGTCCATTCATTTTGGGAACTGATGAATTTGATGTAATTGTCACTTGTAGATTTGGATGTATCATGTGGCTTTAAAACCTCTTTTCCATCTCATTTGCTTAGTAGGTAAAGGCCATTTTTTTTTAATCTGTGCATAGAATGAGAACATAATGTATTTTTTTCTAACCCCTTAAAGAAAATTCTGAGAACTGAATAAGCTTTAAAGTTCTGAAACTTTTTTTCTACTTTATTCTGAAAAGAACTGTGTGATAGAATTTGTTACAGAAGTAACAAGTAAATTTTACCATATTGCAGTTATAGAAGCATGCTGATGGCTCAGTAGAGCTACAAAAGTGAAGTAATTTCTTCTAAACTACACAGAGATTTAGAATAATTGTTACACTGTCCTATTGTGTTACATTCCATCTGCATTTTCTGTGATAGTATGCTGAATAAATAACTTCTAGAAAATAATCCATCTGGCAGTTCTGGCTTCCTACATCTCTTCCTGGAACATCTACTGCTATGTAGTAACTTTTTCAAACTAATTACCAGAATTGTGTCATGAATGCTTATAGATAATTGAGAGTCTCTGTTGTAGACACAGGGGTATTCTAGTTTTGTTGTCTTCGTAATATTTGAAATGTGCCTGGGAAGCCACAATTGTAGAAAAGAGTGTGCTATAAGAACATGTCAGGAGGATGACTGTGACCACTCTCTTGGAACCAATGGATAAAAAGAACCTAAAAGTGCTTTGAGGGAACTTTTTTCTGATGTTCACCAGCTGCTTCTCACAGGTGACCTAGAAATGGAATCATTCCTCAGAGGACAGTGACAATGTTCTCACCGAACAAAATCTCATCTTATGATTTGAAATCCCTGGCTTTCCAAAGGCTTGTATTTACCACAAATTGCTTCCTAGAATGTGTCATCTTGCTGTTTATGATCTAAACCCTACTATTAGGGAAAGTTCTTGGACCCAAATTAAGAAGTTTCTTTCTTGTATGACTTCACCATAAGGTAAAAGTTGACAGTAAGAGGAAATCAGGATTTCAGTGCCTATTTCACACTGTCATGTTGCCCCCTCTTCCAAGGGTGGGAGTTGTGCCTTCAGGATTCAAAATACACAATGCTCCTAACAACTGGGCAGAGAGAAACTGAAGAAAAGGTGACTTTGTCTTCAAGGCTCTTTAAAGATTGGTTTGTGAGGGTTTAAAGAGGGTTTAAAGATGGAAAAGATGCTTGACCCCAGTGCAAATCAATGGTATTGACCAGGGGAGACAAAATATCCTATAAGACTTAGGGAACTGGTAGGGGAGATGAGTGGAAGAAATAAATTTGAGAGCTGTGATGGAGCTGGGAAGCAGGGTGATGTGCTTTAACCAATGTTACCTTCTTTCCTCTCTCTGCTTAAGTGGCTCCTATGAACTTCCTCTATGTAATATGCAAAAGGCTTCTATGCATCCGTGTGTTACAGCTGCCAAAAGAATGCTGACTATATTAAAAAGTTTCCAGTCTGGTTGGAAGCTCTTTGAAGTCAAAGCTTAAAACAAAAGGTGCCCAACCTTCCCATAGAATCTTTGAGGTGGGCAAAAGTTTAAAGCACTGTGCAAGTGGATCAACTGCAGAGCTGCCAGCCGTCCTGAAGATGACTGTGATGAAAGCAGGGAATAACCTATCAAAGATGTTTTCCTGCAGCTGAGACCTCTCTGTCATATAGCTTCCATATTTACTGTTGGAATTTTGTTCTAGCACAGTTTAGTTATTCATTTCCTAAGAGGTTTTTATATATGGTAAGTGTCATTTTGATCTAGCTTTCTTTCTGAATCTTTTTACTATGCAGTTTTGAATCATAGGTCCCACTACTCTCATTTTATTGACAGTAGTAGGCCTACTAGAGAGGGTTTGGTAGGAGGCATTTTTAATAATTATCCTGTGATGTACACATGAATAATTTGAGTTAGCTGGAGCTTGGCAATCAAAATCGCCACTCTTTGGGCAAGTTTTGTCAGAAAGGCTCATGCTTTTCTTATAAGGATTAATTCTAATAAAGCCAGGAGATGGAATGAGGACCCTTGAGAGAATTGTGTTTCAGTGGAGGCCAAATTAATTGTGAGTGTATTAAAAGAGGAGATATGAGTTGTGATATTAAAAACAGAATAAATGATGGTTAACTACTCAAAACTCTGCAACTTTCTTATTCTGCAGCATGTAAGAGAGATTTTTTTTCCTCAATAATTCAAACTTGACTCATCCCTACCAGTGGTCTTGGAGCAACTACCATCTCCACAGCTGGTAGGACTCTCAGTGAAGACTGAATA
The DNA here is from genome assembly GCF_037042795.1 of Molothrus aeneus. Lineage (NCBI taxonomy): Eukaryota > Metazoa > Chordata > Aves > Passeriformes > Icteridae > Molothrus > Molothrus aeneus. Next base: position 26,828,320 of record NC_089653.1, on the reverse strand, counting down.
GAGCAAAGAGAGCTAATTTAGCTCAAACCCCTGATGGCAGCTGCTTTGTTCAGGATTAGGAAAACTTTTAGTGAGCACTGGAGTGTCCTAAAAGGAAGGGAGGGATGATCTACAGGTGCCAGATGATAACAAATGCATAGTGAGGGTAGCCTGCCAAATTGCTTCTCTGGCAATGGTGAGAGGGTGTCCATGTGTTGGTGACAGGCTGCAGAGCTGCCTGCTGCTTCCCATGCTGGGTCCAGGTCAGCTGGAGTTAGCCTTGGGTTCCCTGCATCAGTGAACCTTTTATTTGGAAGCCCCACTTCTCTTGTGGGGATTCCACTACTCCTTTTCATGGTGTTCTAATAATAATGAGCTAAAGGTTATGGCACCCTTGGGGCTTTTTTTTCCCCCCTCACTTTGGCCACACATGTCCACACTCAGTTCAAATGTTCACAACTATAAAAGACATCACTATTTGGTGTGCCAGATATGGGTCACATGAATGTTATCTGGAACAGAGGCAGAGCAACACTGTCATTTCCCATCAGTTTTTGCAGGAAGAAAATGGCAATGGACCTCTTCAAACAGTTTTACCCCCAAATTGGAAACAATTGTGAAATATCTGTGCCATCAGAAGTGTTTTGGGGGGAACATTCCTTTTAGGCATTGTAGCAGCAGAAAAAAGTCAGGTTTTTTGAAGAAAACTTATGTTATTCACTTCTTGCAGAGCATCAAAGGTCTCAAAACTGTCAAGAGCAGGTGGCATCAGGATCACTGACTTCCCTTTCTGGGCTGACGTTGGAGCTCTGAAGCAGAATATGCTCAGGCCTTATGGCCTTTGCTCACTCTCTCTAGATCTGGAACATTTTGTGCCTTTGACCATGAGCTCAAGCTCTAGCAGAAGTCCCCAGAAGGCATGTGATGTGTGGGCCTTGAAGGATATTTTTGAAGCTGGAGAATTTCAGCTTGAAGTCCTACTGAAGGCTTTTAGGGAAGCAGATGAAGTGTTTAGTGCTCCATCCTGTTACTTGAAGCTGTCAGCCCATGCTGCATTTCTTGGTTGAAGTGAGATACAGCATCCACTGTACAGCAGCTTTAAGATGTTGAGCTGTTGAGACTTTATGCCAAAATGTTTGTGTTGCCTCAACTCTATTGCCCTTCTGGACTCTAACCTGTGCCCTGAGGTAGCTGGGAAGAATATTTGCAGTCCTTCTGGACTGATAAAGCATATGCCTGGTCCTGGAACCTCCTCTCTGACATATGGCAGCTTTAAAGAGAAGGTGGTAAGACTGCAGTACTAGTCATGATGAGAAAAAACCCTCAGATGTAAAGGAAAACGGAGGTATTATTAGAAGCAAAATCTAGGACATCTGGATTCAGTTTCTAGTTCCTGCAATTTATAACCATGCAGTCAGTTCTGTGGTTGTTTTGGTAAAATGGTGTATTCTCAGTAGCTGTGGTGTGCTTTGAGACTGCAGTAAAAGGACAAGGAATAACTCTGTAGCTGGCACAGTAACAGATGCAAGAAGTGAATAACATAAGGCCAAAAGTTCTATCCTCTTCCTGTTTGCTGCAGGGAGGAAAAGCCTGAAGTGTTGGTTCTGAAGGTGAGACTAGACTTGCAGATGTGTGAGGAGTTCAGTAACAAGCAACAGGATTTTGCAGAAATGAGCCTTTTACAAGTTAATCCACTTTATCAGCAGTTTGCATGCTCGTAGCTTAATGCTGATTTCCTCTATATCTACTGAAAACAGCTAGGAAATACTCTAGTGCTCCTTCAGCTGAAAGCAGCAGCCACACTTGTGCCAGTCTCTGTTTGAAGTGAACTCTTATGTTAAAAAGTTCCAACCTAGTAATATTTCTGCTCAGTTTTCCTCCCTGAAGTGGCATCATTTAGTGTGTGGAAAAGAAAAGGTGAAAATTAACAGCCTGTCTTGTTTGCCAACACTGTGCCTCTAACTTACACTTTACAGATCACTTATTTATCAGGCTTGAGAATAAAGCATAATTTTTTTTTTTGCAGTAATGATTCAAACAACTTTCTAGGAAGACTAAAATATCTAAAAGGTGAGATTTTGTGACTGCACAGATGAAGAATACAAATTTTCCCATGAAAATCCTTAACAATACATACCTGTATCCTTAGAAACCAAATGCTTTTGGAATTCAAGCTATGGTGGCAAGGACATTGAGAAGAGACATTGATTCCAGGGTGGATTATCTTTTTCTAGCATATGGCCTAATCAGAATGTCAGCTGCTAAATGCAATAATTTTGGTGAAGGTCTTTATAAGTCAAGGTAAATGGAATTGAAAGAGCTGACAATGTGAGTCAGAATGACTGACTACTGCAAGTGAACTTTTGTGAACATTTGATCACATATTTCACTCATGGTCTATGAATGTGAATCTTCCTACTTGGTGCTGTTGCCTTGTGAGATGCAGAGGCATAAAAAAAACCATAAAAAACTTTATATACCTGCAAGTGCTTCCTTCTCTGGCAAGTATGCCACTGAAAGGATTCAAGTGTCTTTGCACCTCTGACTTGGAGATTGGGATGAAGATGTTAGTGAGTGGTTGCTCCTGAGGCTTGTGCAGAGACTAGAGATTTGGTCTAACCACTGAAATGTTTGTTGTATTTTATTAAGGGACAGTTCTGACAGCAAACAGCTTGTACAACTCACAGAAAAACAAGTTCTGGAATTACCTTTGTGAGGAGCATACTGATACAAACCCCAAGGCAGATGTGCCTCACCAGAAGTTGTTTACTGAGGACTTGCTGTGCCTCCTAGGACCCCATTTTTCTTGTACTAACACTATGGCCTTGCTGCTAAGTAGAAATTGTGACCAGCAACAAGAGGTGATATGAAATTAATGGCAGTAACATAGACATAAGTTGCTGCTTTCATGTGAACGAAAGAAAAATTTCTGTCAAGGGCATTTAATTTAATTGTAGTGGTCTTGAGTGGCTGTACTAAAATTACCACTTTGCTCAGAGCTCCTTCAATCTTTTGGTATGTTTAAAAGTGAGTACAGAACAAACTTCTTTCTAGAAAAATGTATTGTGGCTTTAGCTGGGTACAAGAAAACTGTTTCTAATGTATTAGATGGTTAATGGGCTGTGTCAGGCTTGTGGAAAGTAATGTGCAGAACCAAGCTCATATGTTAGTTGAGCTTGGACTCCAATAAAGATACTCTTGAGTAGATTTCTGTGGTATGATTGAAATGTTTACAAACAAAATTCCTTATATGCTTTTTGACATGTTTCTACACTTCAGAGATTTTACTTAAGTGTGTTTACTAAAGCTGTTGTTTGGCTGTGTCCGGGTGTTTTGTTGTTTCATTGATCTTGGGCTTCTGGGTCTATAGAGAAGTTACTGGAGGGTGTTCAGGCTGATATTTTAAAAAAAAAAAAAATCTCCTCTGCTGCTAAAATTCCCGTCTTGTGGGAAGACAGGGGGAAATAAAGTAAACCCCAATAACTTGCCAAGTTTTACTTTAATCCCACGAGTGACTGCTGGCTGACTGGAAAAGCTACTGGAGCTAGAGAGTTCCTGCCCAGCCCATGGCTGTGCTGGCAGCTGGACCTTACTAAAAAGTCATTTATCTAGTGTCATTGGAAAAAAGCCCTGAAGCATGAGATAGCTGGGAGCTCTGGGAGAGAAAGAATTTGTGTTGCCAAATGCCATTCTGAGGAAAACGTTTTGAGAACTTCCGTTGGGAAAGATTCAGTCCCTTTTTGTTTTTTCCCCTAAGTGACCTATGAGTTTTTAAAAAAATTAAATGGCATTTGAACAAAACACCTTGGCCTTGTAAAACATCAAGTCTTACTTAAATTTTAAGTGTTTTAAGATACTTGTAAGGGCAACTAAATGGAAGTGTAGTGCTTATGCAGACAATATTCCTAGGAAAAAAAATGCTTTTTTTATTCCTGTGCACTCTACCTGATGTAAATCTGCCTTTTCTGTGCCATAACCCACCATTTCTCTGGACTGTGTAAACTTGCATGGGAGCTGTGAAGGTTCCAGATATTTGCAGTAATGCTATTATGATAATTTTGCACATGATTATTGATTCCACAGTAAGAATGTAGGTTAGTGCTTATTCCCCACCACCATTATACCAATCACTGCAAACAATCTGTGGCCATTTATTTGGATGTGTCCTTTTCTGAGCACTTTCAGTAATCAGGGATGAAAGCTAGCATTTCACTTCTGATTCTGAATGCTCATTTCCTTTAATAAACTGAATTAGTCCCATGTAATTCAACTCTTTTCTGAACACTTCTTCAGTGAGAAGGAACTGGACAATCAAACATCCAAGCAGATGACTTAGTGTTTTAGAGTTGTTTAGCTTAATGTCTTCTATGCTTTCTTTCTGCCTGAGACAGCTACAGCATCCATTGGAATGACAACCAGGTGGATGGGGGGAGGCAGAATAAAAAATTCTATTTGCCCTGCTCTCTCTATCCTGCCAAGGCTAGGAAATTACATTGTCCTGGTTTCAGCAGGGATAGAGTTAACTTCTTCTCAGATTTATTTATTAATGGATTTATCACCCTTATTTATTCCTTTGTAGAGTATCAGAGGTGTATACAACATTGCTCAATAGGTGGGAAAAGGCCAAGAAAACATGTTCTCACTACAGACCTTATAATTTAGAAGGAAATTGTGCAGTCACAGAACAGTACACTTCATTAAGTTGTCTTATTGGTCTAATAATTGCTTGTCTAATAAATGAGCTTGTTTTCTATGTTAAAGTTGTGTTCTTTGAATACTGACCTCATTCTTTTGTCTTTGCCTTTTGTCAGGTATAGGGCACAGGGTTTATCTTTTGTCCTCATACAAGCCTGAGTGGCAGCTCTCCCTTCTGAGCATGCATCTCTATTGCCTTTGCCAGAGAAAAATGGAAAAGAAAATTACATTCCTCATCATAAAGGTGCATTGGCTCATTTGGAAATAATTTTGATTAGTACCTATCTCATATTTGTGGGATTAATTATATATTATCTCCAAGTAAGTAAATGTGCCTATTACACAAGAGCCAGTTGCAGATCAAGGTCTGCAACCATGATTTTCCAAACCCTGGCCAGTTGTACTGAAACAAAGCCTGGCAGTTGAGTTACATTTGGTATGTTTGTATTGCTACAGAAAAGCATGCTAGAACATCTCCAGGGATAGGCAATCTTTTGTGCATGGTTTCTACAGCTCTCTAAGCTGCTTCCATTACTTTTTGAATAAACAAGAAAGGAAACATGAAAGGGAACAAAGCTGCCTGCCTAGCAAACCAAGGAAAGCATCCATGACCAGCTGGTTTATTCTATCCACATTCCTGGTTTTACTGGCTGTCCAGTAAAGGCCTTGCAAAATTCTGTTATTGCTTGAAGACACAGGAAACTTTCTCAAAAGTGTGTAGCACAGTGCAGGCACCACAACAGTGATGTTCATGAACCTGTGAAGTCTGGAGACCACAAGCAATGAAGCTTTGCTCTGTGCCATAGAATGAATGCATGTACAGAGGAGAGACTGCTCTGGATTGGTCACTCCCATGTTTATCAGGAGCCCTTTTGTGAAGAACTTTGCTTGTATCTTGCTGAGAAACACCAGTAAAGGCTAGCAACACCAGGCAGAATCCCTCGTGGGAGACCCTGATGAGATGGCTTAAGTGTAAAATCCCTCCTCTGGATTGGATTTTTTACAGCTACCAGGAAGGGTAAACAGCACCAGAGCTTTGTGCTGCTCACTGTGATTTCAAGTGGATAACTTGTCTAACTTTCTTGATCTATCTTTGTGTTCAGGCCATTTCTGCAATAGCAATCTGCCTGCTTGGATTCTCCTCTCTTCATGCATCCTGAATCTTCTGAATAGTTACTCATCTAATATTTTAATAAGAGAAAAAAATGCTGGGCAGCATTAAGCATTTAACAAGGGAGGGGAAGCCTGGTAACTTGAGCACAACCTTGTTTACCACAGCTGCTTGAACTGCAGACTGATGTGAGTTAATTAGAGCTCAAGCAGAAGATGTGCTGTGAAACAAGACTGAAACACGTGGCTCCTTAATGAAGCTGTGGTATCCATCATGGACAAAGTGCTCAGCAAACAGCAATTTGCTGGCTCAGGGACTCTCTAAACTGCTGCTCATCTACTCCTTTCCTGCTGCCACAGCTGATTTTGCCCATGTGTCTCAGGGCAGCAGCATTTCAGATACCTGTATAAATTGATCAAAAATGTATAGGGCAGCAAGGCAGGGCTCACAGAAGTGAAGGACATCAAATGAGAGGCTTTGGGTGATTAGAAACCTGTGATTTGCAGTGCCTCTGTATCATTCTGAAAGCTGCTGCATTTGACCTCCTTGAACAGCCTTTGGGGGAAGGACCAGCTCAGTGTCAGCACTGCTCTGCTGCTCTCAGCAGCTGGAGGAGTTTAATGAGGAAGAGCCAAATCAGAGCACAGGTGGGCAGCTCCCAGCTGAAGCTTTGAGCCGTGTAACACTTGCTGCATGCCACAGCTTTACCTGCATCTGTAGAAACCGATGCAGTGAGGAGCCAGCTGAAATGGTGCTGGCACGTGGTGTTCCCAGGCTTCTCTCTCAGGTACTGCACAAATCTGGTACATGGTGGGAGCTTCATGTCTTGGGATGGTCTAAAGAGATGGTGGACCCTTAGTGGTTGCTGAAACAAAGAGCTACTGGTACTACTATAAATTCTTGAGACGTTATGGGAGATGTTGTACCAAAAACTTGGTCATTCAGATAAAGCACTTTCTTTCAAACTGTTATTGAAAAATGATAGTTTTAACTGCTACTGAGTAGTCAGCATTTGTATTTCCTGCTACTGCCAGTGGCTGGATCACAGACACATGGTTTCAGAAGCCTGGGCTCACTCTGCTCTACTCTTTTGTCTACTTTACTTCACTGAAATTTTTCCAGTGAACTGTGTGAATCTCCACATACCAGAAGTAATTCTATCACTAGAGAGTTTGACCTTCCACTGCAAGTGAAGCACCTGAAATCCAGCTAAATAATGTCCTTAAGGGACAGTAGATTGAATTTAAATTGTCTAAGATTTTTTTGGTGTCTGCTTAACAGGTTGGGCAGCTGGCTATAGATTAAAATGGGAATTGGACATTAGAGATAATGGGGTTCAAATTTTACATCAAATGCTCCTCTTTGTTCCTCTGAAATTCGCTTCTCTAAAGACTATTGGAGTTCCTGCTCCTTTAAGGAAGGCTTTTCTCATGCTGTTCCTGGCATTGATGTTTCCTTCCTGGCTGAAGGGTTTTTACTGTCACTGTATATCCAGCATAACATGTGAAACATGCTTTTTAAACTAAAGTGTCCCCAAACAGGGACACCTTTGAAAGCACTGGAGAATATGCTTCCACCTACCTGTCTTTGGTCTTCAGTTTCTATCAGTGCAGAATTAAGTTTGGGATTTGTTTTTTGGGGAGAGAGTGATCCAAGAGGAAGATGAAAGAACATCCCCCTGCTTCATATAAAACAGATGTAATTGCATCATACAATTCACTACTGGGAAGTGTTTCCTTAATGAAGGTAATGAAATACCCCATAGAGAACAGAGTAGGCATCTGCTTGACTCTGTTGGTTCAGCTTTTTGCTTTTGAGTGGCAGAACACTTCAGCAGTGGTTCTGAAGTTACACAAGAAATAATTTTGGGGTTGAATGGCATTGATCTCCTCCCCAAGCCAAACTGAAACCTTAATACACCACTTCTCTGTAGATTTCATAGTCGATTAAGTCAAATATTTAGACTGGGTTGTGTCAGCAAATACCTTCCCAGCTGGAAGTGCCTGTCTGAGAAATTGGGTTTCCTCTAGGGAGCCCAGTGGTTCTGCCCCTGCTGGAAGTCTTGGCTGTTGAACCCTGTGGTGCCTCTCATGGGACCAGGGCTGGAAGCTGAGCTTTTCTTCACAGGTCAGAGCAATTGTGGGTGAGCAGCACCTTGTGTGTGTGAAGTGCTGGAGTGTTGACCTTTTCAAATTCTGGTAGGAATGCTGTATGAGGAAAAGAAAAGCACCAAACTCTGTATGTCCAATATTTTGTTCATTCATGATAAACATGTTTTTGGTCTCATTAGAAAAACTGAAAAACCAATTACTTTTCAGCTTGTTTGTTCTCATAGAAAAGCTCAGTAGGAGTTGAAAACATACTAATTTGTAAGATTTACATGACAGCAAGATTCATGCTGTCATGTAAAATTTAGCAGTCTGGTTCCAGCACTGAAAATTTCTGGGATGTAGTTATTCCCTCAATGCTACTTGGTACTTTAAGGAAAAGTTATAGAAACAAGATTATACTATCTAAAAATTCAGAAGGTGCTTGCAACTGTTCATTTACAATCTGTTACACTTCTGTAGGGCCTATTTCTTTTATGCTTGTTGCAATTTGGAAAGATTTTCTGGGGAAAAGGGAAAACATTTTTTTAAACCACCTCTACTTCCAGCATTTGAACTGCCTAATACTCACAGAAACATGCCTTTAAATGTTATTACACTGTTTGTAGCCATTATATCTGTGCTGGTGAAGGCAAAGGTATCAAACAGGATAAAAAGTGAAGCTTGCACAAGCTGTTTTTTATTGTCTAAACTAAAAGAAAAGATACACTATGAAAAAAACCCAAACAAACAAACCTGCTTTTAAACACCAAGCCTGTTGTCATACAAGGGCTTTATTTTAAACTACTACTGATTCTTTGAAGCTTTGGAAATAATTCAAGGAGTCTGAGGTTTAGGCAAAGATGAAGCCCACACAAACCTGTTCAGCTGAAATTCAGTGTCTCTATAAGAGCTAACAATTGGAAAGCAGGTTGAATCTAATACTTGTTAAATTGAGTTAACTGACATGTTTTTACACAACACAACCTATGCTGTGTTCTCTTTAAATGGGTTCACTGATGAGTAACTGAACATGTGTTTGGGTGGAAATTGAATCTGTGTAGGTATCTGACTAATTGATCTGTAGGTGCTAAAAGTAGTTAAGTGTTGAGGTGCAGAGAGCACAGAGTTCATTTCTACAGGAGGAAATGAGGTGTTTTCAGTACTGAGAAAAGTGCTGCTTTTTCTGGTACTGCTTGCAATTAACTTTAATCACACCTTTGTGTTGAGTGGTAATGAGGAGCATGGTCAGAAAATCTGGTTCAAAGGGGAAAGCTGTCTTTGTTCTCCATCAGTATTACTCACTAAAACTGCAGGAATCTTTGAAGAGGCTGGATGAGGGCAGTATTTTCTTGCTGAAGAAAGAGAATAAGTGCTGTGATAAGGTGGGGTTGGATGTTTCGATTAAGCAAAGTCCTTCACTCCAGCTAGGTTTGCAGGCAAGAGGGGGAGAATGTGGAAAATGGCTACAAATGGACAATAAAATCAAGACTGGCCCAGAGCTCAGAAAGTCAATAGGAGCTCTGTAGAAGCTGAAGTATGTCCATCCCTTTTTTTTTTTCTAATGGTTATTTAAAATGTGACAGGGACATAGAAGGAATTGAATCTCAAGGTGTAACTTTGTGTTAGACCTGTGTGGTTTAGCTATTTGTCATGTAGAGTTGTGGAAGAGCTGTGTCTCGTGTAGAGCTGTGTCTGGGTGTTCATCAGGCACACAGAAAGCAGCCACTAGCTGGGAAGCAGAGCTCATGCCATGTGAGAAGAATCAAGAAGCTGCAGAGATTTTTAAGGTACTCTGACACAAGGAGGCCACACTATCTGTACTTGGATTTGAAGAAATTTTCAGAGCATTGTCATGGTAAATAGAAATGTAAACAGTACAAATCTGAAAGCTCTCACATCATAAAATGCAAAGTGCACAAACAAATTGTCACTTATTTCACTTTTCTTGTTGTTCTGACAGGTTGAAAATCTTCCCAAACACTTCTAAATGCTCATGTTCCCTTCTCCCATAAAATTGACTTTTATAATCCTGAATCTCCTGATCTTAGAACTTTTAGAAATACACAGCTTTTGCAGTATCAGACCAAATAGAAGCTGTGGGAATCCTGGCTATCACACACACACAGCTGGTCACATGAGTGATAATTACCAAACAGCATCAAAAACTTGTCTGAAAATCTTTCTCCTATGTCTTAATTCACTCCAGGAACTCAAGATGAACAGGACCATAGTGTCAGCTGCAGTTAACCCTATATACCAAAAAGAGTTGGAATTTGCACCAAGAAACTCGAGGGGAAAGGAAGGTTTAACTCTCCATCTGTGCAGACCTGATGCCAGAGCTCCTGCCCTGGGGTGGTGATGCTGGTGGGTGGGTGAGAGGACTGAGTTTGTGCCCATGAGCAAGATCTTTAAGTAACTGCCTCCTCATAGGTTAGAGAAGGGCTTGGAACAGGGGAGGCGTTCACCCACCTGCTGGCTTTGTTCCCTGTACAGCACCCTGAGCCAGGAACACTGGGGTGAGCCACGGCAGAGCTGCTTTGGGCTGGGGCTGAGCACAGCAGCTGAGAGCATGGGAGGCAGCTTCTTAGCTGCTGATTTCAGCGGATTTTCCTCCTTAAGAGGATTACTCTGGTCCTTGGTGTTTGTTTCTCCTTCCACGTGTCTGAATTCAAGCAATGGAAATTACAAACAAAGTAATATTTCCTGCTGAACCACAGGGCATAATGTGCCTTACCATGAGATAGGAGAGTTGGCTTGCTCTTAGGGTGAGAAGAGACACATTCATTAGGAGTAACTCTTGCTTAAATTGGTTGGTAAATGTACTGAATTTTGGGGTGCTGTCTGCACAGAATCACCTTCTTTAAGTCACTCCTCAGTGTGGGACAGAATGTGATGATTTAAAAATTAACGTGCTAAAAAAAATTTAGTCAAATTAGTAATTTGACTAAACAAACCTACCATCCTTGCTCTTTTACCTTCAAACACCTTTGTGTAGTAGCACATTGAAAGACCATTTCTGGCAATTACAGTTACACAAAATGAATCTGCTGAGATAAAGGTCCAAGACAATGAGTAACAATGATGAGGATATGCATTATGCTCCTGTTGCATGCTCATTGAAGGGGAAACATTCCAATGAGTATCACCATGGATTTTTGGCTCTCAATACGGAGGAAAATTTTGAAAGGAAGGAGGAAGATCGTGGTTTTGCAAAGTACCTGTTTGAAGAGATGGTTTCAAGATAAGTAAAATAAATTATTGTAACGAATATTTGAACAGGAGGCATTTATTGCAATTGCTGTGAAAAGGTAGAAAAGAAAATGCTGAACCTTCCAGGAGAGTTCTGTGTTCTCCAGTTTATGCCTTTTGACATCCATTATTCATGCAATGTCCTACATTCACCCTTCTTGCCAACTGTATTCACCCCTTCCTCTTCCCCTGTGCTACATTCCAAAATTTGGCTTTTTTTTTTTTTTCTGAGATACTGCCATAGCATGTACAGTACACAAGACTAGAAAACTTTAGAAATATAATTGACCTCTATGAATTATTTACAGAAAGGCCCAAAACTCACTAACTCCAAGCAAAGAGGAATGGGGAAGAATATGGGTGTGTTGAGGAAACCTTGACTAGTGTTTAATTAATTTATTAGAATTCACCTTCACTGATGAGATGCTCAGATCTGTTCCCTCTTACAAGCTCTCTGAGCTTGGGGAAGTCACATCACAGTCATTCAGTGAGGAGAGGTGTCCCTCAGGGTCTGCAGTGTCACTGAGACCTTTCATGCCTTTGTCAATGCCATGGTGGGACTGAATGCCCCTGCAGTAAATTTGGACAAGCTCCAGCAGTGGGCCCTGGGCACCTCAGAAGGTTCAACAAGGCCAAGTCCAAGGTCCTACACCTGTGTCAGGGCATCCTGGTATCAACACAGGATGAACAGATGGAAGGCAGCCCTGCCCAGAAGGACTTGGGGGTGCTGGTGGAGGAGAGGCTGGACATGGGCTGGCAATGTGCACCCACAGCCCAGTTCACTGTGTCCTGGGCTCCATTAAAAGACACCAAAGATCAAGGGTGAGGGAGGGGATTCTGCTGCTCTGCTCTGGTGAGACCCTGGAGTGCTGCATCCAGCTCCTGGATCCTCAGCACAGGAGAGATATGGATCTGTTAGAGTGGGTCCAGAGGAGGGCCATGAAAATGGTCATAGCATGGAATGCCTTTCCTATGAAGATAAGCTGTGAGACTTGGGGCTGTTGAGTCTGGAGAAGAGAAGCCTCTGGGAAGAACCCATTGCAGCCTTTCAATTCCTAATTGTGTTTATAGGAAAGATGGGGACAGGTTTTTTTTTTAGTTGGACCTTTGCAATGAGATGAGGGGTAATGGCTTTAAACTAAAACCAGATTCAGGCTAGATACAAGGAATAATTTTTCTACATGGGAAGTGATGAAGCACTGGAACAGGTTGTTCAAAGATTTGGCAAATGTCCCTGGAAACATTCAAGATCAGGTTGGATGGGGCTTTGAGTAACCTGATCTAGTTCAAGATGTTCCTGCTTGTTGTAGGGGAATTGGAGATAATCCTTAAAGGTCCCTTCCAACCCAAACTCTTTAATGATTCTCTTTTATTTAAAGTGAACTGAAAAAGAAACTCATTGAAACAATGGGTGTATGGTCTTGCTAGCATAAATGCATTTACTAGCTTCCCAGAGCATTTACAAAGGATCTGTCCTGTTAATTTAAGAACTAGATGACCATTTCTGGAAATAGCTTTTTGGACCTGATGCTGGGAACCCAAGCCCTTGGTTTGTAATGCTTGACTGGCCCTGCCTTGTTGCCTTGAATGCACTCTAAAGCAGGAGAAGGTGCTGAGCTCAGCTGCTCTCAGCTCAGGGCTGTCTTGAGATGGAAGCACTGATGTGTGCGTGCACATGGGTGCTGACAAAGAAAGGCAGAGATCCTTGAAAGCTGGGGGATGCTCACTGTCATTAGCACTTCTGTTGCTGCCTCTAAGACCAGAAGTAATGTTGATATTTGACATAGCAATAGTTCTTTTGAATGCTAAGTTTCACCTTTAATGTCTCATGGCAGCCTGTGTCTCTAGAAAACACCTCTGTGCTACAAGTCATTTTAATGTCTCTCACTAATGCTTTTTGAGGTATTTATCCTATTCCTCTGGATATTTTTTATTGTAGAGGTGTTCTCTGGAATGGTTAGCACACTGATTTGATAAAATGTAATACATGCTCGCTTCTGACTGATTGCTGTTGTCACTCACTACACGTTTGCAGCTCCTTCAAAGGCACAGCCCTCTGAGATCTGCCAGGCAGTGCCTAGAGCTCCTGGCTGCTGACTGCCAGCTTTCATCAGCAGTGAGCAGACAGAAAGCTGCCCTTTCCCAAATCACTTTTCTTGCACTCCTGTTGCTTATAAAATTTGTTTCTCTTAAGTGTTCATCTCTTTCTCTGGTGATCAGAGAGCCAGAAGCCCGTACTGCTCACTTCAGTCACTGTTCTGTGAACTGCTGAGAGCTCTGGGTCTGAACACAACAAACACCAAAGATTTCCTTTTGCTTTTTCACCTTTTTCTTTCACATAGCTATGCTCACAGGGTTAGATAATCCCTTTAGTCTAAAGAGAAAGGAGATTTAAGCATCTTCTCCCTAATACAAATGCAGTGATATTTATGGGTATCTCCAGTTCAGTGGTCTTAACAATTTTGATCCAGATTTGTGTCCTGGAGTCCAACAGCTATATTTTTTTCCACATAGAACCCCACAAGCTACCCTTGCTAAACTCCCACTTCCATTACTCCCCAAAAAATTCCAAACATTTCTCTTTCCACACTATCCTTTCCCCCCACAGCTTGCCAGCACTCTCATTATGATCCTGTAAGAGGAAGGTTCACTCAAAGCCCTTATGTTCTGTGCGCATTCAGGTTATCTGAGCATTACAGAACCAGTTCTTTTAAAGGAGAGGGGTGGAATACAGGTAAGAAGACAGCAGTGACCAGGCTCAGACAAAAAATTCAGGATTTGTCCCATTCACAATTGTCATCCAGTTAATTATAGATGAGGAATTATTTTAATTTTACCCCCATAATTCAGATCCTACAACTTTACCCTTGTTACCTTCAAGGATTTTCATGCTTAGTTAGGAAATATTTTACATCTGGTGGGAATCTGTAAGAATGGCACCTAGACAACAGCTTCCTTATTTTGTGTATGGCTTTTCCTGTATGTTTTGGGAACTGTGGTGGGGTAGTTTTTTGTGTTAGTGAGAGGTGCCACCTTCTTCACCTTACATATAATATTGTACTTCTCTTTGAGTGGATCCCAGGACTCATCAATGGGTGAGCCTGCTTCTGATGCCAACAGCACCCTATCAACCCTTCCATTGCTTTTCAAATAATTTGGTCATAATCTCACAAGTTTAGCCAAGCAATGTGGAAAAAATAAGGCATACAAAATGAGAGAAAAAGAAACTAAATGTGGTTAATGAGAAGGTATATTTGGATATAGATTTGTCAAGGGATCTAAGGGTATGCGGTTAGTTCTGTGTGAAAGTAGCAGTGCACAACCTTCCTGTTTCTGCCTGAGATGGATGCTTATCCTGGTGGGGGTTAGAGGTTGATTCTGTTCAAAACTCCTTATCTTTGTTATGAGTGCTACAAGGACACAGAGATATATTTATCTTTCTGCCAAACCTTTCTGGAACATTGCAAATGGCTGTGTTCTTGTCAAGTATCAGAGCCAGAGTTGGCCCAAGAAAATCCATCAGAAACCCAAAGTGCAGTGGATTTCTATATAAAGCTTGTCAAAAGTTGCCACCAAAGTGCAAGAAGGTCATTTAAACTTATATTGCTTTTCTTTTCTATGGTATGCATACTTAGCTGCTTTTAATTTACTTTGCTCACTTCCTTATTTTTGCTGTTTTTTCACGCCCACACAGGTTTTTATGATTTGATAAAGAACAGGCTGTTCTTACTGGAAGTGGAAAAACCAGGCTTCTTTTACTGGAAAAGGGAGGTAAAGAAGGACTACCCCTCCCTTCCCAAAAGGGAACCAAAAAAGTTCTAACAAGGTTGAGTGGCAAGTGCTTGTATTGGGGATGGTTGACCAAGATTTCAAAAAGAAATAAAGTGCAAAATGATTTCACTGATTCCAGTTTTAAATCACCCAAACCATGGAAAATAGCTGCTACTCGTTATTAAAATATATGTCTATTCATTTTAATGTGTCCTTTTGGGAGAAGTTGCAATTCTTCATTTTTATACAAGTAAATATATATATATATTTGTGAAGGTGAACGACCTGAATACTATGGTATAGTTAGTTGCCTTAAAAAAACTCTAAAAAAACAAAAACCTTTTTGGTTAGTTTTAGCCAGAGGTTTCTGTAGTAACTAAGCTGTCACTAATTGTGCAAATGATACATTTTGAGAGGTGGTTTGAAAAAAAAGTCAGTTTGTGCAAGAGGCAAAACTGTATGTTCCTAACAATTGGGAAAAGGGGTGAGTGGAAGGAGAGAATTGAGACTTGATACAGGAGCAGGAGGACTCATCATCCTAAATTTCAGAACATGAACATGGCAAAATAATTCTATTTTAGTAAAATGAAAGTAATGAACATGAACACATTCCCTTAACTGAATGTGTGCACTGGTGGGCTTGGAATGAAATACTGTCATTCAGGAAAGAGATGGTGAATGATGTTTTCAGTCAGGAAGAGAACTTGGAAGGCCAAATGAAATAATGTAGAAAGTCTGAACAAAAATAACTTTGAAGGCAGTGTCAGCAATATAATTGTGTGCTATGTAGAATGTGTTTTGAAGGCCAAAAATACAGAAGGCCATGGAAGTAGGATCCATCAAGAGTGCCTAAGGAGAGGATGGCAATGCAAACTCCTTGTGCTGGTTTTGGCTGAGGCAGTTTTTTCCTAAGTAGCTGGTATGGAGGTGTATTTTGGATCAATGTTGATAATAAAGATGTTTTTGTTGTTGCTGCTGAGCAGTCCTCACAGAGTCAGGGCCTTTTCTGTTCCCCACTCCAGTAATGAGCAGCCTGGGGGTGCAGGAGGAGCTGGGAGGGGACAGAGCCTGGACAGCTGAGCCCAGCTGAGCACAGGGCTATTCCAAACCATGTGGCACCTTGCTCAGCATGTACAGCTGGGGAAAAAGGAATGGAGGGAGGGATGTTGGGAGTGGTGTTCGTTTTCCCAAGTGATCAGTTCATGTCAGTGAGCCCTGCTCTCCTGGGGATGACTGAACATCTGCTGATGGCAAGCAGCAAATGAATTCCTTGATTTGCCTTGCTTATGTGCATGGCTTTTTCTTTACAGGTTGAAGTGTCTTTATCTCAACCCATGAATTTTCCTACCTTTACTCTTCTGATTCTCTCCCCATCCCACTGAATGAAGACTGAATGAGAAGCTGTGTGGTACTTAGGTGCCAACTGGGGTTAAACCCTGAGAGTTCTGCTCCCAAGTATTCCCAAACAAGGTTTGCTGGGAATATAGATTATACACCACTAGGTATAAAGCTACTTCTTCAAGCATGTGTTGGGGGTTTAGTACTTAACAAACACTCTAGTTTGTTACAAGTGACTGCTAGAAGGTTAAGAGCCTCTTTTGTTTGCAAAAAAAAAAAAAAAAAATAGCCAAACTCAACTTCTTCTACTCATGCATGGGGTATCTGGGAAAGGTTAAATACTGTGTGTTTTCACAAGCTGAAATGTGAAAGCTCTTTGGGAAGATCAGTGTAACAAGGGAAGGACAAATCCTCAACATAGCTGATTAACCTGGAGCTTTGCTATAACAACTGTATGTGTACCTTTTCCATGCCATAAAACCAGGTTAGGGAAGGGCAGCTTTCAGTTTCAAATGACATAGAGTTTCAGGCTTTTACCTTATTTCTGTGCAGAGGATAATGGTGAGAATGTAGAACTTTCCCTATCTAGCTGGAGTGATTTTAAATTATTGTCATTCATCACCACTTACTTATCATATGATGTCAGCAGCAGGAGCGGAAATAAGTTTAGAGCCCCAATTCTCCACCTGTGATAAGACACAATACTGGAAAAGACTGGTGTTTCTGGTATTTGAAGGTGTTAGGAGGAAAGTTTTTGAGGTTTAACCCAAAAATGAGGGGAAACTTGGAAAAAGGTAGCGGTTACAAAGGTAGCAAAGGAGTGCAATTCAAGGTGTTCCCATAGTAGGAAGAAAATGGTTTTCTAGCTCAACATTCCTTTTCCTTGGAAGTGAACATTTTAACTGAGGTCATTGAGATCATGAAAGACATCATGGGTAAAGAGCCTCACAGTTTCAAAGGTCAGAGCTGGAGAACAGAGGAAATTCATTCCAGGAGGAACTTTCCTCAGTATCTGACATTTTGATGCAGAAAGTTAACAGATGTCTTTCTGGACAAGAAAGAATTACATGAAAGTTTGACTAATCCTAAGAAAAATGGAGCCTTGAAGGCAACAGTTTTAGTAAGAGATAGAGTGAAATAACTGAGAGCTTATTTATAAATGATGAGTATTCTTTCCAAGGAGTAAAAAGGATTCTGCATTACTGTGGTAGCAATATTGGAAAATGGCTTTCTGACTGGCAGAGAGGTATTGTCAGCAGAAGAACAGGGAAGCGATTTACTGACTTTTTTACTTTAGTTACAAAACTTTTTCTTCGGTCAAATGTCAGTAGAAAATATCTTTTACAGTATGGTCAGTTAAAAAAAAATTGACCAACATGATGATAAAATAGAAGGGTTTCTTCCCTGCAAGTGGATTATTTCTCAAAGCTTTAACTTGCTTCAAATGCAGGACAATGTTTTATTGTCATCTGTACTTCCCCCATCTCAGACTTTGCAGCTCAGAGTTCAAGGCTCTCTGAACCTCCTCAGCAATGTGACATAAGGGTTTTCTGAGAAAAAATTCCTGCTTGAATTGTAGCATCCTGTTTGATGGGGAAAATGTCCACTCTGATTCTAAATATATTCTTTGGTGTAGAAATGACCACAGCTGACTAATTTTGGGTGAACAGTTTGCAACATCTTTTTTGTTGGAGGAAATAAGAGTGTACTTTTATTTTTAGTCTGAGTACGTTGTCCTGGCAGAGAAACAGCCTGAGAACCTGAACTGGACATTGAGTCCTGGCTCTTTCTAATGATGCAAGAAAGTTCCCATTTAGAATAATTCCTTCAGCTCTCTATTCCTCATTCATTGCTTTAATGTCAGGATGATAATACCTGTGCCTTTTCTGCCTGTTCCCCTGCAAAGCAACAGGAAAATACCATCCTGTGTAACCAGCTCTCTTCCATTCCCTGCTGCTGGCTGAGGATGGCTGACTCTTCCTTTTTAAATGAAAATTGAGTGGTGAATGCTGTCCTTCCTTACCTTTCTGCCTGCAGTGGGCATAGGATAAACCTGAAGAGGGGAGTCCAAACACAGTCATGGGTTGCTGTCCAAATAACCAAAATACAGAAACAGAGCACTTGTGTCAGTATAGAGAGAAAGGTGTTCTTCATAGTCTGGTCTTGGGTCTGTGTATAGAGAATGAGAGAGAGAGATGTATTGGTGAATAAATATAGAGAATGAGTAGGCAAGGTATTGGTGAAAGAGCTGATATTTGTCACCAAGAGATATGTGGTTGATTTCTAGATGGCAGCTGCATATAAATTATTATTTTACCCTTTATTTTTCTCTGCATTGGAAGTGGTGCAGGGATTATGAGAGGACCAACAAATGGCTGTCAGAACCACAATCACAGAATGGTTTAGGTCAGAAAGCACCTTAAAGATTGATTAGTTTCATGAAGATTCATTCCTTGCCATGGGCAGGAACACCTTCCACTGGTCCAGGTTGCTGAAAGCCCTGTCCAGCCTCTCCTTGAACACTTCCAGGGCTGGGATCTCCACACCTTCTTTGGACAACCTGTGCCAGTGTCTCCTCCTGTTGTGCCAGCACATGGGCCAGATGTTGGTGTGTGGGCAGGGGAATCCCATGGAGCAGCACCCAGCTCAGCAGTTTGAGGTGTTTCACAGCTGGGGGAGTCAGGCAGGGGGGCAGTGAGGTGTGCTGAGCAGAGAGGGCTCATGGACAGCTGCAGAAGCTCCTCTCCCAGCAATATTAATAGAGGTGGTGACATCCCTGCTCAGTCTCCTGGTTTTTGAGAATTGCCTGTTGTCCTTTCCCAGGGCTCCACAGCCATCTGGTTTCCAACAAGCTGAAAGTTTAACTGGAAATGACTTCTTATAAGTTGGTGCCAGAAAAGTCAAGAAAACATTATCATATTTGATTTCTCTTATTTCATGAAATTAAGTTATGTTTATAAGAACAATTTTTTTTCTGTTATAAAATTGAAGTGTTTTGTTCTCAATGGACACAGTTGGGTAAAAGTTGGCCTGTGCTTGGGTAAAGTAAAAGCTTACAAATCAGTAGTAAATAGTCAGAAAAATGAAAACAACCCCTTATCAGTTTTTCTACTTTGCTGAATAATAAATAACTTCAGTGTGAAGTATTATTCCCCCCTTCTTTTCATTGTGCCTTTGAACTAAAGCATGTATTCATATTATGCACCCAATTACACCACTGCTGACTTCCATGGCATTTTTCTGGGTAAACAAAGCCAATGAATGCATGGAATATACTTAAAAGCTATTCTCAGTAGTGGGACATTCTCTCCTCCTCCTCCACACTCCACTGCAGCAATGGGCATGGTCATACTGTGGTAATTACATTTTTTCTTACATCTATGTATCAAAAAAAACCCCAAAAAAACATCTAGGCAAGCAGAGGGGCCCTCCTGCTCTGTTGCCTAGGTTATTCCATGGGCTACAAAGCAGCCTGAGAGCTATCTGCAATTGTGCAGTAAAGCCAAAGCATGAGGTGAAGAACCCCACAGTGGTCTCAGCTCCAGGAATGTCCCTAACTACCCTGTGGGCTGAATTTTGCCCTCTACCACTGCCTAGTGCTGGGAGTGAAGCAACAGTCACTTATTTCTGTAACTAAACAGCAAAGAACAAAGTGGTAATTGCCAGGCCCAGGTGATGCTAAAAAATGTGTGTATACTGCCCAGGCTGACCTGGAACACAGAGGAGCTGTGGCCTCTTGCCCTGATTGAGAAACTCTTTCACTGGTATGTGAAGAAGATGCACTTTTGTGTGTGTATGTGTTTTGAAACTGATTTATCATTTCCCTCTGCCCTTTGAGTAAATTACTCTGGCAGCCCACAGTGCCTGCCAAATTTACCAAGAGAGGTTGTGAGGGAAACTGCTGGAGGTGGATGAGGCCAAGTCTGTGGTGGGGAAGGACTATAACAAAGGAAAAGCTGGTTTGTTTGGAGTCCTGCTCAAGGAGCTTTGCAAGTGCCCCACAGGCCTGGATCTGCCCTCTGAGGTGGCCTCAGCCACTGGGAAGGGAACTCCTGCCCTGTCCCTTGCTGTGCTGGGTGAGGCTGTAGCAATCACTGGAGTATCCCAGAGAGAGGAGGGATGAAGTGCAGAAGGGGAGTGTTGGCTTTGTGTCTAGGCTGAGGGATGGGGAGGAATATCAAGTGAGCATCAGTCTGTGACCACAGGAGCAATTGCCTGTACCTTCCCAGCCACTGTTTTCATTAAAGTCATCTGTGCTGGATATTTTACTTCCTCTCTACTGCTAACTTATTTCACCATTCAGTATTGCTTGTTATTAGCAGTCCTTGCCACCAGCACGCTTTTCCATCTGCCACCAAATCTGTGCTCTCTTTGTCATGCTGCCCTAGAGGTGCGACCCAGGGGTGCTGCACTTTGACCAGGGAGAGGGATTGTGACCTCCTGGATTGTCACACTTCTTCTGGGAGGAGCTGGTTGTGCTCACCCAGCTTCCTTTTGGGTTGTTCCACCCCATGGGGCAGGGGGTGGAAATCATTGCATGTGATAAGGAATAACTTTGACTTCGCTGTAGTTTTAATGTATCAAAGCCATCTTCAACACCCTAGAGGCAGATGGGAAAAGATGATCAGATGCTAACAAGCTGGTAAATCAACAAGGATAAGAGCTAATTAAGTTGTAACCATTATGCTAATATGTGCTACAATCTAAACTGAGCTGAGAAGTTGCTTTCTATCACATCTCAGAAAGAGCTGGAACGTTGTCCTGTGAGACTGGGTAACAGGGGACATGGACAAAGCTCAGACTTACCAGGATTTGCCATTTTGGCTAAGAACCTTGCAAAATGGAGGTAAGATGGTAAAAAGTATTAAAGGGTATTCCTCACCCTTCACAAGCAGACTTGATGCCTAATCTAATTATCCAGGTATTGGTCTATGAACTTATGCACCCATGGGAACAACAGTCAGTAATATAAATCTGTTTTGTTGCTGTATTGCTGTAAATAATAGAGTTTCTTTGAAGAGATGTATATGAACTATCTCCCTTTTAATAAAACCAAAATTAAAACAAAAAATCCAAATCCAAAAGTAATAACAATAGAAGGTCCCCCCCACCAAAACAACCCAGATTCACAGAACACCACCACAAAACTTAAAACAAAAAGCAAAACAAAACAAAAAAAAAACCCAAAAAACAAAAACAAAAACAAAACGCCAAAAAACCCCAACTGCCCAAACCTATTAGCACTACAGATCTGAAAGTAAAGCATCTGTGGGTAACTTAGACCTTATCTTGCAAATGTATGCAATAAATGGATCTTTCTCAATCAGAAACAATCTTTATCAAACTGACTTTCCCAAGAGAAGGGGGAGCAGGTGAATTTTGGCCTGTTGTTTTCCCAGAGGAGGGGCACCCCTGAGGACATGGTGTCTCTCTTGGACCACAGCTGCCAGCACTGAGCTGCTCTGCAGGGCTTGAGGAGGAGCTGGGAGGTGCAAACAGCAATCAAACCCACAGCTCCTGGGGTAATTAGGTTCTGTTTTCCTCCCATGGATGCACAGTTTTGGAGATCTCTGACTCATGGTAATGTGAAGAGCTAAAAAAGCAGTCTTAGCTCCTTCAGGTCGTCATCTGTTTGCCTTGCACAGTAATAGCAGCCTAGGATGTGCTCAGACCTAAATGTGTGAGTGTGGGAAGTGAGTACAGCTGGACTGAAAAAATAATGGTTGTTGGATGTTCATGTTATCTTTTTCTATCCTGGAAACCATCAGTGGGAGTCTAATGACTTGTTTAGAAGATTGCAGGAGACAATTGCTAAAGCAATCAGCAAATATGATTATAACGTCTCTAGACTTTCTATCTTAAGTAGATTTGGAAGTGAAACTCCAAAAAAGCAGCAGAAGAGGAAGAGAGCATTTTTCCTAAACCAAAAATTGTCAGTTATTTCACTGTTAGTTATTCAGTATTTCACTCAAATTGTACTTTTTAATGTTGTATTTATATTTTGTTTTGCAGCTGTAGTTAAGTAGGTTTTGAATGGAAGAAAAAGGGAAATGAAATGTATGTGCCTTGCTTGAAGGGAGAATTCTTGGGTGTAAATAATGAATGAGAGAGACTTCAGCAGAAAAATGAAGGGTTTTGGAGGCTTCAGAATTGGTCCCCTTTCATATCATTAACAAAAAATGAACTATTGCAACAGCCAAAGTGCTTTGTATAGTCACAGGGTAATTTACAAAGTACAGCTTTACTTTAGACAACTGAAAGTTGGAGTTTGGTTTCTCTTTTTGGTTTGGTGTTTAATTTTTGGTTGGTTGGATTTTTTACCAGATCATATGCTACTTGTGTCCTGGGTTTATTTTTAAGGTGGGCAAGTGCTGCTGGCCTGGTGCATGCAAATCACAGCTGTCAAAGAGTTGTGATGGCAGCCAGGATGAGGTGTGGAAGAAGGGTCTGGTTCCCCCCACTCCCACCTCACAAGGCAGGGAAGGACAAGAGGGAGGCTTGTTTGCTCTCCCAAGGCAAGGAGAGAAGATTTGATTGCTGCTCAGTCAAATTTTAAATGATTGCTGGACAGATGATAACTTTCTTTTGGGAAGGTGTTTGCTTTACCTTAAAAGATCCCTAAAAAGAGTATTGCCTTTGTTGTTAGGTTACACATTTGATTATTTTCTTGAAGCAGCTGGACAGTTGCTATCAGCTCTACATGGCTGAAATTTGGTAAGAAAAGGTCTTGAATAGACAAACCTACATTAAAAAGCACAGTTTCCAGGTGATGAGGGGTTTCTCACCTGTTCTGTGCCATCAGATCAGTGCAGAACAGGTGGAGTAATTGCCCAGCAAAGCCAATCATCACATTTACACTCTGGTATAATAACCCTACAAGTGAGTGCACAAATACAGATGGTAAATTAGGTCAATTAGCAGGAGCTTTGTGTATCTCTTAAACAAGAGACTTTAAAGGCAGTAACAAATTTCAATAAACTAAATAATAGACAAAAATCTACTTATGAGCTTTTAAGCATGATGCCTTTCCAGTAGAGTACTCAGCTTCTGTTAAAATGCAAATTTTGACTCATCACTTGGGAGAGTAGTGAACACCAGAGGAAATACTAGAGGCAACTAAATGTATCTAGTTCATTAAAATACATAATCTTCTAATAAAAAGTAGCATTGTCTCAGGAGGGCTGTATACTTTAGCCTACTTCTCTGTGAGGAAATACTTGCCAAGAGTTTTTAGTGATACAAAGGGAAGTGGAGGAAGACTTGCAGATCTCATTTGAGCCTAGACCTTTTAGGTCTTATAGACTTTTCATGTACTATCTCACTCTTATTGCAGCAAGTATCCTAGGGGGTGATTTTTAGAAATTGTTTTTCTAACTGGCAAAATAAATATGATTTTTTTCTTATTGTTTCTGTCAAAAATGGACTTTGGAGACAGAAGCTCTCTCAATCTTAAAAAAGCACAAACTTCAATACTGAAAATTAAATCTACAAAGAACAAGTTTTCCCCACAGAAAATGCTGATGTGTTTAGCAATACACATGTAGGCATGCACACAAATATTTAGAGAAAATTTTATTTTTGATAAAAAGAGGCAAAATATATCTTGTGTATTTTGTTTTCAAAACATGAAAATTTTAGACTTTCAGCTAAAAATAAACTTTTCAATAAAAGCCATACAACTTAAGAGGTTAACTAAAAAGCCAATACCTCAAATTCTCTAATAAAGACAGTGGAAAAAATGTCAGGTGGTCATACCATTTGTTGGTTAAGTTGAATGTGTATTGTGGGGCTTCCTCAATGGAGAGATAACTGGTGTTCTGTTACTGCATCATGTTAATACAGTTTAATGAAATGCAACAGTATCACCCCTTCTGTACTTATGCAAAAGATCTTACAAATGTATTTCATCCTGAAATTCAGTAATTTTTGTATCTTGTGCTGGCATCATCATAATTCCCATTCCAGGGACCTTAGTTCATTTTGCATTCATCGATCTAAAGAAAAGAAAATCCAAATCTCTCGAAATCTGTGTCTTTCTTTCTGTGAAATTTGCCCCAAAACCATGAGACTAAATGGTGTTTGACAAGGCAGCCATGCACATCCTTCTGTGTATTACTATATTGGCTTTTCTTTATATTGCAGCTGCTAGAGGATAAAATCAGTTCTTAATGTTGATTTCTGAAACATCCAAAAGGCTACAATAAAACAGAAAAAAGAGAGATTGACGTAGCAATATCCCTTGATGTGCTTGTTCCTCATCCAATCCCTGTAAGTAATTACCTGTCTGAAGTTGTACAAGCACTTCAGTTTGGTTAGAGACAGCTATTGATTTAGAAATCAGATGTGCTTGGGCTTGGTTAAAAAAAAAAAACAACAACTTTTTAAATTAATTTTTTTCTCAGCCTGCTGTGGCCATGAATAAGCATCATTCATTTTATGCAATTTCCATTTGAAACATTTCTGTACTGAGAATTTGTTTACCACTTGTGGCCTGCTAGTCTGAAAATTAGTTTTCTAAATATGCCTTCTAACCAAGCATTTGAAATGCTCCATTAAATTTTATAGGTTTGGAGATTTTTTTATCTATTGTTTATGGAAATGTTTTCTGTCTGTCTCTACACAGGGTAATATGATGTATTTTAAAACAAGCAAAAAACTGGATTTTCATGATCTTAGAGTGTTTATTTTGATTATTTAATTTATTTTTTACAAAGCTGAGCTGCTTTAAGAGCCACAAAATTAATACTTGAGGAGTTCTGCCCATGGCAAAATTTAATCAAGAGATAAATATTCCTCTACCTTTTCTCTCCTAGGAATTACCCTTACAACTGGTTAAGCAAAAACTTGAGCCTGAGAAGTTGAAAATGTTTCCTGTAGAAAACACATGTTGAGTGCAATTTTTAGATAAAAAGTCATGGGCCAAGGTAGAATGTGATTTATAGGAGTTAGTGGGAGAGGAAAAAACTGCTGTGAAATCAAGGAAATCTGGAAAATAAAAGTGCACGCTCCAAGCTGCACATGCCATTATTGAGTCCCTAGATTTTCTTGAGAACCTCAGAGAGATTTAATCCTTATAGGAAGGGGGGGTGGTCACAGCCTGAGCACTAAAGGATGCTTAAAAAAATGTCTGAACAGTTTAATGGCTCTTGTGGTTTAAAAGTAGGAGATGTGGGGCAAGTCATGTTGATTTCCACTGTCAACTGTGGCTCATTACTGCCAGGAACCAGGTGGTAGAGCTGGTGATGTTCATTTGAACCCACCTATATGCATTAGTCACTTCCAGATTGCCTGGCTGTGCTTTCCACACACTGCCTGGATTTTCCAGACAATGCCTTTTCTTGAGTAAGCGAGCACTGATGGAAGCTCCTTGTGAGCAGCCTTTTCTCCTGTGCTTTGCATGCTCCTGTGCAGGGGGAGTGCTACTGGAGCCTGCAAGACAAAGCCCTCAGTGACTGCACAAATGAAGGCAATTTAGGGTCTGGGTGAGGGATGTGTGGGAGTGGAGGTGAAGTGCTTCTGCACCTCTCTGACCTAAGCAACTCTAATGGGATTTTTTTCTTCCTTCCCCAGTAATTGGTTAAGTCTCTTCAGACTTCGTTTCTTCCTTCAGAAATGTGTATGAAAACTATTCTTTTTCAAATATACCTCTGGAAATAAACTTTACCCCATTGTTGTGGGGTTTAAGCCCAGCTGGAAATTAATCAGGCAGCTGCTTGCTCAAACCCCCCTATCTACCCTTACCCCAGTGGAATGGAGAAGAAAATCAACAGTAAAATTTGTAGGCTGAGATAAGAACAGTTTAATTGGAAAAAAAAAAGAAAGGTAAAATATAATGGTAATGATGTTAATAATAAGGGAAAAAAAGCCAAGAAACAAACCAAGTGGTGCACAATACAATTGCACCATCACCTGCTGACTGATGCTGAGCCCTGATTGGCCCCCCATTTCCCAGGCACTGTTTATGTATTTACTGGACATAGTGTTCTATGGTGTGAATATCTGGAATATCCCTTGGGCCAGTTCAGGTCACCTGTCCCATCTGTGCTGCCTCCCATTTTTTTTTAGTGTACCTCCTCCAGGTACTGGCAAAATATGAGACACACACACAAACAATACTTGACTTGGGATAAACATGACTTAGCAAAGCCCAAAACATCAGTGTGTTATCAACAGCATTCTCATTTCGTGTCCAAAACACAACCCTGCACCAGCTACTGAGAAGAAATTAACTCTACATCATCTGAAACCAAGGTACCCATACAGCAGACCTGAGAATTTGTACTGCTAGAGATGATTGAAAATCTGAATATTCTCTAGCAATTTGTGCTCATTGAAGCCTCTTCTAATATTAAGAGATTCATAACTGTATCAGGAGAGGTTGCACTGAATTAAAAATTACTGGATTTGTAGTTTCAAGCTTCCTGTCTAAAAAAGATCAACTACTGATATATGCTATTAAATAATAAAAAAAAGGAAATGAAAAAATGAAGATTCCTGAAAAGCTTCCAGAGGGTGAGCAAAGACAGGGCAGTGGAAGTTTGAAGGGAAATCTCATACAGGGACCAAGGTGGGTGGTGGGGGTGGATTCTCAGATCTGTGCCCTTGTGCTCAGGAGCAGAGCAGGAGCCCCTGGTACCAAACACTTTGGGCAGGGTTGGGGGAAGAGAGAGCTCCTTTGTTTCCCAAGTGCAGGAGACATCTGGATGGGAATTTGACTCTGCTCAGATGTTTGTGCTGCTGCGATCTGGAAGCGTGGATTGACCGTAGCTCTGCCTGTGTGACTCAACCACAGCACTCCCTTCTGCTCTCTGGGCTGTCTAGCAGGTATAATGAGACCTTCTGGGATGCTGTTCCTGGCCCTGATGTTTCCAACACTGCTCCCATCACTCTCTGGAGTTTGGAGATTGCTTACATCTAATCTTGAATTTCTGGGTATTTATTCCTTTAGCAATTGTGGCACCTGCAACCTAAAATACTGCTGCAGACATAAAAACAGCAGAAGTAAAAAAGCCAACTTCTTAAGAGGTTTCCCATCTCCTCTTTTTTTTCCAGACTGAAATGAAAATGTTGTACAAGGCAGGTAAATGTCAACAAACTCTGTTTGGGTTGTTTTAGGTGAGACATCTAAATTATCTATTGCTATTATACAAAGAAAAAAGTTTTTGGTGTAGGAGTATCAGGTTCATTATGTCAACCACAAAAGAGACAGGATTTATTATTTTCAATAAACTCCAGTAAGAAACACAATGATCTTTAGCTTCACAAAGCTTAAAGGGAGGGAAAGGGTATCTGCTCCTGTATTTTTTTCTGATTGCACTTCTGTATTTATTTAAATGATGCTTATTACTGCTGAGAATTCGTTGGCTGACCACACAGCCATATTTTTTAATTAGCTTTGTGGCTGTCACAAAGTCTGTGAGTTTATTGCTTGTGTTCTGTGTTGTATTGTCTTCTGCTGTACCCAGGAGCATGAAATGCTGTTATGGAGAATCCAGTCTCAGATCAAGCTGGTAGGTTCAAGGCCATCTGGCTTGATTTGCCATTTGCTTATGAGAGGATCCCAAACAACAAGTTACACTCCAAGGGTTTGTGGATGAAGCCCTCAAATTCAGACCTTTGAAGTGGTCAGAGATCTTACTCCTCTGCCCTTTTGGTGCCTCTGTGAAGGTACATGCCACACACTGTGGCACCTCTGCAGAGATCCCTTTGTTACCTGCAGTCTTTTTCCTGTTGGTGGCTTAGGGATTCATGAGGAAACAAGAGATGGATAGCCACATTCCTAGCTAGTCTTTCAATATCAGATCATCCTGGAGGACATGGTTTAGTGCAGGCATTTACACACTTAAAAATGTGTTGATGTTGTGGTCCTTGTACATGAAATATTATATGAACCTCATAAATTAGCAAGGAGGAAAGGAATTTTATATTCTGACTTCACATGGGGAAAAAAAAGTGGAAAGGTGTATCTTTGTCATCCACGTGAGCTAATGACCTTGAGTCCAGAACATGATTTCAAGAATCAAGATGTGTTGAATATCTATAGCTACTGCTTTAGCTGCTGAGTTGGAGCACAAGACCAGAAAACTGGTTACCATGATGATTGCAGCTGTGAAAATTGTCCAGCATGGCTTCTTGTTCATATCTTGTTGATATGAATTTTGAACTTCTGCAAGGACCTGCTTTACCAGCTCCAATATTACTTTATCTTGCCAAAACTGGTGTTCCCAGGACGCTTTCTTTTTCTTTCTTGATTGTTATAATTTCGTTTAGAAGAGGAAAGGTGAGAGGGTTGCAGGAGCTAGAGATTATTGAGATAAATACCCAGAAAAATTATTCTCCAGGAGCAGAAAAAAATTTCTATGCCAATGGAGAGAAAGAGGGAGTAATGTTTACAAACTATGTTTGAATACAAGGCTGAAAGGAATTGTGAGAAGGCAAGAGCAAAGTTTGCCAACACTTCAGCTCATAGCAGGTAAGAAGGAGTGAGCTGGCCTGGTAGGCAGCTGTAGTGGTTGCATTTACCATTTGTCAGAAATGAAACTACTTGCAAATAATGTGATTTTAAACTAAATTACTCTGTTCTGTAGCAGCACTTATGGACTTTAATATTTTCCCCTGGGTTGTCTGCTGTTAAAAACAACAACAACAAACAACATCTGTATATCCTTGTTCTCTTTTAAAAGACTGCTGGGATGATTTGACATCAATTTGCTGTAGTAGAAAAGTAGGAGGAGAAATGGATTACTGGTGATAGATGACTGTCTGCCATCTGGAGAGATTTTGTGGCTGATAAAATGTGTGATTTGGGCACAGATGTGTGTTTGATCCTGTTTCGGTGCAATGGCTGTCAGAAAGAGCTGTGAAGAGACAGCCCTTGGGTCAAGGGAGTACCAACAGCTGTGGAAGGAGGAGCAGGTGCCATTGCCTCACCTTGTGGGCAGAGGCTAGGCTTTGGAAAGGTCTTGGATGTTATCAAATGATATATCAGATCCCCAGAAGTTGGAATTATTTCCTTTTCCTGAGAACAGTGTAAATCTTTTATCCTTTCCATGGTCCTTGTTCCTCCCAGTGCTGCCCAGAGCTCAGCTCCCAGCAGGACATTGCTCTTTCCACAACTCTCCTCAGGTTCTCTCTCTCTGTCCTTGGATTCTGATTTCTGTCCAGTCCTTTTGGGCAAGTCTCCTGCTTCTCACTCAGCTCATTTTTCTTACCAGGCATCTCCTTCCTTGAGGATATTGCTGTAGGCCTCACCAGTAATGGAGGGAACACATCTAATCTGGTTTCACTGGAGTATGTGAAATTTGATAGGTGTTTTCCACTTTCCAGCAGGCTCTCTCCTTGGAGTCCAAGGCTGTCACCATGTCAAAGGCTCCTTTTGCTCCCAATATATGAACCCCATCCTCCTCTAAATCCTAGTTATGATCCTTTTGTTTATAGAAAGTTAGTGCTGCATTTTTTCTGTCCTGCCATACCTGCATTCAGACAACTTGTTCCTTCCAGCTATGTCTGACAAAGCACAGCAAAAGTATCCAGAGCCCCTTTTTCTCATTTTTGTCTCTGTAGAAGTTTTCTTTTAATGTTAATGTGAAGTATCTTTTTTCTCTATAGAAAGGGAAAGGTTTCAGCAATCACAGGTGAGACATGAGCTACTGTTCAATGTAGATTGGTCAAAAGGGGAGGATTTATAACACTGTCAAGAAGTGTTATACACCTTGTAAGCCCTCAACAGCCTCTATTTCAAACCAGAAAAATTCAGTGTACACAAATAATACACTAGAGTAGGTTTGTCGACAATTTCCCTGCACACCAGCCTTTACTCTTCTGCAGAAAATGCATTTTGTTTTCAAACTCTGGATAGGGTTATATTTTAAATCATCTGTCTTAGCTCATGTACATTTTGACTCCTATGAGGCTGCTTATCTGACTAGTGAGTTACTGTTGAATATTCAACACAAAACCAGTCTAATAAGTCCCACCACTATTGTGAACCTGACAAGGAGAGCAGTGTTATGCAAATATTCTGTTGCTGAAGAAAACATTTCTAACAGATTGAATATAGACAGATGATGTATTCCTTTCAAGTAACAATGGAAATTTGTTTTCCTTAGTCTGAGGAGAAAGGAAAAATAGTATTAAGGAGCTAAAAACTAGGCCCATGTCCTCTCAAACACAGGATAACATTAGTGTTAATATGTCTTTTCCATTCAGCTGCTCCTCATGGGTTTTTATGGTCCTAAATGTAGGTATGCGTGCACACACAGTCCTTTAGCTGTACCTGGAGAAGGGAAAATAAGCAATTCTCTACTGTGTCAGAGCCAATATTCTCAGCTCTTAATCAAGCAGGGGCTGGTTTTATCCTTCCTAGGCACGTGCAGCTTGCTTTTCTTTGGAACTTGGTGTTTCTTGTTGACATTTTGAAACCACGTGCATTCAAACCTATGAACTCTTCAAACAGATTTTTCAAAGAAATTGTTCACCTGAACAAGAGGTGACTGGGTGGGGTTTGGCCGTAGTGGCTGGGTAAAGTTTCATTTCTTAACTTTCATGTCCTTTATTTCTTCAAAACTGAGATAAAAATCTCATTTTCTGATACATCTGTGTTTCTGTTTTTCACTTACCCTAAAAGAAAGACATGACCACTTGTTTTGTGAGGCATCCACCCTTTCCATAAAACACACGTTGGATGAAGCAGGAAAGGGTTTGCTTTATGATTAAATACATTTAGAGATTTTCTCTGCTTATTATTTTAATCAAGTCCCTGACACAGGGAACTCAACTTTTGGTTCTACACTAACGAGAGCTTCTTGCAGCTCAGTGGATAGTACGGTGAATACTGCAGCTCTCTCTAAATGTGGTATGCTAATAGAAAAGGCCACAGAATCCTTGAGGAGTGCTAGACACAGAGGTTCATCCAGAGATATTAGTAATTGTCAACACAAAACCTCTGCTGTACATTAAAGGAAAATAGCTTTATAGAAAATAAGCAAGGTTCAGAGAAAAATCCCGTCAACCCTCTAGACTCCTCATGTCATTACTGACTCCTGTCCTTTCTGTAATTTCTGAAATAACCTCTCTGTCAGGTTTTGTTTCAGCCTTCATCCAGGTTTCCTGGCTGTGATATTTATTTCTGCAGGGGTAATGCTTCATCATTTCAATTTTCCATCTGTTGAGAGCTGTGCTCCCGGATTCTGTTTCCTAAAAGCTCTGCTTATTCAGCTTTCACAGCAGGTATGTACAATTATGAGTTCCAGGACATGATAGATTGGTTTTCAAAAATGTGCTTTTAGGACTTGAGCAGTGAGAAATCAGAGTTGTTTGGGTTTAACCTGTGATTCTGCTACCTGACAGTAGGCTTTGCCAGATATATTTGATTTATCTGATTGGCAGAAACCCTTCACCTTCAAGAAGCTGGTGTCATCTTCTGAATCATAGAACCATCAAGGTTGGCAGAGACCTTTATGATCATCCAGTCCAACCATGGATCAAGAATTCTTGTTTAGAAGTTCCTTCTGCAAAAACTTTAAATTTGTCTTGATCTTTCCTGTGTCAGAAACAGAACTAGAAGATTTTTGAGGGAGACAGGTGAAATAAGAAGTACTTCAAAAAAGTTGCAGGCTATGTTTGTTTCCGTCTGTCTGTCCTCCCCTTGTGTTCTGTGAGAGAGAAAAGGATCCCCTGTGCCTAGGGCTAAAGTGGTCACTGGCTAACCATGTGACAGGAGGCATGAATTTGTGTAGGGTTAAAAATTTGTGAGGTTTTTTAGTTTATCAGGGGTTTCTACTGACACTTCTCAGCTTTGACAATCTGAGGCAATCTCAGCACTTCCTGAATACAGAAAGTGGTGAAACCCACCACTTCCAGACCACAAAATTCCAGTATTTCATATAACTTCCGGAGGTCTCACTGTTTAAATTCCAGCTTAGAAGATTTGAGAAGGTCCAAATTATCTTATTGCTTACAGTCCTGGCTCTTTCCTTACCAATTACCCACTGTTCCAAGTGACTGATGTTCAGAAATGATGTAGGTGAATTCAAGATTTGAGTGCTCATAAATAAAAGGGTCCCTAACCCCATCACTCAGGATATAAGTATTTCCCTTGGTGTCAGGAGAAGAGGCTGAGGGGTTATTCATGCCCTTGGCCACCATTTCTGACAAGGCTGTGTGAAGCAGCCCATTTCAATATGTGTGCCTGGCAGGCTTTAGATTCCTGCTTGTTCCACCTTATATACTGGAAAGGACCAATTATACCAGGAAGAAAGTGGTGGGAGTGAAACAAATCTGCTCTCTTATGTCTCTGGCAGCTGCTGTGGGAATCCTCAGAAACCTTTCCCTGTGTGCAGCAGAGCCTCTGGCTCCAGTGCAGAGGGAGGCTGATGGATTCAGAGCTCTTCTGAGAGAAGCAGAGCTCCTAATGATTGATGGCTGTCTGCCCCATGAACCATTTGTAGTGGCAATTTTTCACTCCAGCCCTGCTTTATCTCCTTTTTCTGGAAGGAAAACAATTGGAGAGGGTTGTCAAGGTCCATCCAGAGCTCCTGTTTTCCCCAGCTGCCTTAGAATCAGAGTGGAGGGGGCAGATGAAATCTGTGAAAACAGGTACAGAAATGATCTTCCTTTCAGTACATGAGTTTGCACTTTTAACTGTGTCTTGTTAAGTTACTCCTGTTTTGTGTTTTATTTTCAGTACTTGTATGATGGATTAATCAGCAATTTTTATGCCACACTTGTTCTCTCACACCACCCTCTAAGATATTTCTAAAGATATGTGTATTTATGCTTTACTCCAGGCTCAAAAAACCCCCAACAACACAATACAAGCCCATAAAAGGAAATTAAGCATAAAGTACAATTTAGCCAGCTGGCATGACATTTCCACCCCAAAGCTGGTCAAGAGCAGCAGGATTTGCAACCCACACAAAAAATACAGAAACCATTGAGTTGTCTTTGCAAAGAAATGTTCTTATTTGTATTGTTTTGATTTTTTAAATGGTATTTATGTAAAAATGGTTCAGCTCCTCACAGTTAGACCTGGACGACATTTGCCCAAAGAACAGTAACTTTGTCACAAATTTAAAAAGGTGAGGAGGGGAACAAGGAAAACAGCATCATAAGAACTAAAAGTACTTTGGAAGTTGACTCATCTTACAAGAACTTAGGACAATAGATGAATAAATGGTGATGATTGTTTAAATATTATTCCACGTCCTCCCATGTTAAAAATTCCTTATTTTGTTAGTGCTGATATCTTTTGGTTTGTGAGGTTTTGAAATTGAAATTTTGGGGGTTGGTTTCCAAATTATATTTTCTCCCACACTCTTTTTTAAGTGCACCCTCTATGAACAAAAATCTGAAATGAACAAAATGAGCTGACATAAAATATTACTTCAAACTTTTAGCCATGTCTTTTTATGAAAGAAAAAGCCTATTTGACTTGAACTCATGTTGACAATCAGAGAAACTGAAGATTAGGAAAATCTCTTTAAACTAAAAAATATCCTCAAAACTTGAATTCTGAGCTTCCAAATGTCAGTCAAATATTTAAACATTGGGCCTTTTTCTCTCTATTATCAACAAAATATTGGAAATAATATAAAAAACTGGTATAGCTTAGAACCTCACTCTGTTTTAGGGTTGTATTTTGTATTTTAAAGGATTACATTGGAAAATCTTGGATTTAACTAAAAATTAGCTCAAATTCTTATTTATCTGAGATCCTAGTCGCAGTGGGAAAGGGAATTGGTATTAGTGAACACAGGTACTTTTCCTGTCAAGGTTTGCAGACCATATAAGTATTTGACATTTGAAGGTTCAGACTGGCACTTGCAGGGACTTACTAAGAAAATCCCACCTTTAGACACACTAACACCCTGAAAATCTGTCTGGAGGTCTCCTGTGGGATCATGCTGGAAAGCATAACTGCATGAGCATTTTTTTAAAATTCAATTTTATTTTCTGTGTCTGCTTATGTTACTGAGGGATTTTTTCTTCCATTTGGCTGCACAATGTATACATTCATGAGTGTTTCTCCTTCCAAAGCTCAATTTACCTGAACCCTTTAAGAGGACAGTCACTGAATTTGCCTCCACATTTTTCCTCTCCTGTCTCATTCCAGCCAATGTGGATAAGATGCCTGGTTTTTGTTTTATCTGGAATGGAGTAATTTTCCTGGGGCAGATAAAGGAAGTCAGTGAAGAAATTGTTTGCAGATACACAAGACTTCAGCATTCAAAATAGGTTATGAGCCTGAGCTGTTCTCAACTCTGTGGTGTCCTGCTCAAGGGATGTGAAAGGAAGAGTTGAATCCTTGGAGCCAGAACTGTTCCAAGTGCTGTTGCTCACTTTGTTTACTAAACCCCAGTAAGATCTGAAGGTGCCAGCAGACAGGAGAGAGCACTTCTCATCAAGTGTCTATTATTCTGTGCTCTCTGCACACCTCTCCTTAATAGACCTCAAGAGCTCTACTGCAGTAGAATGAAAATCACATCATTATATTGCTAACACCCTTCCTTTACCTGTGAGGAGCTTTTGAGTCCTGCATCATGAACCCGTGTAATTTTTATACTTTTCCTCTAAAGGCCTTTTCATTGAATGTTGTGGTAGCATATGGGAGGTTCTCTTCGACCCTCTTGGTCTAAATATCTGTTTATTTGCATTTGCACAATTCCCACATTAGTAAAAAGATTTCTAGTTAGGATGGCATTTCAAGTAGTGATGTGGGAGCAGATGCCTTGTGAGAAGCTAACAGAGGATGACTAATGACAAGTTAAGGAATAATGGTGCAGAGAGGCGTCAAGAAATCAAGAGATTTGTTTTCAACCTGCAATTAAATGCAGAGGAGAGAACAACTTGAAAAGATTTTCCTAAAACTCCAAAATTATGCTATTTTGTACAGAAATGTTTTAAGAGTAAAACAAATAATTTTGCATGTGGAATGAGAATGGAGCACGTGCTATGCCAGGCTCCAGAGCCATCCAGTGTGGCTCCTCTTTATGCCCAGGAATCCAGAGAAAATGAGGGAGTCTCTGAAAGAGATGCACAAAACATGGGGTTTGCTACCCCCAAACTAAAAGATTTTCAATAAACCAAACAATTGTGGCTGAAACACTGCAGCACAACACTGAGATCTGAGACTTTGTAGGCCATACAAGGACATTCCCATCCAGTGCAGGGAGGCAGATTTTGTGTTTGTCCATCCTGAGCTAACAGGCTAGCAGAAGGACAGGTCTATATAAAAAGGATTCAATGCCAAATGAAAATACCTGTGGGACTTCTGTATCTAAGCTGCTGAATGTGCACCATGAAAACAGACTTCAGCCATATGGATTTCCACTAGATCTTTTTTCTTCCCTGTTGTTTCCAGTGGTAAAATGTCAGCTAACAAAAGAAATCTTGTCAGGAAGTGTTGTAAGAAGCTTATTTTTTCTATTTTCTTGAAGTAGTATAGTATAGTATATCTTCTTTACTGCATAAGCCTGTTTTTATATTCTTTGTAGTTAATCTAGGAAAAACCACTAACAATGAAAAGTAATGATATCTGCTGACAAGAAAAAACAATTAAAATATTTAAGACATCTTAGAAATAATTCTTTTTGAAACTGCAGACCTCACTGTAGAAAATTTCAGTAATAATCTGTAAAACTAAGTGCATTAGCTCCTTGTGTACCAAACCATAAATTAGCACTAGGGAGCAAAAGTGAAGTAACAAAAATTTGATTCGGCCTGGGGCTGTGCAAATTTTTATCTTCTGTGTGCTCTGATCTGTTAACTTTGTTAAGCACTAAATGTCTTCCTATTGATTTCACTGCACTTTGTGTCAGAGCTTGAAAAGTGATTTGAGGTTTTTGAAACTACCAAAAGGACTTATTTGAGGTATTAAGCAATCAAATCTATTATTCAGTTTTGACAGTTTCAGTATCAGTGTGTCCCGTCCCCCATCCAAATGCCTTCCTGTCATTTCTGTCTTTTCTATTCATTAATCTTCTGTCATTTTGTGTGTGATTGGATATACTTGTGTGGGCACACAGTGTGTGGTGATGGGGAGTGGGGCTGTGGCTGATCCCCATCCCCAGTGGGCACAGCTGTGAGCAGCACTGACAGCAATGAGCCATGGAGTGCCCAGGGACACTGACCAACACCAAAGGAGCAGAGGGCACACAGGGGCAGTGCATCAGCATGAGGGGATAAAAGGTTGGGCTGAAGAACAAGAAGGGCAGATGCTTGCAGCCTGCTGAAGTGGTGTGGTGCTGCTCTGTATATCATGGCTATCTCAACTGCAACATCCTTGCTGCTCTACGTGATGTCGCAGAGGTAAGGCTGAGTGTGTAAAAGATTGGTTCACATTTTCCTTTTGGAACACAGCACAGCAGTGACAAGATTTTGTGGCTGGATTTGGTCAGCAAGGCAGTGTCTATGTCTTGGAGAGCTGGTCCACACACTATGGAGTCTGGAGAGATTTCTTGCTCTTTCAGCTGGACTGCAAGTGTGAAAGGGTGTTACCACTGCTATTCTTAAAAGCTGAATGCAGCTTCTGTTCTGATAGGGGTCTGAGCATTGTAAACTTTGGTACAATTTTTCTGTCTCTTGATGCTGGTGTTGAGTAAGTTCAGGCAAAAGTCAAAATTAAGCTGTTTTGATGCTTCTGTAAGAAACTGTCACCTGCGGTTGAGGAAGCTTCGCTCAGTAGAAAATTGGAAAAGCTGTTTTACTCTTCCCCTCTGATATGACTCTGTAGTCATTGCCAAGAGTCACTCTGTTTGTTTCAAAACTCTAGGTGTGTCTCCTGTCTCTGAGAGGTCAAGTGTTGAAAGGGATGAGGTGCTGAGGTTTGTCAGGATTGCAAACTGTTGATAGAACTGTAGGTCAGGTAACAAACAGCAGGAGAAAGTGCTTCAGATGATGGGAGAAGGATGTGTTTGGACATCTCTCCTCTGACAAAAATACTGGTATGAACCTAGCATCCTCTAAGATACAGCACCTGAAATCCCACATCTTGCAAAGAATAATTTAGCCTCAGGGATTCTACTCAGTACTGTAAGCTAAACCTTGTGTTGTTCTTTTGTGCAGCATACTTGCACATGACATGATTGCATTTCTTTCTGAACTTTTCTTCCAATTTTCCTGGCCAGTCTCACTTCCCCTCAAATCCACCACACATCCATCTTGGAGGGAATACAGAGGTACCTCAGTCAAACAGGGATTTCTTTAAAGACTTCTAATTCTTTGCCAAGCTCAGGGCTTCAACCCCTCCAGTTGCATTTCCTGGAACACTGTTAATTCTTTGAGACTTTCTTCAGCTGACTGTGACATTGCATAACTGGGTTTTGTTGGTTGGATAGTTTCTTTTTTTCATATTCTCATATTACAGAGAATAAATAAGAGCAAGTAATAAGTTTAGGATAACTTTTAAAAGGCAAATTACAAATAATATTGATGGCCAAATAGAAGCCAATGGAATAAAATAATGCACTATTATTATGTTGGCTAATATTACTGTAAAAGAGTTTTAATTACCTGAGTTCCCTCAAGGCTAATAGCAAGACTGTACCACCTGTAGGTACTTGAAGGTGGTTGCCCATTAAGGAGGACTTGATGAAATTATTGCTCATATGAATACTATTCTGTTTGTCAGTTTGCACTAGGATGGATCAAACAAGGCAAATCATATTCAGCAGCAGGAACGCAGGTGAGGTGTGCCCAGAAATAGAATTATTTCTACAGTTACGGTGCTCAGAATAGTTCTCTCTTCACTGAACTGTCTCTGCTATGTTGATCCAGAGAGAAAGTCACAGGATTCCTGTGAAGAAAATTCTTAATGATCTCTTGAGGTTTGTGTCATGGAACTTTCTCAAAAATGCAAAATCTTCCCCCTTCCCTGTGAATGACTCATTCTTCCTCCTTGCTGGTGGTGCTGAGTGCAGGATTGCTTTGCAGCCCTCAGCACTGGATTCTGGTGCTATCCTATTAAATGTGTGACCTTGTGTCATTTGCTGCTCCTCAGGTATTTAACAAGTGTTTTCTAAAATATAACCCCTGGAGTTCTTGGAATTCAGTAATGGTATCAAATAATTAAGTGAAGGTCAGAGACAGTCCCTGCTACATCTCATTTGTAAGCAGCTGTTGAGGAGAAGCTGCATGTGGTGTACATTCTAATGAAGTTCTCCCTTTCAGAACATATTATAAGAGTCCTTGGGGATAATAGTGGCACAAGTTCAGATGTTTAGGAAACTGTAAATACAGACTTCACTTCAGGCAGGTGCTGCTGTCAGTGTGCTTCATGTAAAGTTTACAATCACTGAAGGCTGCTCTCGGATATAAGCACGTGTCATGTTCCATTCCAGTTCAAACGTGTGCTCTGCTGCTTTAGGATGTGGCTGTCTGCAGAAAATCACTTTACAAACAGCAAGAAACAATGTTCCATTTCAGGAGAAAGGGTAAGGTCCCTCCTTAGCTGGAAATCTTGTGCTGGACCCAAAAGAAGCCACGTTTGCAGTGAACAGTTATGCTCAGCTTCTAACTAAAATTCCTGAAAAATAAGATTTGAATCCATACATTTAGATTACTGTGTTGCCAAGCTGAAGAAATTTTTTAAAAAAAGAGGAATTTATGGTTAATATAGGATTTTTAGCCTCTTTGAGATCTCTCATAAGATGGCATGATTCTGAGGTAGTGTTTTCAGATATAAATTTTTGGTTTTCTTATATATAAAACCAGGTGTCTTAAAATGCCCCTTGGGAAACAAAATTTGAAAGCAAATATAACCAAGGACCTTGGGCCCTATAGTTTCAAGAAATGTTAGACTACATTAATTTCATAAGACTCAATCTTTAGATTTATCTAGATCTATTTCTTTCGATTTTTAAAAAATTAAAAATATTTGTGGCACACTAATAAAACCTATTTGAGCAGTCTGCAAGTTGTATAACTTATCACTTAACAATGACTTTTTTCAAGATTTTAATTAGGCAAAACATAATTAATTGTTGAACTGGTTATTCTTAGTGTTTAGCTGAAAATTCTTTCACAATCCAAACCAAATTTTCCATTGGCAAAATTTTTTTTGACCTGAAGCTGAATTCTTTTGTTCACACACAGGAAGTCTTTGGTGAGGAAAAACAATTCAGCCTTACTTTCTTTTGTATTGGGTGTTGTTGAAGGGTTTTGATGTGTTATTTATCTCCAAAGGATATTTGGAGAATATTGGAGACATATAATGATACACTGGACTCGTGTATCACTATATGTCTCTATATGACAATATTTTTCTAGGTAACCAAATATTTTCCACACTTTTAGCGTCCTAATGTGTATTTAACAAAACACTGATGGATAAGCTATTGGACAAATAGATTTTAGGTATCTTCATGGTTTTCCATCCCTAATTCTCTTCATTTAAGAGCACAATGGTTCCATGCAGGAACTAAATTTTATCTTTTTTCTGAAAATGGTTCATGAAAATTATGAAAAAAAGATAACTTTGATAGCAGGGACTTCAGTTTAATCTAATTTTGGATAAAAAAATACAGCAGTAGACAAAGAGTACTTTTCACTGCTTGTTTCAAATTTATGATCCTTGGTTAGTTGTGATAACTCTTCTGCTTTGCCCAGCACACAGCAACAGCAAAATACACCCAGCAAGGAGCACCCTCTGAGGAGTTTTGTCAGAAAGTGGCCCGTGCAGGTGGCATCCTGCCTGTGTGGGCAGGTTTGCTGAGACACAAATCACCAGGGGGGTTGTGTTGAGACTGGGGGACCCAGCACAGTGCTGTGCTGTCCCCAGATGGGGCTGGTGCTCCACGCTGCCACAGTGACACAATGTGAAATCCCTTCCTATCAGCTGCAGAGTGTTTTTCACGGGATAATTGAGAAGATGGGGAAAAGAAGAAAGGAGGGAAGCACCCTGAAGCATTTAGAGGGAAAGCAAGAGATGGGTCAGTTTTGTATTTGATTCTTGGTGCAGGTAACATTTGAACAGCTGAAGTTTATGGGGGTTATTCCAAGTCACACATAGTGTTCTACCTAGCTGCAGGAATCAACCATACTGCTACTGATGATACAAAAAGAAAAAAAGGTGGAAGGTGAAGAAACATCAGTTTCTTTCATTGTTGACTGTTTGGCTTCTTTCCTTGTCCCAGGTGACACAGGAAGATGAAGACAGTGGAGATAAAAGTACAGGAGCCTCAGATTTGTCAAAGACACTATACTTTCTGGCAACAAAACAGGAAAATTATATGTGCAGTTGTTAGTATTTTCTTTACTTTTGCCAAAACTAATTTGAGGACAAGGCATAGGCTAGTGCACCACACCTTTAGAAATTTGTGCTGTGTACAGAACAAGTTGAAGAACTGAAATATTTACCTGCCTGGGGTGAAAAAGAAATCTTTATAATTCCATCCAAGGGTGTCCTTTTAAACAACTGAGAGACTTGCTGACAAATTAGGGCCATCCATGGAGAAAGAGCAGGGCTGTGATTCACCACACCCTCCTGGGAGCTCATACCCAGCTGTTACGGCAAGATTGTGCTGGAATGTTTGATATTGATTTCTGGAAACCTGTGTGACAGGGCAGATGAGCTTTGACTGAGAGCCCTGTGTCCTGACATAAATGGGGAAATCATTATTTTAACCTGAGTTTGAGCAATTGGAAATTCAAAACTGAATATTGGTTTAACTGTGTAAGCTCATAT
Organism: Molothrus aeneus; assembly: GCF_037042795.1. NCBI lineage: Eukaryota > Metazoa > Chordata > Aves > Passeriformes > Icteridae > Molothrus > Molothrus aeneus. Next base: position 26,787,405 of record NC_089653.1, on the reverse strand, counting down.
CCACCCTAGGGCATGGGGAACAGTGATAAAAGTCTTTTAACTTCCACACCTACAAGAATTTCACAAGCTGTAAGATTTTCTCCCTAGAGTGCCAACGCTGCCTCAGTTTGGGAAAGTTTCTTGTGCTGACTCATTGGGGAATTTTTGTTGTTGTTTTTCCTAGTACCTGTGCAATATGTTTGAAGCAGCAGACATTTCTTCATACTACTGGAAATGAGGGGAGTATGAACTGATTTGTGAGTTAGAGCACTTCTCTTCCCCACTCAAGGAATGATATTTTGTCCATAAAGCTGGCGTGGCTCTGCTGCTGGCTCAGTCTTGGCCAGCTGTGGTGGCATCCCTTCAACTGGCTGGCAGGCTGCTTCACCCTGACCTTTTCCAGCCTAAAGGGGGATATCAGCTCTCTGACATCACCTCTAAAGCCAGCCACAGTCAATGGATACATGAATCTCTGTGTGAGTCTGAGGAATATTCAGCAATATATACACAGGATCGCTTCAATGTACCTGGGACAAAGGCATGAGGAGATACAGAGTGTACCTTGTTTGTTAAAAGCTATGGGTCTCAAGCTGAACATCCAGAAAGGAAATAAAGGTTTTGCTTCACCTTTCTGCAAAAATTGATTTGGTATGTCTTGTTTGTCATAGGCTTTTCTCTGTATTATTGGGCAGGATAATAAAAGCAGCGCTGTATAACCCTTATCCACAGACACACAAAGTCTTTAGGAAGCTGGGTAAGAAGCTCGATTTCGGGGAAGAGAAGATAAGGCTCACTAACCCTGAGCCCAGATTTTCTAGAGCTGGAGGGGATTTTACACTGAAATTCCTTTGGAAATCAAACGTAATGAACACCTATTTCTTTAATAGCCTTTGAGAATTACCCCTTAACAATTTGTGCTGCATGATTCTTGGAAGAAGTTAGTCAGTAAAAGACTGACCAGTCTCAGCACTCCTGTTATATAGGCTTTATAAGTAGTTCACTGTGTTCACAAGTTTCTTAACTTTTCTTATGGAGAAGTCAAGCAGCAAGTGCATATTTTTTTTTTCTGTCTCACACCTTGCTCTATGGTAAATGTCTTATCTGTTAACTGGATTTCTCTCTCCTCCTACCTCTACAGAAGGAGCTGAGGGGTTTAAGCATGAAGGGAGAAAGAAATGGCTTTAATTAAACACATCACTTTTTTTCTCTAATATTCAATCATAGTACCTTACTATGAAGAATACCCTATGCATGAGGCATCAAAAGGTGGATGGCTACAGGAGGGGATGCTGTCACCAGCAGCAATGGCAGAGTGTTACTTTCCAGCATTTAAGTGCCCTTGGAATCATGCTTCATCATGGTGTTAAAGGAATAATGCAGTCCTGGCTCATGCTGGCAAACATCAAAAAGTAATCCCAAATCCTGTCACAATGCGGTGAATAATCACAATGAGCTATGTAGGCTGCTGGATATGCTACCAAGAAAAGCAGGAAAGCTTCAGCATCTGGCTCTGCATTGCAGCTCCCAAAGACCTGCCTGGGTCTGTCCTGCAGAGCTGCCAGCTCAGCCAGAGGCTGTTATGGGACAGGCACCCTTTGGAGCCCTGCACTGAATTGTTTCACTGCATGTCTGCCACATCGGTAGAGGAAATAAAGCAGCTGGCTGGAGGCAGAACTGCTGGGGGAGAAACAGCAGGGAGATGTGTGTGCCTGTGAGAGGCCCAAGAAGGTAGAAAACCAGAGGAAAATAGAGGAGGAGACAGTGGGAGTGGGATTTGGTGCTTGTTTGTGCCCTAGGGAACGGCTGACAGATTGCAAAGAGAGTGGGAATGGGGAGAACCTGCTGGCAAGCTACCAGCCAGGACTAAGGACAAACACTGGGGCATTTCAGGGATCCTGCCCTGATGCAAAGGAATTCAGGCTGGAGCAGTGGAGCAGAGTTTCTCCATGGATAACACCTTGCGCTGCTCCCTGGGAGCAGGAAGGTGCAGTGTGATGGGCATGGGCTGTTCTGTGCTCTTGCCTCATGCCAAGGACTTTAATAGTCCTAGGGCCAGTCAAAATAACCTGTCTGTTCCTAAGCAGATCTAATATTTAATTTCAGTTCTCTAAAATAGGCATGAAAGGAATACAGAAGTTGTCATTACAGTTCATACATAAAATCATACCAGCTGCTTATCTGTAGCTATGCTGGTTGTTTTCAGGTGTTGTGAAAAAGAATAAGCAGCTCTGCAGATGATGAATAGTCTAATGAAGTCAGGGAAAGCTGCATAATTAAGCAAGGTTGAGGTAAAACCACAGCTATTTTGGAGGAGTTCTAACTTTAACAAGGCCAAGATTTTACCTCAGGTCTTCATAGAATAGTTTACCACCAAAGAATTTTTTTTTCCTTAGCCCTGAAGGATGAAGGCTTATAGCCTTAATTTTATTTATCCCTTCTTACATAACCATGAATGCTCTCATTAGCCATATAAATGTCTAATACCCTTCCAAATGCTGGTAAACCCAGCCAGTCATTAGTAGCCCAAGGGCAAAATAATTCTTTTCACCAGTGCTGCAGATTTATAAAGTTTGAGCCTTATAACATTTTTCTCTTAGGTGGGCCAGGAATATGCCTAATTCATTTCCTTATAGTTAGAAAATTACTATTAAAGTTTTAAAAGTTTAACTATTGGAAAACATCTGCATTTTGTTCTTTGGATCTTTTAAACTTGAGAAATCATTGCAAATATTCATTGAGATCAACTTATGTGGAGGTTTCAGTCACACTTTTCAAATTTCCTGCATTTTGAAGAATAACACACATTTCTGTGGGGCTGATTTACTTCCCTTCCACACAGATCCAATCACCCTCACTTTGACTGTAGAAAACTATTTCCACTGTGAATTTAAAAATATGGTAGCATGATTTTCACTCTAAAAGAAATGGCTTTCTGTTTCTCTATGGCTCTTATTTTTCAGTGCTTCATTTGGAGTTTTCATTGCATGTGTGTTTTCACATTTAGCCTCTGGCAGGTTTTTGTGTGTGATTTATGATGTAGTCAACGTGTTTTGACTGAACTCCAGCTGATCAAGAAGAAGCTATTTTAAAAAGAAAAGATGACAGTGCACAGGAAAAAGCCCAATATTCTCAAAAAAATTAAAATAAATTGGTTGGTAATGGTAATAGCTTTGTTCAAACACTGCTGTGTGAGGGGTCTTGGTAAACAGCTCTGTCATTGAATGGTTGTGTGATAACAGGTAAATGACTTCCCTACAAATATTGTTTTCCCTAATCCCTCTCATGTGCTTCTTGTCAGCACTGATATCTCCAGAGGCAAGATGGGCTATTTGCTCTTGCAGTGCCTGCAGTGATGTTGGGGATGCAGGAGGCAGCTGAGCTGGTCACAGCTCACTGAGATGAAAGAGTGAGATCCTCTCCCTCCTTCCCTGGCTCTGGCACTCACCTGTTTGCATGGGGAGCCAATCTGCCTCTCTAACCCAACTAAGGGCTTTGCTTTTTGCCAAGGCAATTTTCTGCTCTTTTGTTAAATGGAATTGATGCACCATGGGGTCAGATCTGAGCCACAGCTGTCTCAAGGTAAAGCATTTGCAGTGCATGGCATGGAATTAAGGGAAAAGCAAGAGAGGACTGGGTGATGAGTTGCTGATTTGGTCTGAAAACTGCTGTAATCTGTGTAATGATGTGAGTTGTTGCATTTCTCTACCCCAGTACAACCTTCCATTGTGAGCTTGGATGAGCAATGCTGTGGTCTTCTGCCCGAGATCTGTGTTACTACAACAGACAGGCTAAACATCAGTGGTGTGGCTGCAAGCTGTTTGTTGAGAGTCACAAGAATTCAGAGCACTGATTGTTACTATATCAACATAAGCCAACATTTTCAAAAATACTTGCTTTAAAGTAAATATCCAAGTTACCAAGCATTCAATCGTCATCACTTCACCTCCCTATTTTTCACTTTGTTTTGTTTTATCAGTGATGGATAAATCTGAATGTAGGTTGTTACCATATGTGGGTCAGACTGTATAGATTTTGGAGTGTTGCATCAGGCTGGCAGGTTTGACAAACCAGGCCACTGTTTTGACAGAGATGTCTTTTTATCTTCCTTTCTGGGCTGAAACTCAATGCTTGTCACAGAGATGTTCCTTTAGCAGCCTCAGAAAGGAGCTGAAATCTGTCAAGTAAGAAACTACAGTACCAGGGCTTTGTGCTGCTAATGTGACTGGGGAAGGGGACAAGGCATCCTGGCAGCAAGTGTTCCTGTCCCTGCTAGCATGGATGAGCTCTTGGCTGTGTCCCTCTCCTTTCTGTAAAATACAGATGGCCATGGGTGAGATGAGGCTGTGTTTTGGCAGATGACAGTGACCCAGAGTGGTGTGCAGACATGCAGTTTGTTGCTAACCAATATACAAACTTCCTAGCTGCTGTCATCCTCTGCAGATGTTTACCCTCTGAATTTTCCTGTGAGCAGTATGAAATTTCCTCTTCCCAGTATGCAAAGCAGCAGCTCACCTGTCACTGAAATTTGTGTGGTGTTTTAGAGCAGCCAATTGTGCAGAGGCTTGCTGATTAAAGACACTTTTGAAAACCAGCAGCTGTTGTCAAATGTGGCTGATGCAGGTTTCAGAGACATTGCATGCTGTGGGAACACATCCCTGACAGATTTTGGCTAAAAGAACATCATTTCTGCCTCTAGTCCATGGCTGGCCCTTGCTGGCTCACCAGTCCCACCATGCTGCTGGTGGAGGGAACTGGGCAAAGTTTTTCCCTGTCTCACTTCAGGACAATCATCTGCACTAACACAACCCTTTGGGCCTTTCAGAAATGCAGCTGAGTGTGTCCAAAGTGGACTCAGGGATTCTCATGCTGCCCCAGTGGCTGGCAGAGCTGTGGGGATGCAGCCCCAGGAAGAAAACACTCACAGGCAGAGGGAAGACCTCTCCCCAAACCCAGTGCCATGGTCATCAAGGTTCATGGCCATCATTTGCCTGTGGACTCACACTTATGGGCAGTGCAGTCTATCCAAAATGTGTTTTAACTCCAGAACACACAGTCTGAGAGCTGGGACCTGGCTCTTTAGCCCATCCCATGGGCAGCCTATCTCTTGCATGTTCATTGAACTGTGTCTGGTTTAGTGCTTTAAGCTTGGAGAGAAAAGGCTCATGAATTTGGACACAAAGGTCTCAGCCCAGTGCTCACATTTCACTGAAGGTTCTCTGGCACCTTTTTTCTTCTACTAAAGAGTGCTTGCCCTAGAGACAATTTTCCTTGTAATTTTCTCCTGCAGTATATACTCCAGATCACAAAGACATACCACAGCTATATTGGCCATTATGGTTCCTCTGAGTTTTCCTCCTTTAACCATAACAAAATTTAATTAACTATTTAGGAAGTGAAACCTCTAAACACACTTCTGGTTTCACCGTTTTTTTGTTACATCCCGTAGTGAACAAGGCGGACAGAAAGGATTATTTAAAAATAGCTTTGAGGTAACACATTACTGAAGTAATTTCAAACAATCTGAAGGAGTCATTTGGAATGACAGCTTTTATTACTTCCTCTGTTAGTAGATTAGGGGATAAAATGCAAGTGATTGAAATGAAGCAAGAAATATTTTTCCAGGTGTTTGTAGATGATACATTAAATAATTTAGTAGCTGGGAACAATGTGTCATGCAGTCATTCAGCAAAAAGAAGAAAATTGAGGGTATAAAATTCCCCCAGCTACTGTTCTGGTCTTTCTGATGTTTACATCAGCAAAGAGATGGAATAACAAGTGACAAATCTGGCCAGTATAGTCGCTGTTTCATTCCAGTATGCATTTTCTATTTGAAAACATACAACTGAGAGGCCCCCAGGTGTCTCTCTAATATCTTCCTGTTGCTGTAATTTTTTCTTCTTTCATAATTACAAGTTCTTCCAAATTATTAGCTACATGTGCACTCTGATTTTATATCCTTCCCTTCCTAGAGGCCTTGTCTTTTCCTAAGTATGGGGTACGTATTTTGTACTCATTAACATCTAGTTTTCCCTTTGATCTTAGCTAATATCTCTAGCCTAGACTGGGCTATAACATCTTTTTTAAGACATACAACTAGGAGCATATAAGAGTGAGGTATAAGCTAGCAGAGATTTTCATTTGCATCACTTTCATCGGGAAATAACATAATAATGCCACTGCAGTTTCAGTGCAGCTCCCAGTCTGGCACAGATAAAATAGCTTATGGCTGTAGAGACTCATATTGATTCAAAACAGTTTGGTTAATGAAGATAATAGACACCATTGTTCATTTTAAATAGGAGAGAGTGGTGATGATGAGACAGACTACAAGTGGGTAAATAACTTTCATATATTTGTGCAAATTACTAACCCACTTGTAGCTTGAATGGCTATGTAGTTCATTTAATTTGATCATCTTTCTCAAAAAAACATCTACAAATGGAATAGACTCTTCTCAAACACGAGCATCAGTTGCTGTTGTTGGTCAGAGGGGTCACCTGAGTCTGAATCTGCAGATGGTTTGTGAACACTCTCTTATGGAAGGCTTTATTCGTTGGACTGTCTTCATTTTTGTTTTGGCAAACAAAAGGGGTATTTGGTTAAGGATGTCAAAATTAAATTTTCACCTGAGCTCTGCTTCAGAGAATCCAAACTACTGACAAACTGGGGCATTGGACTCTGACAAGAAACTTCTTTGAGATGATGAGAAGCTGAAAATTTCTGGTTTCGTATCCTTGTGATTGCCTGCTGTAATTGGATAGTTTATCAAGAGAAGTTGTGTTATATCCATTTGTGGGAGTTTTCAGGACAGTTTCATTTGAAATGGCAGGCTGGATTCAGAGGTTACTTTCCAGCAATATTTCCGTAGCTTTGTGATTTAAGGCGTTTGGGATTACCTAAAAATCAACTGTGAGTTCTTCAGAATTTGAAACTTGGCATTTTCCTCTCTGAATGTTACCTATTGTGATGTAATGTTGGAAACTCCACAAAAGTGAGAGTCTGGATTTCACTAATTTTCACTGTTTTCCCCTTTAAAGCTTCTCTGATTGTATAAATGTCATGCTCTTACATGATGCATCTACACACAAAGGGACATTTACATGAGAGGTTACAAAGGTCAGGAGTGAGGCAAGTTTTAGGAGAGAACCAGATACTTGTAGGGATTTTGAATCTTTGATTTAGTTTACACAGAACAGAAGAAAATACTGGATTAATCTATGTTTCTCTGTATCACTGCAAAAATTTGAAAATTGTGATCCACAGCTAAATAATTCTCAAGGAAGGAGTTAAAATAATGGTTTGATTTTCCTTTTCTTTTTTGACCTGTATTATTTCTGAGTTTCTAAAATTAATTTCCTATTCCCTCCCATTTTCCGGCCCTTCAGCTTTTGCTAATTTTAGAAATGTTATTTCACTGCTTAAATTAGGTAGCTTTATCTTTTTTTTAAAAAATATTTTATTATCCATTTTTTTTCTTTCCCTTTGGTATGGATCATTTGCTGTGAAGCAAATAGTATAGTCATTGTTTTGGTAGTCAACACTGTATTTTATAAATTCTCCTTACTACTGATTTAGATACTTTGCATATGGACGTGTATAGAAATATGACTGAGTGAATGGAGAAATTATATTCCATTCATCTGGTCTGATCCATCAATGCATAGTGCTTTTCATTTTTATATTACTCCAGTGCTTGGAATAAGCAGCAGCCCCAGCCTTCCCTCTCCCAATACTGTCAACTGCAACAAGATCTTAACTTGCACAAATAATTGTTTTCTCTAGAGCACTTGGCTTCTGACCTCAGCATTGACAAAAATTCCTGAGGCCCTGCTGCTGCTGGGCTTCTTGGGGCTTTAAGTGCTGTCCTGGCACAGAGTCTGCATCAGGTACTTTGAAGCTCTTGGAATAAAATCTTTAATTTTAGAAAGCAGATGAAATAAGATTAACCTTGGTGTTTGTGCCTTTATATGAAACATGTTGTTTTCTTTAAATGTAAGGAATTGGCCTGACATTTTCAGAAGCACCACTGTGGTTATGTGGCAGAAGTTTCCAAATATCAGACTTGAATTATACTCAGTTCCAAGCAGCTATTGCCTTCTCTCCTCTGAACTGTGTTTTGTTAAACACACATTCAAGTCTCAGAGCAGTTTGGAGAAAAACAGGTTCCTATTCTAGAAACAGTGTTCTAAGAAGAGAATTTAGATAACCTTCACCCAAAAGACCTTTCTAAACCAGCTGCATAAAGAAAATATGATAATATGTGAAAAAACAATCCTGAGGCTCATCTTGCTCTGGTTGCATGTAGATCAGCTTTGCACTTGTCCTTGTGTTTCCATGCATATTTAAATTACTTGTCTCTCCTTTGACAAAATCTGGTTGTGGGTCTCACTGGAAATCTGAGGTCCTGGTTTGCACTTCTACCTTGTTGATAAATCAGAAGCTCATAATTTTAGGCAAGGATGTTGTTCTCCCCTGTTGTAGGGCAATATTTTGGGAAAAAAAGCACACTTCTGAGTTTATAAAGAGAGCAGAAAAGCTTCTGTTTCCTTTGAAGTTATACAAGTCTCTTTGCAGACAAGCTGTGCCCCTGTGCCTGAGTTTACCGTTTTCATTTCCTTTCATGCCGACTACAAGAACTTTGAAAGTCAAGTTTTGACATAGATTGGTAGCAGTGGCAAATCGAAAAGCACTTGAAACACACAGAGTGGTCTGAGGTCTTTGCTTTGCAGCTTTTGCACGCTCTGAAGTAACTTCTGAGTGGTGAAAGATCTCTCAGTACATGAAAACCTCGAGTTGCCAAACTCCGTGTGAGCTGAAGGGAGTCTGCGTCTGATCTGCACTTCAGGTTGCCCTCTTGATCTGCCCCTGCCTCTGATTCTATCTGTGTTACTTTTGATGATTATTTTTCCTATAGATCAATAGTTTTGGAGTGTGGGTGTCTGGCAGACTGCTTCAGGCAGATCCTTGCTACTCCTTAATAAAAAAGAGAGGCCAAGCTGAAACGTGGCAGAAAATGAGAACAGCAGTGAGAATAAGGCTGAGACAGAGTGAATGAGAAAAAGAGGGCTAACACAGGCTAGGTATTGCTGGTGTCTGTGTTAGAGGAGATTTGATAAGGCTACTGTGTTGCCCTTCTTTTAGAAGTTGTAATAAATTCCTGTCTAACAATTGCTTATTTGATGCTTAATTAAAAAACTTGGAACTTGCAATTTTCTTCTTAATCTATGCATATTATCCTCCTTCTCCTTCTGAGAGGGATAATTTAAATAGAAATTTTGTTAAAGTAGATTTGAAGGGATGATAGAAGGCTTTTACAACCCTTAATCAAACAGAAACAGTTTCCCATGGAATTTTTTTTTCTCAAATAAATAGATGCTGGTTTGCAAGTCCAGTTTTGAAGCAGTGGGATTCTTTAGAATTCTCTGCTCATTAAAAAGCCAAACTTGCATTAGTGAAAAGCAGGTCTCTCTCTAGCTGCTTTCTGGAAGAAAAGTAATGACTGAGGAAAGAGAAGGAAAAGCATAAATCAAATATTCCTTATATTCCGTCTGTAATTCTCTCATTTATGAACTACCAGTATTTTAAATTAGGGTGATAATTGCTGTACCTGCGTTCTCAGAGGACAAAGCACAGTATAGAGCCTTTCACCATTACAGAAATGTAACCACCTCTGAGGTGAGAGACTTGATCCCAGACAATGGATGAGAAACATGTTCCCATCCCACTGAATGCTGGCATACCATCCTTGCCATTTCAAACACTTGTAGTCTTCCTCCCAGTTCATCTTGTGCTTCCCCACAGCACAGACAAAGGAAAATAGCTTTTCCTTTATTCCCTGGGTAAGGGCTATGTGTGTGTTCTGCTATCCAAGGTCCTGCACACAGTAACCTCATCTCTCACAATGGACAGACTCAATACTTCTCTGCATTAAAAAGGCACAGTAAATATGATATTTTATATCAAAGCACCGTTGCCTGGTTCTGCATCAGAAATAACATGGTATTGTAGGGGCTCAGATCCTTATTGATTAAAGCTCTTCCAGGACTGCAAGCAAACACTTGAAGAACATTTGTTACTTTCTCTCGAACTGACAAAATGTTCCCATAAATATTTGTCCTTTATGGGTAGAAAGAAAATCTATATTACCACAGGTCATATTATTCTGGGATGTATTTGCTTAGTGTTTCTAAAAGAAATACATGACAAATACAGATGCTTTTGTGCCCATGTAAGCTGACTTTGAACTGGTCTTTTTCAAAGGTCAAAACCTCATTATTGACCTGAGCTTGCTAACAGCTGCTGGGGTAACAGCAATTATGACTTACCTTGTGTAAGCACACTTGATATTGACCCAAAATCTGCATGTTTGGAGATCTGTTAAAAGCTTCAAAAAAAAAAAAAGCTATTGTAATTGCTAAGAAAAAATGTACTAAAATGGGAATGCTAACAAAACCAGTGTGAAACTGCAGAATAATCTAGGATATTATATTAGCATAAAATATAATAAAAAAAATGATTTATATCTAAAGAATGAAAACATGAAATGAATGGACTTGCTTTAGTTTGTTCTATTTGAAACATTTTCAGTTTCCAAAAGGGAAAGGGCTGAAAATGTTGGCTACCCTGAAATCTACATCTTCTCCATATTGCTTTCTCACAAATTTTCACACACTGCCAATATTATGTCCCAATATCTCATATCATAGGTGAGAAACTATTATCTACCATGAAAAATGCTGTGCTTTGAATGTCAACTCTTATATTCCCAAACTGTTACCACAAGCAACCCTCACTGCTTGTGTGAGCCACCTGTGGTTTTTGCAGTAGTGAGCAGTGTATTTATTGCACTGGCACTTCAGAAACTGCATTTTTGTGGCACTGGCACTGAGGTATGAGACCTTATACTTTCCTTTCCCCTGTGCCCTCTATCTGTTTAGTTTTGTGAAATTTTATACCTCAAGTACTGCAGCTTAATTCATACTTTAAAATGTCTGTTCAATGAGCCTTGATTTCAAGCAATTACTTTAGAGCATCTCACAGAAGAAATGCATGATAATGACTATAAAAACAAGAAATGTGGCACCCAACAATATCCATTTTAATGTCCTTGAGAGAGCATGTTTTTTCTGGCTTTGCTGTCTGGGGCACAGCTTCACTCTTTTGTTCCTGTTGTGTTGAAAGGAATATCAAAGTTGCACCTGAAATGTAAGAACAGGAGGTAAAAGAGGGTGCAAGAGAGGTGACGAAGAAAGGGCAAATTCATTAATGTTTTAAGAACTACATCTGACTCCCTAGGTGCCTGTGTGATAAGTTAATGCCTTTTGATTTTCATACCAGTCTTTTCCTTCTCTTCAATTTACAAACTTTGATGTGCTACTTTAGAAGGAAAAATGTGCAAATTATTTAATTATGGGGTTTTTAATTTCCCTGGCAGCTGTGGTCCAGTAATACTGAGACATTCAGATGAATTCCCGCCTCTCCCCTGCACAGGATCTCTTTGGGGTAATAGCCATAGGAACACACCTTGCACTGTAGCTGCAGTCAAAGCATTTTCCTTCTTTCCTGTTTGTTGGTGAATCCTCAGCCTCGTCCAGATTATTTTTTTTCCCAGATGATTTTCAGACAGATTGGTTTCCTAGTCATGTTCTCATCTCACCAGATTAAGAGTGAGACCAGGGTGACAAGGAGCAATATTTCCAATACCTTTGACCAGCAAGCCTTGCTCCCCATGGCAACCTGACAGAAATGTCACAGGACTGTGTCTCTTTCCTTCCTGCCTCATCACAAAATCTGTACATTTTCCTTCTTTAGTATGCAGTGCAGCACTGATCTGCCACATCACTGCAGCTCTTACAATCATTCTTGTCATAATCAGGCATACTATAAAATCATTAGATTAATTAGAGTAACCTTGCAGTAATAAGACTTGTTGTGCAATTACCACAGGAATTACATAAAACAGTTGTGTGCCAGGTTTGCCTTCTGTTTCTTGTAGAAACACAGAGCACTTAGGCACCCTCCCCTCTCAGAGCTGCTCCTCCTTGTACAACACCAGCAATGCAGACAGATGGAGATGGAAATTTCTTCCAGGTCTCAGCTCTTTTTATTTAAACTGTCACTATCATATTGTTTGTTGTTAAAATCTGTATTTGTGGGTTTAAACTGAGGCTTGTTGAAAGGCCTCTGCAAAATACCTTGAAACTCTCCTGCCTTAGCCATTCTTGTGACAAGAACATTTCCTGAAGTTTTTGTGTGATCATCTTTAAAATGCAACATTATTAATAATGCTTGATCCTAAACTTGAACAGTGGTGTAGATGAATGAATCATTTTTACAAGAAGTGATCCAAAAACATGAGATGATAAAGAATTTCTTAGCTTGCAAGCTGACTGTGCAACAGATTTATCCTTCTTAGAGTCACAGAGTGTTTGCATGACTGTGAATTACTCTTAGGAGTCAGCTTTCCGGTTATGCAGCTGTGCAGGGAAGGTAGGGTTGTTTTTTTTTTTTTCGAGACATTGTGAAGCTGAAGAACAATTATTGAAAAAGATATTGTGTGGAAGAGTTCACTAATAAAGCAAGGAGTTTTCTGTGATAGTTGCATGGTTTGTATCAAGGGAGGATTGTCATAATTTTGAGAACTTTTAGTGTGACTTCAGCTTGCATCTTATTAGTTAACAGTGCAACATTGTGTTGGCTAGATGAGATCCTGAGCTAATAGCTCTTTTTCACCTCTGTTTTGCAGTGTAATTTGTTCTTAGCTCTTACCTAAGATGTTAGTCTCCTGTACTGTTTTGATATTATTAAGAAATTATTATTCTAAGCACAGAACTAAATTTCGCTGGCAGAAAGAGCATCTTCAGGGGTTGCTATAGCAAATATAATGTTGAAATCCCCTTGGCAGCAGTGAGATGGAGCCCTGTTAATATGCAGAGTATAGTCCCTAGTTCAGAAAATCATGCATAATTTTGCTTGATTCTATTAATGCCCCAACATATTTATTTCAGTTGCATGAGTACAATTGGTCAGATATGAAAGAAAATCTTTTTCCCTGTTAAGTTGCATTATGTGTAAATTATGTGGGAGAGTAGGTAGTGACATTTTAGGCAGGTAGCATTGTATAGGTTCATGGGAAGCAAGAGAAGCTGTTTCTGTGTAGTTGTGTCCATCACAGATTTTTGCTTCTATTTCCTGAAGTGAAGGCAATACCTGAGCTTTTACTGTTCTGCAGCTCTGACAGTGTTGGTTATCTGGAAGTTTGGGGAAATCGTGACATGTGTCAATTTAGAACCTGAGCTGGGTTTTTCCCAGTCTTTATGCATCCACATTTACGGTTCTGTGTAATGTAAAATGTTTCTTTTCCAGGATTTTTGCTGTTTCCTAGCAAAAATCCTGAAGAAGTAACACAGCAAGCCAGAGGTGATGCAGCTGTGCTTGCAAGTAAGGGATGAGCCAGTGTTCCAGTAAGGCAAATGCATTTCCTTGTCTCTGTGTTGCATGAAGATGTGTTGTAGGGTCTGTATTGGGATTTTTGACTTGTGAATGAATTGCAGAATTGCAGCCACCTAGGAGCAATATGGGTCACTTCCAGGCAACTTCGTAAGTTGCCTTTTGCAAATTAACCAAATAGAGTTAAAGACAGTGTAAGCACCGTTTCTCATTGCTATAAAACAACATTACACTCTAATGGTTGCACTGAAATTATTCAACTTTTAAGATTTATTTCTGAATGAGCACTTATGCACTGACAAAATACAGCTTGAACTGATTTACACTCCCTGGGGGGAAAAAAACCCAAAAAAACCCAACAAACCTGTAAATTACCACTTATTTGCTCTTTAAGTATCCCTTGTTTTCTCAAAACACAGAGGGGTGATATTTCCATAAGTCTTCAAACTTATTGATTTGCTCCTTGCTAAGGCCCCAGATCACTTGTTAACCAATCTCTGGCCAGTTTGTATCTGTGAGGGGCTGGGTCTGTTATCACCAACATGTTTTGTGCTGGGCTCAGGCAGAGCTCCTGCAAGGCTCTCATCCAGTCATACTGGCTGTGGTATTGTAGCAGTCTGAGGTGATGAAACTCAGAATTTTGTTCAGGGTTCATGTTTAAAGTGAAAATTTCAAAGCACTTCCATAGAAGTAAGTGTCCCTGATCTGCAGGCACTGCTTGTGCAGATAAATGCAGTTGTCCTCCTGGAGAATGGCTGCTGCTCAGACCCCCAGCTAGGCCCTGCCTTCTCCTTTCTTTACTCACTTTCAAAGCTTTCAAGAGCCTCTTTTCTCGTGCTACAGTGACTAATTTCAGAATGAGCTCCTTTATTCACAGAGCAGCAAGAGATAAGCACTTTATGGAGAGTAGCAAAACCTGCTCCATTCCTTTTCCTTATTTCTTAACCTCAATGGGATGAGGTAATGTCAGCTCTGGCAGGCAGGAGGAGGCAGGTGTGATCAGCTGACAAATGAAAATCCCTCTGACACCAACAGCAGACAGAGAAAAATGCTCAGATGGACCAGAGATGACAATTTAAGTAGGTATAAGAATTTGAGAGAATCTCTAGAATCTCTGACAAAACATGGTTGTGTAGCACAAGCAATTTTGACCTCCAGTCTTCTATTCTCTTTCTGGAGATGGGAGAATGAATGGTAGATCCAGGGTCAAACCAAAACAACATAGGGGAAAAAAAAGTAGTACAGCTCATCTTTGTTTGAAGCAAACCCATAAAAGGTGCTCCTGCTAAATCAGAAGGCAAATTGTGTTGTTCAGTTAAGCTACTAAACTATCAGACCAAGAATCACAGAGAAAATTCCCTTTTGTTTTGCATTGACCCTTCTTGGTTTGCTTTGGGATGCCCTTTGTTTTGTCTTGTCTAAGTCAGCTCCTTGCTGCAGTCTGTCTGCAAGGTGTCAAAACATGGGGCAGAGTGGTTGATTTTCCCTCTCTATGCAGTGGAAATGTTACATCCAAGCTGATTCAGCACAGCTACAGTGGATTAAATATTATATGGAATAATTGTATTCTCCTCTTGATGACTGTTGAGCAAATAGCTTAACTGGACAGGAAATTTGCATAATGGGATATCCCAGCTATTTATTAACAAAATTCCTTTGTTGTTCGAATTCCCTGCTGTATCTTGGTTTTAAAGCACCACAATCAGGACTAAAAGGGTGTAAGATCTTGTACAGATCTCAAGTGAAGGACACCTGGGAAAAGAATAGGTTCTCAGGGATAATCAAAATGAAAAGTCTTCAGAAACAAGTTATGCTGCTAAAGGGTGATTCAGAGCTTTGCAGTCCTCAAGTGTCTGGTAATGCTATTTCTTCAAAAAACCCTTTCAAATATTTCACTTTAGATCATGTTTAAGGCACACTTCAGAATTCCTTTCTACAGTAAGTATTAGATCTTTAGAGGCTTAGTGAATATTTCCCAGTTAATACGTTTTCTTGAGGGACTCTTTAATCCTCACCTGTTGAGTTTTTATGCTCTGTCCAAATGTGCCCAAGTACATAAACACTATGAAAAATCCACTGATAAATGGTTGCATGTTTCTTAATCTCCTCCTGTACTCCTTTCCAGTAAGAGCTCTGAGCATCTGGTTATTAGAGCTATTTACTCTTCTTGGGTTCAGGTATTTCTTGTATTTTATCCCTGCACTCCTTTGTATCTCTCTAGCTGCCAGAAGAACAATTCTTTGGGAGTGCAATCTGTTCCCTATCAGCTCTCAGTCAGGGATTGGGGGATTTTTCTTTAAGCAGACAGCTTTATAGGCTCAGCTTCTTTCACTTCTGCTTTTTAATTGTGGGGTCTTAGATACCTGGACATAACATTCCATCAAGGCTACAACTATTTTCTGCCCCTATACCAAAATCAGTTTCCTTTTCCCCATCTAAGCATTCTTTCCTGAGAGAACTACTAGCATGGGACTGGTCCAATGCTGAGCTGTCCTCTGTGCTCCTGCAATGGGAACTGCCTCCCACTGCTAAATATCCAAACACACTAGCTTGCAGATATTTTCTGACCTCCACAACAGTTTCTCTTTCTTGACCCTTAATCAATAATATTTAAATAATGTAGTGAAAGATAATTTGTGATTGTTTCTGCCATTTCTCCATTTTTTTCTCAACCATTTTACCAAATCCCAGCCAAATAACCTTCTGGAACTCAGAGCATCGCTAAAGGTTATTTAAGAAAAAATATTCTAATTTGGAGTAAATGCATGCTCTTTTATCTGCATACAGTGCAATAGATGCTCTTTTTCCTGTATTTGGCATTTATGAGGAGTGGCATTGTGAAGACAAGTGCTTTAAAAAGTTCAATGGGTTTGGACAGTTTCAGCAAGAGCAGTGATTTTAGATACAGAAAAGGCACCTTATAAATGAGACATTAAAAAGCTCAGTGTCTTTGAGTTATTTGGAAGGAAAATAAGACATGAGTTTAACAACCCCTAAAACAACCTATGTGGAGAGAAGATGTGATAGAAAAGGGTAAGTAAAGGGATAATAATTTACAGGCTGAAATTTGAAGACACACTTAATCTAGAAATAAAATTTGTCCTAGCAAATGGTTGCTAGGACAACTTGTTATTTGGTAAAGTTTTCATCATATTAGGGCCTTAAAGAAGGACAAGAGGTCCTTTTGAAAAGTCAGATCAGTCAGAAATAATGGGCTTCCCTTGGAAGCATGTTTAAGTCAATTTATGGTGGTAATCCTTCTATCACTGTTCTTGCTCTGTTCCTCATGCCCTTTTCCCCTGCTCTTTTTTCTTTCTTGGAAATAGGAATATTTGGCCAGGACTTTGTAAATTAGACTTAACACTAGAAAGGGAATTTTAAACTGCTGTACTCATCTCCATGTGTAGTAGGACAAAACCATGATATGGATTTATGATGTATCCTCATTTTTGTGCTCCCTCATGGGGACCAACTTCCCCTCTGTGCAATATATGGTGATGACAGCCTGATGACTATATTGTATCTTAGCTATCCACTGCAGTTGTTGAATATGTTTAAGTAAGCAATTATGGTCCTTAAAACACCCATAAGAATTGGAATTTTTTTTCTGTGAACTAATGAGTCTGAAGTTACTGTAATAATAAATCCTTAAATTCAGGAAATATTGTTTTTCTATTTTTCTAGAAACAATAAGCACCTCCCAATTGTCCTACAGTTCCAACCCAACAACATTCACTTATGTCTTCCCATAATGAGTCTTCAAAGGCACCAGAATTCTCCCAGGACTAAAAAATCTTACAAAGAAACATATTGCATATGGAAAATACCAATAATGAACAATATTTAAAAATCCCAAAAAACTCTCCAAGAAACTCTGCAAGTAAGTATGTATTAATGCCTTCCTCAAGAAGAATAAAATCTGTCACAATGTTGTCTACTTTGGGTGAGAATGGGTCTTCTCAGCAATAATGAGTGACATTGTGTATCACATAATAATGAGTATTAGCTAATTGCAGCCATGTTCAGAAATAGAGCCATGTCACTGAGACACAACAGGAATTATAGAGAACTTCAAGGGAAGCAAGTCCAGAGAACAAGGAACCTAAAGGACCTGAAAGCCATCCTCAAGTTATTCACCATTTATAACACAGTACATTTAACACATAGAAATGTAAAGATTGGCCCAATATCATATAACAAACCTAAAGCAGAAATGTTTCAGAGTAGATTTTTAAATTACTTTGTAGGGTCTTCATCAGTACTTCTACAAAGATTTTTGCTTATGATAGGACTTGATGTGATACTAACTGAAAGAACAGTTAAATAATCCAGGTAATTTTCTTTTGGTTAGATACTGGTCTTTAAAGAATACCTTTAAGAAAGAGAACAAAACTAGTAACCTTAATCACATCCTGAGCCAGACTGAAATTAGTTTTGCTGTTGTCTTCAGTTTCTTTTTGCTAGAAAAAGTGACTGTATTTAGGCTAAGTAACCATCCATTTATTTATAAGCAGTGGACAGCAGCCAGCTGGTAACAGTTAAAATTTCTGCAGCAGCTAAACAGAGAGTTTATGCATCTTTAGTATGCATTGTTTCACATCAGGTAATTGAAATCGTAGCGAGTTAAATTTATATTAATACATCCCAATGAGAATTGTCAGTCATTGTACCCTTAGACTTTTGCTCTGGCAGCTGGAGAGTGGAACATCCTCAGCTCTAAGGCTGAAGGCAGCTGGTGTGGTTCCATACAGCAGTGTCATTTAAATCACTAAATCCATCTGTGGCTTAATTTCAGAACGGGTTGTGAGTCACAGTCACAAGACTTGTAAGTTCATTGGCTAACTTGTAAGTTTGTATGGTTGTGGTAATTGCTGTCCTGTAATGTTGTTTCAAGTTTTATCTATAACATGGAAATCATAATGACTTGATCCTCTCTTTCCTTAGTTTTTCAAAGCTTTGCCTGAGTCAAGATCTTTGAATTATTACAGCTGTTAATATAAAGATCTTCCCTCCTCAGCTGGGGCTAAAGCTATGCAAATTATATTAGAATTGATAACAATCTTTGCCATGTTTGATCATGGCTTTTGAATTATAATTAAAAGGGAACTGATTTTGGTGAAGAAGGCAAAAATCAATAGTTTAAGAAGAAAATTCTTCACTGAGGTAAATATAGTCATTGACTGTAGTGGGTTTTGACTTTGCACATTTGATTTTTCCACATTTTCTCTAAATTCAAATTAGCCTTTCAGCACTTGAATCTCAATCAGCAAATCTCTCTGATTCAATTCAAATAGACTCAGATGTTCAGAGTATCTGAAAAAGGTTGTTTTTTAATTTTTTGTACTGAACAGCCAGTGAGTTGGAAGGCATTTATTGCCTGGCTGTATAAATTGCTCATATAAGGCTTCCAGGGAAAGACAAACTCATGTTGAGCAGTGCTGCTTTACTGCACATGGCAAAGATAATTCTAAAGCAATATCCTACAGGGGAAGTGTCTGGGCTTTTCCACTACTCCATGGAAGATGCAGAAGAGCTTCCAGACACATCAGTTGTGTCAGGCATCTGCTTCTTAAAAGTTTTTGTTCCAGTGTAGTTGAGGAACAGGTACTAGGAAAGGTGATGTTGTGACATCATTTCTGTGCTCTCCTTTTCCTCCCCCTCTTTAAGCAAAAACCAAATTCTGTATTGACCCAGCAGGCTTCTTACAGTGCATTTCTCATTCTACCTGCTCTGCTGCAAGACACCTGGAAATAAAGAATAAAAAAGCTGCAAGCACTGCTTTTACTCTGTACTCAACCTCAAGGGTTACTTGTTTTTCCACAAGATCTGATGATGGATTTGTTACTTAAACAAAAGAGACTGGGGCCCAGGGAATCCAGGACCCTCCACTCAGAAAGACTTGGAATGAGGACAGGTCTGAAAACCTTAATTTTTGCCAAATGCTGTGGTTTGGGGGTCTTCAGTGAAACAAAACAAAATGTTTCTAGCAACCTGTTGGTTTCTTCCTAATCCTTTGCAGGTGAAAAGAATGTCTTCTTACTGAGTCTCCTCCCCATTTTTGTTATTTCAAATTATGCCTTTGCCTAGAGTAGAGTACAGCTTTAAGGACTTGAGAATTTTGCTAACACCTCTCACAAATGGACCTTGCCAGCAAAACTCTGCTGAAAGTGAAAAATCCAGTTCTGTGAAGGATTATGAATGTTGTTTTTCTCCAGTCCAGAATTAATCCTGAATTCAGCTGGATATGCATAAAGTTTTGAAAGATAAATATTCCATTTTAGATGCCTTGAAACTGAATAATATATTTTTTGCTTCTTAATATATTGTTTATAAGCACAGAGAAATGGAGAAAAAATAGAGCAACGTATCTGTGATTAATTTGAGGCTGTTTAAATTAATTTCCTTTTCTCTCCATCTAAATGTTTTGGCCAAATCAGTTCTTTTATACAAAGTGTTGCTTTTAATTTTTGATTAAACTGTGTTTTCCTCTAGAAAATAGTTTAAATGTTCCAAGTTAGTTCTTTGTTATTATGCTGTGGACTTTGATTTCCAATACATAGTTTAGATCCTCACTTCTCATAACCTCAAACTTAAATCATGTATCTGAGATGGTTAAATTCAACCTTTAACTTGATAGAAATTTTCAAGTGATGCGATTATATTTTCTTGATGCATTTGTTGTTCAGAGTAACACAGAGAACATGAACATGATGTACCTTGAATTAATACCCATGTTACAACGTTGCAATTACTATCATCCAGCTACTATTTCTATATAAGTGGCTTCTGTTCTCAATTTCCCCACTCATCTGTGTAAGAAAAAAAGTCTATGGGCAGGAAATTTAGCACAATCATTCATAAAAACATGGATATTAATAGCCAGGTATACTAGATCAGGTTGTTAACAATCAAATTAGGATATATCAAAAATAAAAATGAGAGGTGATTTCATCTTGTGGCTGATAAATCCCCTTTTACCAATTTTAAAGAAGGAATTTTTAAAATTTTTGCAAAAATCTTTCCTTAATCCATCTTTTTCCCTCTTCTTCTTTGTATTATGCAAACTGATTTCTTTTGGAAGATACATTTTTTTCTTGGCACCTTTTTTTTTAATATCTTAGTAAGATTACTCACTAAAACTTCAGGCTGTTGCTTTCTCCCCAATCCTCACAATACAGAGAAAATTGTATCACACAATGAGTTTCTAAAGAGAACAGATGATGACTTCACAGGAATGAATAAGGGGAACAGATTTAAATAGAGCTTCATTTGATAGTTTGTGAAGAAAAAAATGCAGATATATCTGTGTCTTGGTGCAGGACAATATCCTGAAACATTCAGCTGAATGCTAAGTAATAAAGGAAAACTATTTTTAATGTCTGTTGGAGGTATCTGATTGGGTTGTAATTATCTACCTGCATGGTTTTCCAGGGAGGAACAGGGCATTGGCTATAGTGGAAACATTTGCTCTTTGAGATGGTATCTACTTACATTAAAATCTTGTCTTTTACTGCTGCATGCAGCACTCGATGAGAGTGAATATTACTGATTACAAGTCTAGTGATGCACTGTCTTGCTTAACCAGCAATTATTGTATTAAAATATACATCAAAACAGATTCCTTTCATACTCTGATCTTTGCCCTCCTTAAGCTCAGCTTCGATAACAGACTGCACTCCCAGTTACCAAACCTGAGAATGAAGTGCCTTGTCCTTTGGAGCAGGAATGTGCTGTGCCTGTGATGTTTGCTTCCCCACAGCTTCAGATTGTCTGGAGTGGAAAGTTGAATGTGTGGGTCTGGAAATGCTGCTCATCCCCATCTCCTTGGTGCTATACAAACAGACACAGAAGAAGCAGTTTTTCTAAATCTAATGATTTTATTCTTGCATTCACCTGAAAAATAAAACCCAAAACAACAGAAATAGATCATGATGTCTCAATCCAAACAGATCCGAAGCTGGATTTTTTTTTTTTTGGTGAGTTAGTTTTTGATAAGAAGCTAATTAATTCTTTTCCCGATCCCTGAACTTGTTCTAGGCATTGACTTGGAAGCTGACTTTAATTAATGAAGAGTTTAATTCCAGCTAACCCCAGCTGTTCATACCAGAAGCCTCCTATGCCCTCCCGTTCATTAGGGGCTTTAGTTACTCATTTAACCTGAATAACCTCAGGTCTGCTAATCCATGGAGCAGTCACAGAGCTGCTCTCCCTGGGAGTTTGGGGGTGATAGGGGAAGCAAGCTTGAGCACAGTCCATGCCTTAGAGTGACTAAGTTGTTCCAAATCAGAGTAGTTTTAATCACTGCATAAATCATGGAATAAATAATCATGGAAGCAATACATAAGGATGTGAAGATAAGGACAGACTTAGAAGACACCATGGAGATGAATAAAAGTTACCTGAATTTGTGAGAAACAAGGCATGTCTGGCCAGTCTTACTGGGGTTTTGGGCTCTGTGTTTTAACAGGACAAAGCCAGCATCCCAAAAGGGATCCAGTACATCGGGCACCAGCTCTGCTGTGAGAGGCAGTAGGATGGGGGTGAGACTTGCTGAGTGCTGACAAGTCTGAGACATGGGAGGCTGGAAGGCTGATATGCAGGGATAGAAAAAACTGGGAAATGCTGTGGGGAGACCTGCAACAGGAATGAGGAAGCTGGGAAATGGGAAGCCTGGAGCTCTCCTTTGTGGTAGGGATCTTCTGTGGTAGAAGAAGGAGGTTCAGAAGTGTGAGATATACTAGGTTCCAAAAGACCACGCTCTCTAGTTGTGTAGCAGGACTCTGGTAAGGGGCTGCTGCTTCCTTTCTCTACTTTCTTTCTGCTTTCCTGAGTCTTAGCAGGGTGACACAGCTACAGCCTTGAGTAAAAGAGCCTCAAGCACTCTTATTGTATAAGCTTTCTAGGGTAGCCAAGGGAAACAGTGCCCTTTTTCAACTTTTCATGATATAGCTCTTATCGGTTTTAAAGATAATGAAAAATTCTTGAATTATTTTTCCCCTGGAATATGTTTTCCCCAAACAGAAGCAAATAACCATTTGTTTTTGGAATAACTTCCTACCTCATGTAATACTGTTTTTTTAATGCTAGAAGTTATGGAAAACATTAAGAAAAATTCATAAGGTCTGTTGGTTAGAAATTACCATTTCACAGTAGTCCCTCAGAGATGCTGTTGAAGACATGAACCCAAAGTTGATGTCTACTCAGATGTCAGCATGAAAGCACAAGACTTCACAAGGGGCTGCCCATTGCAAGAGACAAGTCACTAGAAGTGGTCATAGATGCTACAGCAACCAGGAGGAAGAAATTTGTCTTTGATCTTTCCCTTAACAGTCTTCTAAGCCCTCTGGGAGTGTTCGTCCCAGCAGAGCTCAGGTCAGAGTGTTCAAAACTGAGCTGAGAGAATTACACTGGATGGGCTCTGTCTGCAATGTCTGACACAGTTTCAAGTGCTGCAGACTTTCTCTGAAGAAACTCAGACAGTCAGTCCTTAATAACTGCTCCCAGCCTGGCTTCTTCTAAATATCATGCTTATCATGCCCAAAATACCTCCCATAAGAATATAATCTTGTTTTTAATTATTCCCGTTATCAGCCATTCCAAGAAGATGGAATTTACATAAATTTCTAGTTTCTTCTACTCCTCTTTCACATGTTCTGTTACTTTTTATCTATTAGAGAACAGCTAGAAGATAATACTGCTCCATTTCCAAAGCAAGTTATTTTTTTGTTTATATCAGAAAAGCAAACCAATAAATTCCTGCAACAAAATTATTTCCCAAAGAATTCAGAGCTAATGCCATAAAACATAATTATACTGAAAATAACTGTAGTGAATTAGCATTCTGTTGGGTTCTGAATTTGTCTGCATGTGCTTTTTTATTATGTTAGATGATATTCCATGAGACATAAAGTAAATGTTGTATTTCTTAAAGGTTTATGAGACATGGCAGGAATTCCAGAAATTACAGGCACATTTTGGAGAAATATACTCATTCTCTTTTTATCATGTTTGTGATTTTTCCTATAGTTCTATGATGGTCATAAAAGTCCTCTGCCCTCTTGGAGTAATGCTGCCACATGCAGATGCTTTAGACAACAGCTGAAAGTCTCCTCTCTGAGGAGAATCTGTGAATCTGATGGGCATAATGCGAACAGTCATCCATCTCTTTTCAAATATAGTTAAGAGAAGTTTAGAACCCCAAAAAATTGTTTTAATCTAAATAGTCCAGGTAGCTCGTCTAGATTAGAACTGCAATCCCTGTAATACACAATGATTCCTTTTGTTATTGTTTAAAATCTATGTTGGAAACCCCAAAGAAACCATAAATATGAAACAGAAAATTAGTGATGAAGAATCCAATGAGGTAGAAAAATCTGACCTAATTTCCATATTGGGTGCTAATGCTTTTTTGTAGCTGGCCAGTATGTTCCATGTGTCAGTGGAAGTTTTGTAAGCTAAATATCCTCAGGACAAGAATACAGCTTCCTTTTCCCTTATCTGTATCATGCTCTCGTTGCTTGTTTCCTTTAAGTATTTTCATTTCAGATACTGAGTCTGATGTTATAACATTACGTTCTCCTGGATTTTTTCACCACTTTATCATCTTTCTGTAGCAGTACAGCCTGTCCTTCAGTCATATGGACAAAGTTCAGAATGGAAGGCACCAGGATTTAGAGTTTAGTCTTTCATAAAAGTTAAAATAAACAGCCTTTCATTCTACTGTAAGGTACTTACTGACACAACAAACACAGTTTATTTGCTACAGGAACGGAGAAAATTCTATTAAG
Source organism: Molothrus aeneus (assembly GCF_037042795.1). Taxonomy (NCBI): domain Eukaryota; kingdom Metazoa; phylum Chordata; class Aves; order Passeriformes; family Icteridae; genus Molothrus; species Molothrus aeneus. Next base: position 26,763,190 of record NC_089653.1, on the reverse strand, counting down.
TCAGAAAAAGGGATTCTGAGCTTTTACTTTTGTTGCCTAAAATCTGGTTTCCTCTGAATTCTCCTCTTAAAAGATTGTGGAGAAGTTGGTTACTCTGTTGATATTAGAGGGGAAAAATTTAAATAAAGCTCCCAAGTGTTACTGTGCTCAAGTGCCCTGTCGGTGCACACAAGCTGTTATGGTTTCTCTACAGCAATTTACTTAATCTTGGCATGAAAATGTTGTCATGAAAGACCTTTCAGTTAAGACCAAGAGGGAAAGGAAACTACTCTCTCCAGAGATGGGAACTGGAGGATTATGCATGTTGTTTTTGAAAACAGACTGTGGTAGTTTGCCTCCTCTCCAACACAATTCACCTTGTCAGAGGAGTCAAGAGACTTGGCTGTTCTATGAAATATCAAGGGTTAGGACAACAGGTAAATAATGAATAGCAGAGAGATCTACTTGCTTTACTTCCACTTCTCTTTAAGATGCAATGGATCAGAAGATGAGTATGCTGTGTAATGCTCAGGAATTCTCTGAGGTAGTTGTTAAATCTTAAGCTTCTTATCAGACATCTTGTGTTGGTGCTCAAGAGCCTTGCTGACCATGACTAATTTGTCCTCAAGTTCCATTGAAATGTCTCAGGCTCCTTGAAAGGCTCTGCCTAATAATGCATTACAAACACAATCCCATCTGTTTAAACTCAGTGTATCTTTGGCCTTGTTACAGCTGTGAAATGATATGTTCCTGGAGTGAGACTGCACAAGCAGTTTATTTGAAGATTATGTGGGTTTGACACAGACAGCAAATTATTACATCTTTATAATTCTAGTTCTATCCTTGATGAACTCAGGAATGCATTAAAAATATTATTTTTAGCAATTACAAATAAGAATTTTAATATGCTCATTCTACTTTTTTTTGATTACTTTTTACCAATAGTTTGAATTAGTAAAAAATATAATTGACTCTATATATGTATAATGTGTATATATATATACACACAATATACATATATGTGACTGCATATATGTATAATGTATAATGGCTGTATGTATTCATGGCTAGATAGCTAAGAATCATAATTACTAGATTTTAATAACTTCATCACATTTTAATTGTCAACAAGTACCTGAAAATATCTTAATATATTGCAACTTCAAGATTTTATTGTCTTGACAAAATCTTATCACAATTTTAGATACAAAAAAACCAAACCCAAACAAACAAAACCACAAAACAAACAAAAAACTCAACAAAACAAAGAAACAAAAACAACACAAACCTCAGACTTGCATTTGCCACACCAATGAGCTCAACAGAAACAATGAGACAAGAATATCCTCTTCTTCCCACCTCTTTTCCTTATGAGCCTCGTTGATGAGGCTCAGCTGGGTCACTATGACTGTCATGCAGCATCATGAGAAATATAAATACACATGATCAGTTCTTGGCATGCTGCAGACCTGCAATAGTCATAGCAGGGACTGGCTGAGCATATGGGTGTAAACCTCAGTTTTCTACCAGCAGGATGTTCCATATGTTCTTCAGAATCTTGCAAACCAGGAGGGGTGGATTTCTTATCTTGTTTTCTTCAAATATTTCAGTAATGTCAGAAAGCTACAAGTGTTTTGTACTCCCCAGGCCCTGGTACAAAGCTGCCCTTGGCTGACCATCACCAGCCTAATCAAGTTTTTTCTGTCTTCTTGGTATGTCTTAACACCTAACAAAAGAAATGTTATGATTTTGGTGCCAATGTACCTTAGGCAAGTTTGAACTGTGCTTTACCCTTATGCCCCTTGCCTTAACAAGGGAAAAGCTTTCATGTCACTGCATACATGCAGATTCAGACCCCAATTCATATAATTAATTATTATGAAGATTTCTAGGTCTAAAGAAGATGAGGTAAAGTATGTTACTGTATTTGTTTTTCCTTCTAGTATTCAATCACTAAATAAAAGCCAGGGTAGAGGAGAAGAGAACATGCCTCCTTTAACTGGTATATAGTGATGTCTGAGAGGCAAGGCTGTGACACTCACTTTTGAGTTACCTCTGTTGTAGATGCTGTGGCAAATCTTTCAGAGACATTCTTTTGTGAAGATCATTTTTACCTTTGGCCTTGTGAATTTGAAGCAAGATTGAGCTAGGAAGTCCTTCAGAGTGCTGTGGTATGGACTGTGTATGTTTTAAGTAGTACACACAAAAAGGGGGAGGTTTTAACAACTTCCCAGTGTGGTTTGTGCTGAATGTTAAAAGAGAAAAGAAACAGTTGTGCACAATTCACTGAAGCAGACTTCACTTTTCTTTACTCTTTGCCTTCCACCTCAGAAGAACACTGCTGCTTACTTCATCTGATAACAGTCTAATAATCCCAAGGAAAGCTGCTTTTGTAAGATTTTAGCTGTCCAATGTACCATTACATCTGTACACAGATTGCAGTGCAGTCAATTATCACACATTTGTACATACCCAGGGACAGCTGCAGGCTTTACCCTTTAAATATAAATAATATAGCTTTATTGATATTACTGGACTAGTCTTTTAGTTTAGTAAACTTTCCTGAGCTGCACTGCTGGCATGGTTTGACCATGCTGTAATGAGAAGATGTTGATGGGAGGTTAATTTAAAAACAGCCTAAACCAGGGTTAATAAATGTAGAATGTGACAGAGTAGAGCTCAGCATGTGAGGCCAGATTTGCACCAGCCCCCAAAGGACAACCAAACTGTTGCAGCAACTTATTAACTGAACACATAATCTGCTCCAGAGGTGTCTCTGGCGATAGAAGGTGCCAGGTGTGATCTTTCCATCCAAATGGGCTTGGTGAGGTTTATGCCCACCTGACCCAGGAGGAGGCTGGAGGTAGCTGGACCCTCAACACACATGGACTGCTGTTATTTAATATCTTCATTTCGAGTTTGGAGGTCCAGCAGCCTGAATCCTTCTCTCTGGCAGTGCATGAGGAGCATGGGAGAGCCCAGCTGTGCTCTGTAACTCCACTCCATCATCCCTGTATTAGGAGGCTGAGGAGGACCAGGCTGGGCTGGTCTTTACCCAAGAGAAGTGTCTGACTAAAACAAACTGACACTGCAGCTACGCGTGCAGCTGAGCTTTTGGTCTTTGACTGTCTGTAACTTTATTTGCACTTCCACAGAAAGAGAATTGCTTATAGATCAGCATGCATTGAAATTATTTTGACTTCATTTTGATATATGAAAGTGTTCTGTATGTGCACTTTTGGTACTCAGAGTCTACTGTAACTTTAATTAAAATTCGATGTGCTTTTTTGAAAAAAACTCTTAGTAATAAATAATTAATTGAAATAATAAATAAGTAATTGTAGGAATTATACATATGTGCTTCCCTTGGGTCTCTGCAGAGTTATTTTAATTAAGGCTAAGGTCTCTATTTGAATAAATGAATGACAATAGGGATATTTTTTTAAAGTCATATTGATTCCTTCAATATCAATCTTTCACTAAGAAAGTTTATTAAAAAGAATGAAGTGATTCAGATAGATTTTTTGGTTCTTGGCAAATACAATCTGTGTTCTTTCAGAAATCTAATTTTCTAGATTAGTGGCTTGTATGTGAAATTATGAATAAGTAAATGCTTATTGCTTCTATAATATAGCATGGAAAACAATGTAACCAATATGGATATTTTTCTTGGGTCAGTGTTTCAGCAGTATTAATGCTTAACAGGCTGCAACTATGCAATGCTTCTGAGAGTTGTGCATTTATTTAGTCAGGGCTCTGACTTTTTGGCAGAATAAAAACATTTTTTTCAAGATATAGCAACATAAGGAGATAAGCCTTCTAGCATTTCCACTTGTTTCTTTACAAAGTTGGTTATAGGAAGTAGTAGCTTGATTCATAAAAGAGGTAATTAAATGGGAGTATTAAAACTGGAAGCAGATCTCCATTTTTCTAGACAAAAATGGAATGTTTTGCTTGTAATAAATGCATCTGTCCTCCATTTTTTAATGGAATAGTAATGATAAAATATCTTCACAGAGTAATCTACACATACAATGTAAAGAGATTCAAATGAAGTAATGTTTAAATTGAGCAAAGGATTTAGCCCTTTTGACTCCCAGCATGCATGATGCACAGTTCACATTGACTCAGCAGGAAAGGGATCAGATGGAAGGAAAATAGGACTGGACAACATTTTTAGTGATCAGTTTCTCCATTCCTTTGCCCTAGATCCAGATCAGCCTTAATCAATCCTGACAAATGTCTGCCAACCCTGTTCTTAAAAACCTTCAGGGCTTCAATGTTCTATATCAGATTTTCCTATTATTTCGCCTCAGTCTTTCTGGCTGCACCAAGACCCATTGCATCTTGTAAAGAGGATAATCCTCCTCTTTGTAAATGCATTTTATGTACCTCAGGATTTACCACATCCTTATGCATGCTCAGCATTGGGGGGTTTTTTAACCTTTTTTTTCAGAGGTTGTGCTTTGTGGGCCTGAAGTAGTTCTGTTGTTTTCCTGGCATCCTTCTAGTCCATCTGTGTCTTTAGGAAACTATCCCCTAAACTGAACAGCCTTCTTGGGCTGTAGCACTTTAGTAGCAGAGTAGAAGAATTATTTCACACATCCCATTTAGATGTCCTGGAATAAACTTAGAAAAAGAAACTTTGCCTAAAATAGTCTTTGGCTCATAGTACTAAAGGCAGCAAAGAGCATAGAGAAAAATGTCTGTGAGAATTGTGGGAGTGTTTGTGGTCCAAAATTGATGAAATGAGTTTTTCATACAGATGCAAGCAGAATTTTTTCTGTGATTGATAGCTCAAACCACCTGCCTAACTTGAGATGACATTTGAATTTCATTGCTGGTGATGGTTTTGTGGTTTTGGTTTTTTTTCCCAAAAAGAGAAAAGGTTTATTTTTCTGTCACTGCCAGGCTTTTAAGTTAAATTTCCTCTTCTGCTGGCTGGGATTCATAGTGAAAAATGAGAAAGGAAAAGGTTTCTATTATGAGATAGCCTGTAACATCTTGCTGCTTAAGAAGGTAATATGAAACAGAGATTACAAACTGTTCAGTGAACAGGTTTTTTCCTGTTTTATAAAGGATAAACTTTATCTGCCCCTGAGTTTCTGATGCTGTGAGTGCACAGGGCTGCTGAGGCCAGCAAGGGTCCCACACAGTGACCCTGTCCTTCTGGTGTGCACTGTAGGGTCCAGTCCTGTGCCACACAGTGGGTCAATATGAGCAGTAATTTAAAGCTTTTCATACTCATGAGACTCCTTAACATTTTCACCTCTGCTATGCTACCTGCCTGCTCTGACAGCTGTTGCTGACAGTGGACTAAAGTTTAATATCAACTTTAATACCTTATTTTAATTTTTTTTTTATAAAATACACTAGCCTAAGTGTATTTTATCCTTTATTTTCTATATTTATGTGGGGTCAGTTCTGATCACTTAGAAATATTGACTTATTAATTGGTATTTGAATGTACTGTGTGAAAATCTGTATTAACATTTAGCCCCTAACTGGAATATGTGCTTTAAAATGCTGAACACATTACAGAGATGTGTAGTTTTAACCAATGTCTGCTCATTAGCATAAAATTAGCATTATTGAACATGATAAAACTTTGCTTTGGTCATGGACTGCATCCCAGTTTTGTAGTTTGGTTTGAACTTCTATTGTGAATAAGAAATCTTTCAAGCATTGAATACCACATTTTCATAGAAAGGAGTCCCCTTTTTCTCCAGCTGTGGGTTAGATTCTATTCTTTGCTCTTCATTGTCTTGGTTGCAACACACTTAGCTTTTAGCCAAATTACTTTGTAAACATACCTCAGCTACCAGTAAGTAATATATATTAAAATTTAAAAAAAAATCAAAACCAAAGTGACATAATGTTCATAACTTTCACACCACTGCTTTAGTTTAACAATTATAGGTGAATCATCCAGGATTCAAACCAATTAATCCTGTTTACTGCTACTCTTGGTTCTGTCCAATTCATCTGTCCAGTTCCTGTAAAAGATCAGGGTGCAGTCCAAGAACCAAAGCTGTGTTGATTTAATCATTGCCAAAGACACCTGATCACCTGAGGCTCAGCCCAGTTCTGAACTTTGATATTCTGATGCCATGACAAGCTGGTTTTGGGCATGAGAAGGGCAGTGCTGAGCAGCACCAATGGTCTGTGTCACATGCAGGCTCTGAGAGGGGATGTAGGGGAGTACAAGGCTGGGGGAAGTAGAAGACAAGCACATAAAATTCTTCCCCTTAAAAATCTCCTCACTTATTTTCACATCAGGGACTTGGGGATGATTTCTGGGAATGTAATAATCCTCAATGCATTGCTCTTGCATTAGTTAGTAAAATATCTTCATTAGCTCAGCTGATATTTGAATACCTACAGAATACTTTGGTAGGGATGGCCCCACATCTGCTACCCCAAAGTAGGTGCAGGGCTGGAGAAAGTGTAGAGAATATCATGGTGGCTTTCCTAAATTATGGTGTGGTTTATGTGATGCTATGTAGTGTAAACATCCCATCCACAAAACACTAAAAGGAGATTAGAGGAGTAAAAAGGATGCAGATCACAAAGAAAGTCTTTAATTCATAAATATGTGCATAAAGAGAATGTGCAACAAGGTTACAAATGATGCATTTTTCTATTTTTTCTTATAACTCCCAAATGAAACACTTAATAAAATTACTGTGCTGCTAGACAGTGGAATTTGATGGAATTTGCAGTGAGGATTACAAATATGTCTGGAGTTACTAAGTGATAACAACTTTGGCAGAAGGTATTAAGCCTTTTGATTTCAGGACCCAAACTAGTCTCTTGCCCACCCTGACCCGCTCCTTCCTCTGGTGTGGTGGAGGTGTGTGACACCCAGGCAGCCTCTCACAGCTCCTTCAGAAGCACCAGCTGCCCTGGTGACCATTATGAGCCAATGAGAAATTCTCCGCTCATTCTCTTACTCTTCATTTGAGCTCAAATTTTTTTTTCCTTAATCGTAGATTTTTTCAATAATACTAATTTTTAAAGATAACATCAAAGGAGTTTTCAGATATGTGCTTTTAAAAATTTGGCAATTTTTAAGTAAGCAGGTGATCTTAAAATGCCAAAACTTTCCCTGCCACTTTGCATGCCTTTAGTAGTTGAGCAGAAGACACTTTTCCATTAACTCTACAATGAGAAACAGGTTTGCTGGCTATGAAAATCCAGTGTAAAGAATCCATTTTTTTCATAATCTGTATTTCTATGCAACAATTTGAAAAACCTATTTAAAGAATATGGGCTTACTATTCCTATTAGTACCTTCCTGCAGTTTTCAAAATTTAATTTGTGGCTCTATTACCAAAAATATTTTCCAAACAACAGTAGAGGAAAATCCTCTTAAACACTGGATCTCAGATTTACTAATTTCATTACCACACAACATGTTAAATGCAGAGGACAAAACATGTGGTGCCCCTCTAACGATAACAAGTAGCATTATATAAGGGTTTTTTTTTTATTTTGGTCATAGTTGTTTGTGTGGTTTCCAGCTGAGAAAGAGAAAGTACCTACTGGTACAGAGTCTGTTTCCTTAAGATAAGATAAAGGAGAACCAGGAATATATGAAGAGGACCTGAGGGATTTTTGAGAGGGGAACCAGACATTTCCACTCACAGAACCACTTAGGTAGGGGTAGTGCTGGCTTCTACTGTAAGAAAAAATAAAGCCTTATTCTGATGTAAATCAGCGTGAATATGAAGTTGGGGAAATAAGCACCATGTGAAAAACAGATCTGAAGATGGGATCTTTTCCTGTAAATAAATACTTAGGCTAAGACTTGAAGACTGAAAAGGTACATTCATCTTAGTTCTGAACTTTATCTAGGAGCCAATTCCTTTTGATCATGTTACAGAAAGACAGATGAAGTTTAGCCATACCATTAGTGCTAATTGGGTGTGCAATGTTAGTACAGGAGCATTATTGTCTCCACTGGCAATTAATGCAAGTAATTTTGACACCTGAAAGATAATGTAATTTGAGCAATTAAAACCTTACTGCCTGTGCAATCCTGTGATAAGTAAAGTAAAATATCATTACAAGCCTAATTTTATGCAATTTTTTTCACATTTAAGAGAATGTCTTATAATTTTCACAGGAAAGGCATGTAATGAATCCTTTACTGATACCCCAGGCAGCAGATCCCACAAACTCATCAGAACGTCAAAGCTATGATTAGACACAGAAATGTCTGCATGCACAGAGCATCTGCTCAACTGACAGAAATCTGCTCATTGTCTCTCCATTTCAGAACAAGCAGAAGGGAGAATGAGATTTCCTGAATCACTGATCCAATTAAAAGCTTCAGGAGCCTTAAAGGTGCTTTCTTCCTTCCCTGGTTCTATCTTTTATTTCCTCTGACAGAGTGCAGAAGAGAGTTTATGCCTCAACAAGAAAAAATTGCCTTCAATTTCAGGGGCCAGGAAACTGCCAGGTAGATCCTCAGCATTTTGTTGGTTCCATATTTCATTCTTTGGACACATGAACACAAGCAGTAAACACAAATCTGTGCAAGTGGATTAGAAGGATGATTGCTTGGTGATGCATTTGAATTGCCAAGATAGAAGTGCTTTTAGGTCACCGAGAGAATGGATTGGAGCTACTGACAAGGCTCCTTCAAGGCTGGACTTCAATATAAATTCAGCCTTCCAGCTCCCAGGGTGTTCAAAATTAGCTAATTTCAGATTAACATTGAGATAATCTGAAAAGAAAAACAGGAAAGCATTTTAGAGAGCATATTTAAAAGCATATTTAGCATTTGTAAACATATTTAGAGAGTAAAGCTAAACTTTGCAAAGAAAAACTTCCCTGAAAATTTATGACCAATGCTTGCTTGTCTTGTGAGCAATTTCTCTGTCATTTTGCAGCATTAATCCCAGAACATGAGGGTCTATCTATTAGCCATTCATAGATTAGCAACTGAAGAGAGATCTTGGACTGGTCAATGTGAGCTAGCAAAGTAGAAATAATAAAAAATCAAAGTGTATTGCCACTGCCAAAATGAATCCATTATCTTGTCATGTTTACCCTTTTAATAGGGTACACTGAGCAGGTCACACTGTGAATTAAGAAACTACATGTTGAAGGCACCAATTTATAGTCCAGTGGTTTTCATCGAATGCTTCAATTTCTAAAATGTGATAACCAGAGAACATAAGGACAGCCATATATGAGGCAATTTTCTGTGATGTGCTGTGCTTTGAGACTATTCTGTTGCACCTCCATTATGAACAGGGTCCCTGAGCCCATTAGTCTCTGGATTTCCATGGGATAATTGTCACATTCCAGTTATCTAAATCAGCTATTTAAGCATTTTTGATTGACTGTAAGCAGCAGTGGATAATATACCTTTCCTGGTGCATGGATTTGTGCTATCCAGTAGCCAACCCCCAGTCTAGGGGGAAAAGCAGACATATGGCTAAGTGTTTTGTTGGATGGGGGCCATAAGTGAGAGAATTAAAAAATGGTGTTCTGTTTCTCCCTTTGGTGAGAATCTTACATAGCAGAAGCAATGCTTTTCAAAAATGAATCTTTGTGCCATTGTGGATGAAAAGATGTTATCCATTTGTATTTGCAAAAAAAATATATAGATGTTTATACCTTTGCAAGAACAGAAATGGGGGAAGTAATACACAATGTTAAAAAGAGAAAGCTAACAAGTCAACGAGGTCTAAAGGTGTAATTGTTGAGGAAATCCAGCATTGTGCTTGTGTTCCACATTACACAAAAAATTTGCTAATTGGATTCAGTATTTGATTAGTGGGTGTGGAAAAATGTCATGGTCTGAAGTTACTAATGCAGCCTAACTTCTGATTGCACTGGAAAAAGATTTGACAGTGAGGGCTGTGGAAACAAAGGGATTAATTTATATCTGGTTTCACACCCATGCAGATCAGCAGGCTCTGTTGATGTAACTTGCTCATGCTGCCATAATCAGGCTCCAAGGCTTGAAAATACAATGAATTCATATTTCAGTAGGTAGATCCAGATGTATTTTTCAAACACCCAAAACTGGGAGCTATTTTCCTCAGAACAGAGATGTGTTTATGCTGAAGAATGCCAGACAGCACGCACACAGCAGTGGTTTTGAACCTGTGGGCAAAGGAATCCACATAGCACAGCTGAGGAAAGCCTCCTGTTAGTAGAGTAAATTTGCTCTCAGGGGGCTAGGAGTGCATCTCTGTTGGAAAATTTTAGAACTTTACAAGTCAGGAAAGACTGGAAACTACTTGTTCAGAGTCAATCAGTTAGCTTAAAAACCAGAGGCAATCTACCTCTGCGTCACTACGCAGAGCTTTGTTTTGTCCCGTGTCTTTCAGGAAAATAAAGAATATTGGCAGGAACTTGATTATTTGAAAATAGCCTATAAAGAGAGACAATTACACTTAAGATATTTTAAAAAAGCTAATGCAGAACTAACGGGGAATTTGTGCTTCTTAGTGTTAGAGAAATCACGACTCCAGTGTGTAAAAATTGTCATGGTTTCTTTTAGTTTGTAATGAAGCAATGAAAATTACCATGTGTGGAGAATTTTCCTACTTTTATTTTTCAGAACAATGCTCAAATTTCCCAGGGCTCTGAAGTTTCAATCTTTTCCCTCCCCAGATAAATCTGTAAAATTCTTATGTTTGAACAGCAGGTTAGTTATTATTTATTGAATCCTTTCAGCAGCCAAGGCTGGCAGAGCAAGTGCACAGTACATTTGAAAACAAGGCAGAAAAAGGAGATTATGGAGGAATGCAGTAACTTTCCCCAACATCTCAAAAAAGGTTTCTGTTAGAGGTGGGGTTAGCAGCAAATCCTTGTACTCCAGGTGAGTCAGAACCCAGGGAGACAGTGCAAGGAAACAGGAGAGCCCGCCTTTCCTCAGACCACAAGAGTTATGCACTACCACATACCTGCTGTACTTCACAGGGGGACTGTGAAATGGAAATTTCACCCTAAGATGAACCCCCCCTGAGCTGTGGCTCCATGCATATCTTGGAGATATGGCACCTACCTTCTTTATTTGGAACCTTGCCTGCCTCTATCCTGGTGTTTATGGAAAACAAGCTTTATTGTCAAGGCTAGCAAACATCCCAAACTAATTCCCTCCAAAAAGCTTGCACCTCAGTGAAAAAAAAAACCAAACAAATCTTTGGTCTATAGACTTAAGCAAATCTCTTAACTGCTTAAAAGCAACTCACTGATCTTTTTTCTCTTATCTAATCTTCTGTCTGGACATCCCATATGTTGGGTTTTTTTCTGTGCTTCCCTTCTGCATGTGCTACCCCACCAGGACTTTGCCCCAGAAACATCTCAGAATGTGTTTGCAGTGGCCCCAGCCAAGCTGCATGGTACCTGTGGGTGGCTTTGTCATGGATTGCAGTGACACATTCAGATCTCTGGCCACTTGATGGAGCTGCTATGAAGAATGTGAAAGAGCAAACCTGCAGCCAAACCTGAAGTCTGAGCAAAGTGCTGGGCTGAGGCCACGTTACACACTCTCACTAGAATTCATTCCAAGCACTCAGGTGATCAGGGAGTTAGGTGTAAAACAAGTGCGATAGAAAGAAGATCTCAATAGTTTAGACAACCTGTGTTTGGGAATTAAATGGAAAAATGCTGCTTTCATTTTGTTCAGTTTCAATAACAGGTGATTTAAGGTACATGAGCTTGGAGCACTTAAATGAACGCTGAACTGCTTGCAGAAGTGTGGTGAAACTGAATTTAGCTGTCCATGCCAGCAGCATTCTCACAGAGGATCCTTGGTTTTGCCTGGTGAAATTGAAATTTTACACTGTGGGGAAAAGTAAGAGAATTTTGCAATTTAATGCCAAAAATTATGGAAAATAGAAAAAATCTAAATTGAAATTTTTGTAAAGTATCAGAAATGGTCATTTTTAGAACTCTAAAAGAAAGGAAGATTACAGAGGGAGCATAAATTCTCTTATATGTTTTTCTGGGATTGTCTTTTAAAATTTCAAAAGTTATATTACTTTTGAAAGGAATTCTATTTATGTAGCAAATAAAATGTAGAAAAATTGAATATTTTTTTAACACATACTTTCTAGATCTGTCTATTTACTCTGATTTCAGAATGATCACCCGAGGGAGACAGTCATTGGGAAACATGGTAGGAGGTGGGGTTTTATTCATGATTGCTGATTTTTTGTGATTGGAGAGGGTTTATTTGTCTTTATACAGTTCACCTGGATGGATTGATTCTTATGGGATACTCTAAATTCTGCCCTGGATTGGGTTAAGATTTGGGGGGGGTTGGGTTTGATTTTTCTGGGGGCAGCTGTGCAAAAAAATAAATATAAGTATTTCATGTGGTTAGAAAATATGGTAAAATGATATCCACAATTCAGAAAAAAGCATACCAGTGATTCTTTCTTTCTGTAAACATTTCCATTGGAATATTTACCAATGTCCTCAACTCACATTTGAATTCATATGAAAATTAATAGAAAATAATGCTGTGATTGGACATAATTAGGTCACCTCCTGGTCATCCTCCTGGGGAAGAGGCCTGTGCTGATTTACCAGCAGGACTGAGCCCACTGAGGACGCAGTTGCCATGGGGAAACACATTTCTTATCCATGCTGCCTATGTTCTGTGGATAAATGAGAGATTTCATGCACAGCAGTTGTCAAGGCACATTTTATAGGTATGAAAGTCACTGTGTAAAACTTCTTATAGTTTTGCACTGCTTCACAGCAGGACATGCTTAATTAATACACCAGAGGGTCATTTATTCTTTGCAAAATATGAGCCCATCAGTGCCACTGAAAGCTCTGACATTGTGGGGATGTGAGTCACATCAGTGAAAGCTGCCTGAGGCTGCATTTAACCTTGTGCACTGAAGCTGAAAAGTAATTAATAAATACTCTCAAGTGTTATGTTTTTCCCTCCCACCAACTCAACATCTTAATTACAAGGGAATAGGTACAGAGAAACTGCTCTGTTCATAGTTGTCCTGCCCTTCTTTGCAACCCTTCTTACAAAAAAATGTTCATAGTCTCAGACAAAAATACCTTTAGTGATATCACCAAAGTAATCTCAGACCTTACATATGTAGGAATGCTTTTCTTCTTTAAATTGCAAGCTTTGGATGGATTATTTCTAGTTCTTTATCCAATGCCAAGGATCCTGGTCCCAGGTGGAGCCTTAGGCATTATGGTAAGAAAGACAATAATGGTAAAAATAAAAATAAATCTACTATCTCCATATGATCTCTATTCTGATATCCTAAACTCTGGATGTGTTTCTACACCTATCCAAAGGAGACAGCCCAGAAAGTGCTTTCAGGGATCCAAGTGACATTGATAACAGGGAAATGCTAGACATAAGAGTAGGCATGGAATTGCAATTTCAGATTTGTCATTCCTATTGCAAGACAATACAATATTCAAAGTTTAAGTAAAATTTGACAAATCATGATCATGGGGCAAAAAGTAGATTTTCATGTGTCAGGTACTCCCTACCTCTAGAGAAATGTTGATACTTGTAGAAATGTAGAAAATTGTGAGTAACAGAAATTCTAGAAGGAATCAGCAAAGGATCCCTTCACTTTTGCAGCTGAGGCCAGAGTGTTGGCCTGGTTCTGTAGGGTTCTTCCTCCTCTCTTAATGAGAGGGGAAGTCAGCCAAAAATCTCAAGGGTTGTTATTCAATCCAATTAATTTAGTGTTCTACTGTTTGCACATCATGACTTATTTTAAAGAGATTTAGACAGTAGAGAAGGTCTTAAAGGGTTGCATCTGGACAAAGACACTGCAGTGTCTGGAGAGGTCAGAGCTTGGTTGTAGATTTGCTCTAGGTTTGCTATCAGAGTAAGAAAAGGTATAGGAGGAGAGGTCAATGAGAACACAAGTAGTGAAGGCAAAGTGAGGGAATGGGACAGTGTGCTCCTGCTGGGATTGGCTTAATGAATTTGTTTATAGATTTTATTCCATTATCAGGTCACAACCACTGAAAATATCTAACTGTGAGACAGCCTGTTGGAAAAGAAGGACACCTGAAACTGAGAAAGCCTGGTCCAGAATTAAAACTTGCAGATATATAGTCTTCAGTCTATGCCAGTAAATTTCCAATGATTTTGAAAATTATTCCAGATAAATGTGGTGGAAAACATTTGTGTTGCCAACATGAGAGGCAGGATTCTCTTGGCTATAAAGGAGTAGAGAGAATAGGCTGAAATGTAGTTGCTTACTATGTTGGTATGTAAATTGGTCAAACAAATCCTGACCTCGATTTTTGAAATAGCAGAGATGATGGGTGAGGTCTCCAGGTTCCTAAACTTGGACTTTTTATATGCTTGTTGTGTTTTTCATGCACTTAGAGGCTGACTTGGCTAACTTTTTCTCTGCCCCAGGCTAAGCTAGTGATCTCATGCAAAATAAAATCAGAGTTCTTTTTGTAATCACCTGAGGCCAAGAGCTGGATAAAGTAAAAACACTTCACTCAGCCAAATATTGATAGGTTTTGCACTACAGCCACAAGATCTGACAGTTCTGATTTGTTGACTTCATTTCAGTTCTCCTCTGCTGCATCTTCATCACTTGCTTTCCTCACAAGCTTAATTCAGATGTAATCTTGGAAACAGTCACATTTTACACTTGTGAATAAAGATGACACGCTGCCTTGTTTTTCCTCTTCCTGATTCCACCTTCCATTGATTTATTAAACCCCTGAGTTGTGATGACAAAGTGTGTTTCATCATTCTTCTCTGAAGGGGCCTTTATCATAAGTAGATCATTGTTGATGTTGATTCATACCTTCTCTGGAGAGCAGCGATTTTGGATTGTCTTATGCTCACATTTCCTCTCAGGCTATTCTGAAATAAACAGTTTTCATGCTTAATTTTATTGACATGCTTTTGATGTGGTTTTGGGCTTGTTGTTGTCACCCCCCTTCCTTTCTGAATTGCTCTGTCATATTCTGGATGGGTTTGTTGAGGTATGAGTCATGGAAATGGAGCAGTATTAAGGTATTTAGTGCTTTCAAACAGATCACACTTAATAGAACAATAATGCATTATGTTGGGTATTGTTCCATAGGCTAATTACCCAATCAGATAATGTTGGGGAAGCAAACTTGTAGCAGACATTAATTATTGATGCATGGACTGGCAGTATTTGCAGTGGAATATAAGTTGATGGTTCAGTGGATTAATTAAAGCCCATACAATTTCATGGCCTCCTCTCAAAACATGGTGTAATAACAACTGTGTGCTTTTTAAAGAAAGAAAACAATATTTAGCTGTGGTTCTTTAACTGAATAGATTTTCCTGCAAGCAGAGAGTCAAAGGAATAGTCGATTTCCCAAAAATTACCTTTGTTGCTTCTATTTGCCTTGGGAGTGCTCAGAATGGGCATGGCAAATAATGGGTAATTATTGTACATTAACAATACATTAACAATTGTGGAAACAGGGGATAGGTATAGTCATGTGCTTTTCTTCACATCTGTTTGTCTGTAGAATTCTATTCCATTTTGCATTGTCTGCTGGTCAAATTAATCTACAACACTTCTCCTTTTTGTCTTCACCCTGAACTTTATGAGAACCTGTCAGGGTCTCTAGCTGCTCAGAGTGACCCCAAGAAAAGTTGGAAAGTCTCTTTTCCCGGCCCAGTGCTTGAAGAAGGAGTCAGAGCTCTTCATTTCTCGGTCTCAAGGTTGTTTCTTGTATCTTATCTATAAAATTCCTTCTCCTGCCCTGCTGAGGTCTGTCCAGCAGGACAGTTCCAGGCACTCTGCCTGCCCCTGGGGTGGTGTTATGTCTTTATACTAAAAACTACCTGTACAACGTTCACAATTACTTTCCAATACCTATCACCCATGTTAGACAGTGGGCTTCTACTCTAAACCAATCCAAAAGTGCCAACATCACAGCAGAAGATGGAGGCCAAGAAGAAGAAGGAGAAAGGCAGGACATGCCCAGATCTCTCCATCTTGCCTCCTGAATCCCCATTTTAAAAACCCCAAAATCTACTTTTTCACCTTGAGATAACTTCACTATCATTCTACGTAATTTGTCATGGCTTGCAGATCTTCATCTAAGGTTGGTAATTTGCTCCATGGGTTATAATCAAAACCACAGGCATTTTGGGCTCTGTGCCAGGGTCTCTGAGACCCCTGGTAGGGGTCTTGGCTGCCCAGGAGAACCAGAGGGATGTCCTGGGTCCTGACAAGAATCCTGATACATCTTCTCTACAGATTGGACATGGTTTGAATAATCTCAACACAAAAAAACCCCATGAACATAACTTTTGTCTGGCCAAAACCTAAGGCTATTCCAGCTCAGATCTGAGAGAAGAACACATGTGGCCAACTTCCACCAGGAGGGCATTTTCTGCTGGAGAAACCCTGACCCCATTATCCTGAATCATCTTCAGGATTAAGTCATTAAGTGAAGATGCTGCTCAGCAGTGCTCTGTGGGCTCTGGAAACCATGGCTTTCCCAGGGGTGAGCTGCAGTGCTTTGGAACTTAGGGAGCCTTCCAGGGAGGTCAGCTAGAGCCCTCCACATGCACCAGTGCTGCATGAACATCTCCTAAAGAAACATCTCTGCATCACTGGGGAGCTTCAAGGGCTGTCAAGCACATCCAGACTTGTTTGGGTAGCATGGCTCATCAGAAGCAAGCACTGAAGTGAAAAGGACTCTGACAAGAGCTCCCTTATTACTGCTTGCTGTGACAAATTGGTGAGGAGTGTGAGAGGCATGGCATCACATGATCTATTCATAAAGGAAGCAAAAGCAATAAGTGCTGAGACACTAATGAGGTATAAAATATCTCAACTGGCAGTCACCAACACATACAGGCCTTGTTATTTTTTTCTCTCAGCAATACGAGCTCAGCCTAGATTTTATTATCTCCTGCTGGTTGTAAACTTTATATAAGAGACAAACCCAAGACATTATACTCCCTCTGTAAGATATAAATAAGTTTAAAGATGCAACAGTTAAGTTTATTGTCAGTTTTTGAACTTTTGACAGTGAATATCTGATTTGGCAAGCAATAAACTCACAGTACCTGGCACTTTTATGCACACATCTCAGTTTTTGTCACTGTTGCTTTTGCATAGATCATATCTATGCAAGCCTCAATCCTCCTCCCACAGATACCAGGGTAAATTAAGAATAACTTTACTGAGGGTTACAATGCACTGCTGTAAACTGCTTGAAAGGACTGGAAAAATTCAAAAATATGTATTTTTGTTAACATAATATTAGTCAATAAAGACTTGTGCCTGGTCAGTAGGAAAGAAATTATTATTCCTCCCAGAGTCCAGAAGAATCCCTCACAGGCATAATTCCCTTATTTAACAAAAAATGTCTTTTTAATTCCCTTTTTCCTTTTATTTTTTTATTTGCTGTGAAATCTCTCTAGAAATGAAGGCTGAATCTTCCTGAGTAACAGAGGGTATTTGAATTTCCTGTTTGTCTTGCCTCCTCAAATAATTTCAGTGCATTTGGATTTCTTAACTAAGTACTGAGATATCCATTTCCAAACCACCTTCAATATAAAAATGAAAAAAACATCATTAATGAGAGGTAATAACCAGATTTCTTCCTTTCTTCCAGTTCAGTCAGGAAGGTTGGAAGCTGTCTCATGGCAAAGTGAATGGTTTTTTTTCCTTGATTTAGGTATGTGAGGGCACTCCATCCTGCATCTGTAGATCTGTTTGTTTCTAACAAACATTTGAGAAGTTCAATAGTTTTTCATGACTAAGGGCTAATGGAAAGCTTAAAAGTGGAAAAAAGGTACTTAAAGGATTGAAGTCTTGACAGTTTCATGCCATAGGGTTGGACTGCTTGGAAAATATTCACAGTCCAAGAGAGCAGGAGTAATTACCATTGTGTTCTGGCTCATTGTTGCACCCATTTCTGGGCACAGCTCTCCAGCTGTGAGAGCACCAGCTTGATGAGTTGACTCTACCTTTATATTTCCATTCTATGACACAGAGCTAGTCCAACAAATCAATCCCATCAGGACTTAGTGGCACTTTCCTGCTGACTCCCTGGTGTTTCATGACTTCCTTGAGGCTAAGGCTTCCTAGTGCTGCTAAATCCAGTGCTCAGTTTTAATTTTGAAATATTGTTTTTCAGAACTTCATTCAATATATTTCTCATAGGTTTCAGCAGTCACAAAGCACGTTTCCACAGTAACAAATAGAGCAATGTAATTGTCTGTGAACCCTGCCATAAATCCTTCAGGTGGTGATTTTTAAAATGTGGAAAGTATAAGGACTTGAACAACTTTGCTGTTTCGCAGTAAACTTGCAGATTTCAGAATATCAGCCAAAAGATTTCCCACAGAGTTTCACTCAGCTGGAGATGTGGAGGTCTCTGAGATAACTCACATGCCAATTTTTTTTGGTGCTGTTTTGTTTATGTGTCTGTCATTCCTCTTCCCTACCAGTGGGACAAGTACAATCAGACACAGGGCAGGACTTGCCAGTATTCTGGCTGTTTGCTGCCATGACCCTCAGCAGGAGCACAGGGCAGGAGAGGAGGAGCTCTTTGCCAGCTGGGAGTCCAGGGTGGTAATTATAGCTCGGGGAGGGGAGCTGCTGTAACCTCCCTGAGCACCTCCAGGTGTAATCTCCTCCAGTGCTGCATGTTCCCATCAAAGAGCTCTATGATTGGAGCCACATTCATTTGTAGCAAGCAGCCAGCAAAATGTTTATGAATTTTCAACTAGATTTCATTAAATATTAGAAAAGAAGGCTGGACAGAACCCTGAGAACTCCTCTAGGCTCGAGGCCATGCTGGTCAGCAAAGCTTCCTTGTGAACTCCCCTTGCATCACTCCTGTTTCAGACAGCTCTTCTCTGCCCATCTCTAACTGAGCTCTAACTGTGGGCAGTCCTCAGCCTCTCCAGGTGATTCCCTACAGACTTTACCCAAGTTAGGGTTGTTTTTTTATTTCCCTGCCAACATCTAACATAAATCTCTCTGCAACTGAATGAAAAGCATTAGATTGACAGGACATTGTGTGGATTTGTGCCAAGGACAGTGTGTGATGTTTGGAGCAGTTCTGCATTGGCTTCCACGAGGCCAATCTCAACCTTTGCTGCTGAGCTCCTGTAAAACCCAGTTAAACCACATGATGCTGGCCAGGGAATCCACTGCATCCCTGCAAATCAGCTGTGTGTTCTGTCAGCACAGAGGCACCAGGCAGGGATTTGCCCAGGTTCAAAGGCAGGAGCACTGCTGGAGTGGAGTGAACTTCAGGGGAACACAACATCCCAATATCCCAATATCCCAATCTCCCAATCTCCCAGTATCCCAGTGTCCCAGCCTCTGCTGTTTGGTGCCTGTTACACCAAGCTGCTACTTCAGCCTGTCCCCCCAAGCCTCCTTTCTGTGTGAATGGAGTTCAGTGTGCTGGGAAATGATGCTCCATACAAGGATTTGATATCAGTGTGATAGCATATATTGGAATAGCATTATATCTAATTTAAAGTATATTAACCTGTCTCCTGCCCTGATTACTAAAATCCTGTCTGCATCAGTTGAAGTCTTCATATCAAACAACTGCATGGAAAGCACAGAGAGTAACAAGAACAAGAAATACAGGCTGATAATCCATTTAAATGCAAATACCTGGCTATTTGACCTGGGATGCAAATGTTGAAATATAGTCAATATTAAAGTCATAGATCAAACTCTCAACAACAGTAGTTTTAAAATATGTGCATATTCTTCTGTGGGCAAATTATTTCAAAGTTAAATTCAATAAATTTCAGCTGCTGCAAACAGAAAAAGGACCATTTCTTATTAAACTACAGCACAATACTCAGGTCCATGCAAGAATCTTCTCTGTTTGAAACCCCCAATTTTATTTTGCTTTCAAAAATCTCAGAACAGGGCTGATTGGGTCATTTAATTGATTAGTGACTTTTTTTAAGTAGTGTAATAAATTCTTAATCATCATGAGTTGAACATGAAAATTGCAAGGTTATTTGGTTTGTTATTATTGTTTTATAAAATATATAGATATTTGGTTTAATTTATCTTTTGGGCTATATTCTGCATATATTTAATTTTAAAAATATATTTATTTTTCACAATCCTAGAGAGTGGAACATATTTTTCACCTGGAGGTGAAAAAACTTCATGGTCAGCTGGTTGTAAGCACTGCAGCTTTAAGGGGGAAAAAGAAGTAAAAAAAATTAAATGTTCTGATTGATTTAAAATAAAAATTCCATAAAGCTATTTTCACTGGGTTTTTCAGACAGTCTCAGAATCTGTATGTTCAAGATCTCATTTTAGAGATATTTACAACTAGTTTGTCCAATTTTGTATAAGAACAACACATTTCTTTTTATATTTTTTAACTTGGCTCATAGCCTGCATTACTGCATAATGAACAACTCTAAAAACTGAGTTAGTCTCTCTTTAGGGTAACTCAGGTCTAAGGAAAAAATATAACTTAACCTGGACCCTTTGTAAACTGCTTCTAAACTTGGTATTTTCACTCTTTTGAATTCTTGCAATGAATTTTGATTGTTCTTCACTTTCCTTGGCACAGGCTCAGGTTTGGGAGAGGTATTTGCTATGGAACAGTTCACCAGCAATCTTGGATGTCTCTCTGACAGAAATGTTTCTAAACTCCCTCAGATGCTCAGTCTGTGGCTTTGCTGCCTGTCCCCTGAAAATGATGCTCAGGCTCTACTTCTGGTGCCCCTTTTCACTGGAATTTGGAGTCATCTTTCCCCTTGGAGTGAGACATTTGCCACATTCAGGCTGCCTGCGTGCTCGGTTTGAGTGCAGTCCTGATGGGGTTTTTATTGTGTGGGCATTAAGGTCAGGGGCATCCATTTTCCACCCCAGGCCCAGTCACACCCTCTCCCCATCATTTTAAAGTCTGTTACTTTTGCTGCTCCCCAGGAAGATGAGGATGCTGCTGAGGAGAGGAAATAATGAGCCTTGCTCTGGTGCTGTCCAAAATCCATTTCAACAAGTCTTCCTTTGCCATAAAGAATAAATTTGCACAAGAATTACACTTGAGTATGTGAATACACCTCGCCAAGGTAATTAGAATATAATTCTTTTGCCTTAGCTCTGTTTGTGTGTTAGAAAGTGAATAGTTGGATGCCAGGGAAAAGGATTCATTGTGCATAGTTTCTATTATTGCAGGTGCAACTTGTTAGCAAGAAGTGTTCCTGAGGCTCTGCTGGCTGTTTATATATTTGTCTTTGCTTAAAATATAGATATGCTGACACTTTCCAGTTTATAAAAAAAATACAACAATAGATAATTTTTCTGACTAATGTAACTTTTGTACTCCTGGGGATCACATGAATATCAATTTATATTTTTCTTGGCTTGTTTTTTAAGGATCATCTGAAGTCCTCATGGCAGATTGTGAAATGTTTTTCCTTAAAACAGGTCTCTTTCAGAATATTTTTTTTACTCATCTCTTTGCATCAGCTGAGCCTGCAGACCACAGTGATGGCTGGGGTAAAACTGGCTCTGCAGGGGTGACAGTTGTCAACCCAAACAGCAGGAAGGAAACCCAACAGCTAAAGTGGAAAACTGGGCACATTTGTGGCTCAGGTAAGTCCACTGAAAAAAATGTTGTCTTTATGTTTAAACTTAAAATAAGGTAGGCTGGCACTTAAACATTGTCTTTTATTTTCCTCTCTTGTAGTGAAAGTGCTCCTGCAAAAGGAGAAATGAAGCAATTTGTAGGACAGAAAGTGTTGCTTCTCTCTAAAACTTTTCATATGATCAGCTGCCAAGCAGCAAAATCATCATTCCCATCTTCTTGCTCAAGACTTCACAGGAAATAATCTTCCCTCCTTCTCTCCTCTAGAGAAAACATCTGATACAGTTTTCCTACCAGGTTCCTACCAAAATAACTCTGGGGTCCATTAACATCTGGAGTTTGAATGGCTACACACAGGATGTTTCAGCAATGAGTTTTTTAAGGTGGAAGAGTAGAGGTGCTGCATTTTATCTTTAGGGAATACTGCTAGCTCAGTCAGTGCCGTTGCCACATTAAAATGAAGTTGGATTTCAGAAGAGATTTCTTCACATCATCGTGATTCAGATTAGCACATTGCTCTCCAAGCACACAAAAGTCGACAGGACATGAAGAGCTTTCATAACTAATGACTTAATCACAGGGTTTTGACTAGCTTTTTCCTTAATGCAGACATTATGACTCTGAGCAGCTTGGAAGGTGGGCCTTTGGTTTGCAAGAGTAACCTCTGTTAGCCCTGACACCTTTTGAACTTTCAATTCAAATGTAAATTTTGGGAAGGAGGGAGTTGTGAGCAAGAGGGACAGGGAAAAAGGAAGAGACCAGGATTTCTGCAAGCACACAGCATTGCAGAAGGGCTCTCCCAGCCCCTCAGGCTGGCACAGAAATGCACCTGCCCCACACTGACTCTGCCACATTCAGGAATAACACTTGAACACCCAATGCTCGTGACTCGCTTCATCCTTCTCTCCTTCCACTTTCCCTGTTCTCATAGCTAAAATTGTCTACAGAAATAATGACTACAGACACCAAACCCTGCCACTAATTTGGGGTAACCAGGCTGAGCAATTTACACTGTGATTAGCCAGAGCAGCTCAGCATTACAGGACCTGTTCTTCACACAGTGGTGTCTGTCTCCCTCTTCTTAGGCTGTGCTGGTACACAATTAAGTACAGGAGCAGTCTTTGCCAAGGCAAGGACAGGGAACTTTTTAGCCTTCCTTGTGTCACCCATGCTGTCTCCCCATTCAGCAGCAGACCCAGCTTTTCCCAGAAATTCTCTTGAAATATCTGTTGAATCCCTTCTTAAAGCTCTGGACATCCTTTGCTAGTTTTTCCTCCACCTGGGATTTACTCCTGCCAAAGCAGTGCTTTCATATTCATGCTGCTTATCTCTTTCCCCCCCCCCATTTATTTTCTCTTTGCATTTCATTTTAGTTACTAAGAAGCCCCTTTTTTTGGCTACTGGCCTTCTGAAGGAATTCCCAGTCTTTCCCTGGAATTAAATGGTTTCTTTGTAAGCTCTTAGTAAGTTTTCTGTAGATGTCTCCTGGCAAACCTTTCACTCCTGTGGCTGTTTCACAGCTGATTTCTTTCAGAAATGAGCACAGATGTAGAAATCTTGAACACTTTTTAGGGGCTTGGGGAGATATCTTCTCCATTATATGCATACACTTCATTTTGTTCCCTTCAAATTAGTCCCTGATCTTTTTTCTTCTCCCCATGCCTTTGCTGTTTTCCTAAAATAATGCATTAACACATCTGGTGAGCAAGCATAGCTGTTGAAGAAATTCAATTCAAATCAATTTGATCAGGGTGATTTGCTCATGATTTGTTTCCAAAGCAAAAGTTATCACACAGCTTTTATGTCTGCAAGTCTCATAGCCTGGCCTGAGCACGCTTCTCAGATAAGCCAAGTGAACAGATGTGTGCAGAAACTGCAACTATGGAATTTTGCCAGTCTCAAAGGAGAAGACAAGTGAAGTTGGAATCTTTAATGTGTTAAAACAGGTCTATTAATGCTGCTGGTTCCCTTATTTTTTTGACATTTCCCGATAAAGGACCCTAATTTTGCTTCACAGAAGTACCAGTCCCATGACTGTGGGTCACAGAACCTTTAATCCTTCCTCATGAGCTCTTCCTGCAGTGCCTGTTGTTTCATTTGCTATTGCAATGGATTGCTTCATACTACTCTTATCCATTACTTTTCTGCACATTTTTTTCTAGCTTCTGAAACTGCAAAATACACAGAATCATCAGGAATATCTACATTTCATAACCAACTTCCCTTAGTATATTAACTCCTGACAATTTTTAGTTCTTACAAAACCTATGGTATTAAAATAAATATGCACTGTCTTTCATAACTTGTTTTTTAAAGCAAACTCCACAGAATTGTCAGTACATTAGATTTCAGCATGCCCATATGTGGGAAGCAGAGCTCTGAGACTGGACCAGAGTATGATTCTCTAGAAGAAATCTTTGAAGGTTAAAATAACAGATTATGAAGTTCCTAGAGAATACATGATGTGTAAATTGCATTTTTCTCATTGCTTGATCAAATTTGGACAGTTTTTTCAGATGGCAAAACACAGTGACAAGATTTTATTCTGTTCCCAAATGTAAATGACCTCTACAGAGGCTGGGGGAAAAATAATTTAAAAAAATGAAGAGCAGGACTCTTTGCAATCAAACCAGTTTAATGTAATTTCCCTTCACCATGATTTCAAAAGAATCATTTTGGTTGAAATTACCCAGTCTGTCAGTTGTGGGTGGGCAGACAAAAAGATGTAATGTTCAAACTTTGTGTCCAAATGGTAGCCAAAATTCTGATTAATTGATCATGGAGAGTGGGTAACACAGCAAATTCACTCTCCGTGCTGTCAGCTGTGCTTGTAGTAGGTGTCACTGCATACAAGCCATTAGAGCACAACTCCCATGTCCTCAGCCAGGATATTAAAGAAGTCAGTGCACCACTGCTAAGAGTGCCAACCTGGCTAAAGAGTTAAATTATAGGCTGGTTGCTGGAACAGAAAATCAGAGGTAAATTTTCATGGTAACATCTGCTGTAGTCATTTGTATTTCACTGCTGAAGGGACTGCAATAAAATTATTTTGCCTTCCCATCAGCTGATGTTTGAATTAATATAGTACTGTCCTCATTTAGATCCTGTTCTCAGGCTCACATTCTCGTGTAATAAGAAAGATGAATCAACTGAGACTGAGTTGATCAAGATGTGGAACAATGCCTAGCTGGAGCAAATGAATATAGATTCAAAGGACAGCAGTCCTGAAAGGTTCAAATGAGTTGAGCAGGGATTTGAGGATATTTATCTACTGAAAAACACTGATTTTATTGAAATTTAACCTGCACCAGTAAAGAGCTGAGGTCAACACATGTTCCATTTGAAAATTAATTTGATAAATGTTGCTATGTAACTCTGGAATTGGGTCTACTTATGTCACTGGGTTCTTTTCCAGCACAGGCAACCAGTTGGTAGAAGCCCAGAGTACAGGAAATTAGAGAGCATCTCTGCACATCAGATACTGGTGGTTCTGCAGGACAGTCTGGTGGGTCTGCATCAGCTTTGCTAGAAATGGGATCCCATCAACACTCAAAGTCATTCTCTGACTGACCTGTCAAGATGCATCCTCTTCACTGCAGTTTTCAGGTGAAAAGCCCCATTTTGTGACAGAATTGCAGCTGGTTTTGAGGCACCTGGCCTTCAATTTCACTTACCAGTACTTTCAATAAGCTGATTTGGAAATAATCCAGGGCTTGATTTTGACACACTAAACAACCAGAGATTTTCTTATAATCTGAAGTGCCTTTTTTTTTGCTTTGCTTTTTCTGTTTTAAAATTTCACTTGCAGAAGTAGCTCCACCTCTGGTGAATGGGAAAACAGAGTATAAAACTAGGCAAAATTTGATCTGGTTTTTGGGAGATTTTCATTTTGTGAAAATTTTTGTGTCTTTTGTGTCCTTTTATGGAAGGTCAAAATCTGGTAAATTTTCTCTGGGTAAGGAGATGCTTTCTCTCTAAGGTTTTTTTCTGGTCGTGTATTGTGAGGTAACCAAAGCAAACAGAATAAATAATAAGGAAAGAAAGAATGCAGTTTCCAGACTGCTTTGACATATAATGTGAAAACAAAATCCCTTCTCTTTTGGTTTCAGAGGGACTTGGTGACTGCATTGCAATTTTTAATTGCACAATAGAAATATAAGATTTGCCATGGATTCTAAATGTTCAGGGGCACTACAGACTGCTGGCAATTTGCTGGTGGAAACAATTGTTTCATTTTCTGTCTTGCTTCACTTTCATGTACATGGCAAGACTATTCTTGGTCTTGATAAGAACCCCTCTCTTTTCCTGTGGTGTGAGTCACTTGGACTTAACAAGGTCAGTGTGATCTCCCAAAAGTTCTCCAGTTCCACTGCAGCAATCAGCTCTCATGCCTGGTCAGAACATGATGCCTCCATCAGTCCAATTTCTTGCCCCCCTCAAGGGCTGACCCTGACCCTGCAAAAAATAATAAAGAAGGGGCAAAGTCCCAACTTCCCAACTGAACAAAGGAAATCTGGTTTGAAGTTTCTGATTCAGTCTTTTTAGCAGAATCTGTCATTATTTTGAATTATATCCAATCTCCTAGCAGTTTCAAAAAGTGTTACAGGCATGCAGTGCAAAGCTACTGCCATATAACTCTGTGCACAATGTAATGTCTGAGAGAAATACAGATTTTTCACAGAACACAAAAACCAGGAAAATAGGAAAACATTTTCACATGACCTTGGCCTACTGCAAGAATAGCCTAATGTTCTTATCTTGTTTTATACTTGTCTGGAGGTCTTTGTGGAGCTTTCCTGAAGACCATAACATTAGCTGCAATATGGAAGTATTTAGCAGTTCTCTGTAGATTTAGGTTGCTCTTTCATTTTTCTGTAAGTTTTTTTCCCTGTGTGAATTGAGATGCATTCTGGGGCATTGTGGGGTAGTTTAGCCATCTGAAACTAACTTTACCATCACAAAACCAAATGTTTATCTCCCACTTGGGTACTGTTTGTTTTGACATCCTACTTAGGGACTTCTGGGCAAGAAGAGAGAAAAGACTAAAGGAAACAAATCTAATGAGACTGAATAGTAAAGCACTTGAGCCTTCACTAGGTTCCTCAGGCTGCATGTTTGTGATAGATTTAAGATAATCTAAGTGGACAGCTGTAGTCCCACCCTGTTCTCAGTTTTAAACCTCCTGGAAGTCATGGCAACAAAATTTGGGTTTGGACTACAGGGAAGCTTTCCATACTACTTCATAAAGCTGCCATGAGAAACAGAAAATCTCTGGTCAGTTCAGAGATCTGAACTATAACTGCAGAGAACTGGCTGCTTAATTTAATTTTTTTTCTTTGTTAGTATGAGGAATAAGTCTGTGCCATGTTCTTTGTATCTAATGTAACATCAACACTAGTAAAAAATCTTCAGTTGCATTATTTCCAAACATGGTTTTCATAAATTAGCCCTCTAAACTCATAAATGGAAATGTAATCAAGAGACTATTGTGCTTTTTGGAACAGCAAGGCAGCCATAAATGCCATTAGAGCTCATGATGCTCATGAGTCCTGAAGACAATTCCAACATTAACAAATGTCATTTGTGTTTGTGTCCCCACTGACATAAACAAAAAGTTGTCGTTATGATGGGTGAAATGAGCACTTCAAACCTTTGTGCTGTAGTGCTCCCAGGACCTTGGGTGAGATGCTGCAGCCATAGACCAGGAGCCCACAGACACCCTCAAATAAGGCAGAAAGGGTGGCAGAGGGTCCTGAGAGCAGAACTGCTGTGGATGCTGAGACTGAGTTTGATCTCTGCCTGATTCAGGTACCACTCAGCATCTGTTCTCCTCATACCGCTGGAGACTGCAGCATACAATACTATTGTCACATGTAAAGGAATGAACCCTTTTGTAAAATTGGGTAAGATGAACTTTAACACCAAGTACTGGGACACTTCATTGATCTTTCAACATGAAATTAACAGGGAATATATTTCTTCTTGTAGGCTTCTCTCTGGAGACTATGGTTGGGGAAGACTAGTTAAATTAATGGAGGACAGGATATAAATCCAGTGATTAATTCTTTTTAGATGCTAAATCAATAACTCTGGTTGTGCAGATTAAATTCTTTGCAACACTTAAGGCTTTATTTTATAGCATAAAAAGAACATAAGTAAAGAAATGAAAATTTAAAAATTAGGCTTCTTGCAAAAGTTTCAAAAGGAAATGTGTGTGTTTTCAAAGTTGGATGTGAAGTACAGGCAACTTACAAATTTAACTTCAATTTAAAGATGGAAAGATGGATATAATGACGTTTTAAATCTGTTTATTCCATTTTATCACCTGGCATAGGTTCTGCTATTAAACCAATGTCACCCCCTGAACTAAACAGAAACATCAGAAACAGTGAGAAGAGTAGAGGATGGAAAAAACACCTGAGATTTTTTTAAGTTAGTGCTGAAACCAGCATTGTTAAAGGGAGGAAATAACAACCTTCTCCACCCTTTCTGCCTTTCTTGCAAGCCTTTGAGACCACAGCCTCCACCAAAGTTATCAGTCAGCCTTTGGTCAAGGTTTTACTGAAGGTTGGAGGAATAAAGTGTGCCATAGAAAAAATTAATCTTCCACCTGGAGCATCATTTATTTTCCCACTGCTGCCATATCTGAATATGTGCTCTTTCTGTTCTTGACTCCGTTTCCTTTCTTCCCTCTTTGCATTTTACTAAAGAAAAGAATCTACTGTGAGGAAGAGCATCTGGCTGTGCTGCTCTGAGCGTGTGACCAGGAGGGCAGCTCTGTCTGAAACAACCTGTTAGAGATGGGTGTTTGTCCAGGCAGCTCTAGGGATGTTTACCAACCCTTGTTTCTCTTACAGAAACACTTCATGCCATGGTCTGCAGAATCAGAAGCAGCACATTTTTCTTTGTTTTTCTTTCTTCCTCACTCTCTGGTCTTATTTTGTCTCCAAGAAAAAATATTCACACTCATAGGAGAAATCAACAGAAGAAGCTTCTGTTAGCTCATTTTGAGTAACAATGACTTGCAAGAGGGCAATTAAGGCCACCTCCACTACCCACAGAGAGACACTCCAGGAGGCAGCATCACAAAAAATTTCTCTGTACCTAAATAGAAAAAAGAGCTGATGTTAAAGTTAAATCTTTCCTTATTTGTTTAAGTTTTAATTGTTTTAACTGTCTGGGGTTTTGTTAGTTTACCAGGGATGCTTTTTACTGTTGCTTAAATTCTGTTGTTAGTAAAAAAAGCATTTGCCAAAGACCTAAGCTGACCAAGGTTTCAACTCAGTGTTCAGCCTTTCTTAAAGGAAGAAATATTTTATTCACTCTGGATTCTCTCAATTTTTTTTTTTTTTTTGTTCTACTAAAAGTAGTGCATTAATTGACTCTGCTGGATCACAGTGGGAGTTTAGGGGTTTAACCTTGATTAAGGTGGTTTTGTACTTTCAGCAAGATGCCTGTGGTTTGGAACATTCCCTAACTGTAAAGCAGAATGTTACCTTCAAAAGAGTAAATTTGCTCTTGTAACTACTGGCACTATGTTAAAGTAGTTAAGAGATCTAAAGAAGGAATCCAGATGTCCTCAGCATTTGAAGGTTGTGGTTTAAGCTGGTTGATAACTGAACACCACACAACTGCTCACTCCACCTCCTCCAGCATCCCTGGGACAGAAAAGGGAGGGAACCAGAAAAGTGAGAGTAAGAAAGCTCCAGGGTTGAGATAAGAACAGTTTAATAATTGAATAATAATAATAACAAACTGATAATTTTAATTAAGAAGAAAATAGCAGCAAGAGGGTGAAATGAAATTCAAGAAAAACAAGTGATGTAAACATGCAAAACAATTGCTCATTACCAACCAGCTGATACCCAGTCAGTTCTTGAGCATCCACCCCCAGCCTTCTTTTCCCCAAGCTGAGCACAGTGGTCTGGAAAATCCCTCAGCTGTCCTGAGTGTCCCCTCCCAGCTCCTGGTGCCCCCCAAGCCTCCTCACTGGCAGGGCAGAGAAGCTGGCAAGTCCTGTGAATTCTGCTCAGCAACAACCAAAACATCCCTGGCTTATCAACATCCTTCTCAAAGCCAATCCAAAACACAGCACTAGACCAGCTACCAGGAAGAAAATTAACTCTATCCCAGCTGAATCCAGGACACTGGATAATTGCTTTTTGCCTAAAATTATCCTCAAGTCAAGAAAATTTAAAGAGCAAAGCAGTCATACTGCTGAGCTATATGGTGCTATTAGCCAAAAACCCTCTTTACCACCAGTCTGATAAAATACCAGCAGAGTCTAAAAGATGTTTTGCAAAAGGACATCATCCAGTCCCTGAAATTTGAATAAAACATTAACAGGCCTAGATTTTTTAAATCTTCCCAATAAATCCCACGATTAAAAATCTATTCCAGACATTGTCACCATCCATGGGAAATTGTCAATGAGGTTTGCCATGAGGTGCTATAAATAAAAATCATTAACCTTTAGCTAACATAAAAATCACAGGTTTAAGAATTATTGTAACTTCTGAGAGTTGAAGATGAAAGACATGAAATGAAAAAGCTTTTAGCTGATTTTTTACCATTAACACATTAACACTGCAGCTTTGACATGCTCTTGATAGTCCCTGAATGCTTTCCTTTCCTGTCTCCTTCCTTTGTATTTTGACTTGTTCTCTCATCAAAAATAACCACACTGTAATGATTTCAACTCTATTTCTTCTTTCATTGAACATGTCAGGTTGTGACAGATGGGTGTGTTTCTAACCTGAGCCTTCAGGATGTGGAAATTTCATGCAAATGCCCTTAATTACATGCAGCACATTTGAATAGCAAACTCCTGGGCAAAGCAATGTCCTCCCAGCCCATTTTTGCCACAGAGGCATTCAGACTGGGAGAAATCAAACCTTTTATCTGTACCCAGCAGTGCTGTAGACACTAAATGACCACTGCATTCAGAGGTAGCTTTCTTCTGAAGACAGTTTGGTAAAACTCTATTCTGGCTGCATGTGTCCCCCTATTCCTACTGTATGAAATGCACAGGTTTTATGCACGTCTCAGCTTCACAGTAGTTCTCATGGCAATGGTGTCACTCCTTCATGTCAGCAGGCAAAAACTGCTTTTCAGTCAGGATGTTGTATCTGGAAAGGCCACCCAGCACACAGAGAGTCAGAGGTTTCATGGCTACCAAATTCTCATGTCTGACTGTATTTTTTTCATCCACTAAGCTCAGCCTGGTGCTTCCTGACAAGTGATTACTTCTTCCATAAAAACAGAGCCCTTTTTTCTCATTGTGAATTTTGTTCTGGGTCCTTCTCAAGATTTGGAATGAAAACGAGAAAAATATCATATGAGTTAATCCTTTTTATGGTGGTTTGATCTGCATCTACCAGATGGATCTTGTTTTTCCAAAGCACAGAGCTAAAATTTGGGAATCTGATTGAGTGAATCAGACAAGCTTGATGCAAAGAGCCAAGAAATGTAGAATCAAAATACCTTGGTATGTTTTGCTTGAAAAAAGAAGTGTTTAAATTTTCACCAATATTTTTTCATTGAAAGCTCAGAAGAATATTTTGGAATTTAGGAGATTTTGTTGTTTTGTTGGGGTTTTTTTCTGGTAATGTACCATTTTCTAATTGTCTATAGTGAATGTCTATAAAGCACTTTCATATTTTAATTATTCAGGTATGATATGTCGTTGCCAAGTACCTTCAGACCCATGTATGTTACCATGTCTTCTTGGGGCAGAAGTGTGCTTTTGAAGCAAATTCCATTTATCATACTTTGGTTCCTACAGCAGGGGAATTTTAGGAGATGTAAATGGTCTGGGACCCTGTCTGATGTAAATCTGACAATCAAAAAAATGACATAAAAACCAAAATAAGCCCAGTGATATTTGGTCCTCAGCACCAGCCATTTTTCTTTACAGATTCATTGCCAGTGGCATGAATATAAGCACAGACACTATTCAGACCAATTAGATTTAGTAGTTTACATCCAAATTACACTCAGGGTAGCCTGGACAAAACAATCACCAAAGTTTTGTCCAGGCTACCCTGATCTTTCAAGTTCACCAAACCTGTCCAGCAGTTTCACAGCATGCTTTCTCGTGAGATTTCCCATGCCTGGGGTCTCAGACAGGAATTCCTTCAGAGTTGCAGTGCCTCATCTTTGGTTCTCGTTCTGGCTGGAGCCCTGAAATTCGTAAGGAATATGAAATGAGGAGGAAAGCTCCATCAGGATAAAACCATGGATGGAGGTTACAGCCATTCACACACAGATTAGGACTGTGTCCTTGCAGATTCCTTTACAGAAGTACAATTACTTGAAGGAGAATTAAGCATAGATCTGGAATGTCTATCTTTGCTCCATTCTTTGTTAATTAGAGTTGTAAGTTGTACAGGCTTTTGTGGCTATTAACAGGCACTGCCCATCTCATCTTTGACTCTGCATGCCTGCAGTGTGCTCTATCCCACAGCTTAGAA
Organism: Molothrus aeneus; assembly: GCF_037042795.1. NCBI lineage: Eukaryota > Metazoa > Chordata > Aves > Passeriformes > Icteridae > Molothrus > Molothrus aeneus. Next base: position 26,731,166 of record NC_089653.1, on the reverse strand, counting down.
TAAGCAAATAATTTTTTTGCTAGATTTTTTGAAGCTCTGTATAAACACTTTGTGGTTTAAAGAACAGAACAATGCAGCAGAATCAGTGCAGGGTACACACATGAAGAATATCACAAAAGGATTGAGAAGTGTTTACATTTGTAGCATCTTGGCTTGTTTTCTCTTGCCTTGCTGTTTCTGTTTCTCCTTTCATTTGCTTATGTTCTCATTTAGTTCAGTCCCATAGGAGAGTGCTTGTGTGCCATCAGCCTCTCACAGCACAACAGATGCTTTCAATCCCTGACTGCACCAAGCAGATCACAAAATTTTACGCTCAGGTCTGACATATTAAACTGCTATGGTGCAATTCCTCCATGACTTGATGAGAAACACTCACTGCCACCTCTGCAGCAGCTGCTCTGACCTGCTGTCTGGAGCAGCTCCTCCTGCTATATCAACTAAATTGGGCATCCTGGGACACAAGTCACCCAAGCCCAGCGCCTAATATGTGGTTGAGTGTCTGCCTCTTATGTATCTTGTTAGTGGTTCTGGGCACAGAGGAAGCATTTTCTGAAGATGTATCATTAGTTCATTGCCCATTAATGGCCTGCCTTATGTGTAAATGTCTCTGGACAGTCCCATGTGTTTAATCTGCTCCCTTTATCATTCAAAGATATTATCTCTGGCCCAGGCTTCACTTTGCTGTGGTTACACTCAAGCATAAGAGTTTTTCCCATGACCCTTGTTTTGGATTTAAGGCATTGGAAAGACCTCAGCATTTCTAAAATGTTGTTACCAAATCAAGTCAGAAAAGCAACCAGAACTACAGATGGGAGGTTGCAGAATACTAGTCTATGTTTGCCAAGCAAACAGGAAACCCTGAAATACACACACAGTATTATCAAAATCAGATTAGATGTGAGGACTTTCATGTAGAGGACTCACTTTCTCTCTAGATTAAGTAGATTTGCGTAGGTGTCATAAAAAATTTGAACTAATATTTTGAACTTAGGAGATTTTGTTGTTAAATAAAAAATTTGTTGTTTTGGAGATTTTGTTGTTAAATAAACTTGTGCTGACAAGTTTATTTAATTTCTCAAAAGCCAAGAAATTCCTTGTTAAGTCCTGCAAAGGACTTTAGATCTCTGATGTAGAGAGATGCATGGAAGATGTTTTGTTACAGCTACAGCTGTGAGAACAAATGATCTCTAAAATGAAATTATGGGTGTCATGACTTGTCGTGACTTGAATCAGCAAGGAAACCACTGGTCTTGCTCTGCCTTAGCTATTTTTATGCTAAAGGTATTTATGATACTTTTATGCTGATTTTATTCAAGTCCATTGATCTTTTAGTGCTGCTGTAGGTCTGACTTCTTTCATGCTGCAAATACCCTAGCAAATATTTACATTATATTTTAAAAGCCAGAATCTTTTAAGACAGGGAAGATCAAGAAAATCACACCAATTCCATAATGATAAAATTGATGCTCTCATGTTGTTGAAGAAAAAAACCAGAAATACAAGATTTCTCTTACTGACACAGTCAGCTTTTTAAGGCTGAGTCTTTCCAAGTAAAGGACTTCAGCAATGGGCTAGCCATCTGTGCAAACAAATCGGGAGAACCTCACTGTTGCCAAAAAATGAAGGTGGTTAATATGGTTCCACAATCTAGATAAGCAAATAAAATTATCACTTAAAAAAAAAAATCATGGTCAACTAGGAACAACAAGATCAACAAGATTAATTCACCTTTTTATTGTGTATTAGCAGGATAGTGGAAGGAATACAGCCAGCTCTTGCCTTTCAGTAGTGTGTTTATAATTCTCAGATGTCAGATGCTAATTCCCCAAAATGTGTCAGCTTCATCACTTGAAGCTGTCTGGAATTTGCTGACCATCTTCCTGTGCAGCTGAGGACCTGGAAGATTTAGTCCCTTCTTGCTTTTCTGATTGTCACCTGCTGTACCAAATAAATTGTGAAATGTCATGGCAGCTAGGGCTGTCTCCCACAAAACTGCCCATTGAGCTGCAGAAAGAACTTGCTTACTTGTTTAGTTTGGTATTTCTTCTTTATGATAGAATTTTGCAAGTTGTCCAAATTGGAATTTGTCCCTGGGCCCTACAAATGCCCCCTGGAGGTTTGTGGAAATGTTGAAAGGGTTGTGGCTCCTTGCACATCTCCATCACCATGATCCCTCTGCCCTGCCAGCTGGTGCCTCCGGAGCCCCTCAGAGGAGCCATTCCCCTGGTGCTGTGCATCTCCAATGTTCCCTCTGTCTTTGTTTGCAAAATTGTCCAGTTTTTGCATGTTCAAATATCAATCCAAATGCTTGTTGGCACAGATGGGCTGTTTACCTCATCCTTCTAAGGCTCACTCAGTCCCTTCAGGGCTGATGGTGAAGCAGCAGTGCCTGGCTGTGTCAGGCCATGAGTGATGTTTGCGCAGGGACAGGCTCACAGCTCCATGGGGTTTTGGTGTTTTTCCCTTTCCCAAGGCAAGATCCAAGGCTTCTCCCAGAGCAGGGTCACATTTGTCTTCAGGCTACTCTATTGCAAACAGGAGTCTTTTGAGGAGACAAGAAGGTGCATTCCAGAAGAGCAAAAAAATCCACTTCAAAATGAAGACAAGCAACAATCTTCCTGCAAGAACTTTTGAAAAAAAAATAAACACTTCTTCCTACCTGAACTCCTGATCTCAACAGGCAGCAATGCTTTAGAAGCATCTTTGCTACGCTGTTTAAAGGAAATAATTCAGCAGGAAAATTTTGGCAAAGTGAGACACTGTCTGAAACAGAACATTTTCAGTAGATAATATTAATGGAAAAAATCACAACTCCAGCATTTTCAAGAGTAAATTCGTATTATGTTTGTCAGGAAAACTACAGTAGTCTCTTTTTCTGTCTCTATCCATTTTTTGAAGGCACATGAAAATGTCTTTCTAGATCAGATTATCTTCACTCTTTTTGTTTCTTTTCAGACAAAAAATGTTCTTTCTGATGTTTTCTTGTTTCTTCAGAGAACAACACTAATTGGCTTCCATCGCAAGAAAATAACTCTCTAGAAGAAAAAACAGTGTCTGTTGTTCCTTTACATCAATTTTATGTTTCTTAGTTGCGTCAGCACGGAGGATGACTGATTCTGTTCCTTGAGAAAGGGTATGGTGCCTGCCAAATTTTTATTTATTCATTACTACTGAAGGTAGATATGAAATAAATAGAGGGAGTTGAAAAGATTTTAGTTAGGGACTGTACTCCTTTTTATTTGCTTTGCTCTGAAATAAATTGGGTTTATAATCTTTTTTTTTTTGTCTCCTTCAGGCTTAGTTTACTTCACTAGTCACAAAAAGGCAACAGGAAAGAGACTGAACGGGCCCCACATGTAGACAATAGGAACATGGAAGTTCATGTGTGTAGCAAGGTACTTTTTTTAAACTTTTGCCTTGAACACTTCAGTGCTGTTTGCAGAGCAAATGTCACCTAAAAACAGTAATTGAGAAGAATAATAACCTACCATTTTGGTTGTGAAACCTCAAATTACTCTTAGAGGAGTTTGTCTTCCCATTTGTGATAGGGGCTTCATCTACCCTACAAAGTGCAGTGCTGAAATGCTACTACAGACCCAGAGAGCTCCTGAGCTGTGTCAGCTCAGCCCAGACTCTGCCTAGAGTGAGGAGCTTCAAATAGGTACCTGAGGATACAATCTTGGCATTCCCAAGAACTAGAACTTTTTCTATAACCAGTTTACTAGTTGGATAGCAAGAGAATAATAATTTTTCTACATAACTCTTTGTCCATATTTTCTATTTAAACCCCAGATGGCCAAACAATGGTTTGTGGGCTTGGATCCCCCAGGTCAGCTGTGGCTCTGTTTTAGGATTATAGCACCCAAAAGGCTGTAAGAGATTTCCCTCAGCTATGCAGTGCTGTCACAGTGGTGTGGGGACAGCAAGTGCCAACTCAGTAACACAGTCTGAACCTTCAGTCTTGCATTACTTTGATTGTTTAGGACACACTGAAGTTAATGTGGGTGTATTTCTTGCTTAACCTTTTGTGGGTCTCTCTAGGCATTCTCACAGCTCCATGTTTTAGAGCTGATTCTTATTCTCACATTTTTGATACCACGCTCCAAGGACTTTTGGAGAGCATCTCTAAACCCAGGCACTCAAATAGCACCAGTCTGTCAGAAAAATGGGCAAAGAGTACTGGACTTTGGATGCTGTTCCAGATTCTGTGGATGCCTTCCGTGCCTCTTGCTGCATTCTGCATTAGTCAGCAAACAAATGGGACTCGACAGACAAGCAAGGAAAGGACCTGCTTCATCCATCCATTGGTTCAGGGTCAAAACTTCAGGTGTCATAAACTGGAGTGGCTCTGACAATGTCACCTGCCTTTTTCACATTTGTGAATGTCTTTTGGTTTGCATTTGGTGAATATTTGGCCCTACTTTTGTAGAACTGCCAGCTCCAGAGGATCTCAAAGATTCCCCAGTTTTTTGCGTTTCCAAGAGCACACCTGAAAAGAGGTCACAAAAGAGATCAAGGTATTTCTAAAATGCCCACATATCTAAATCCCACACAAGCTGATGGCTTATTTGGCCAAGTACTGATGAATTATGAAATTTGGGTCCCATTCTGTTTAGCAAACTGATACAGATATGTCCTTGCAGTTGAGAATTGTCACCATGCTTTTCTCCATACAGGACCAAATCAGCTCTGTTGTGACATAGGAATGTCAAGTCTGTCAAAACAAGGGAATTTCTACACCACAAGATAGCACTGGTTCATTTCATGTCTGAGAATGATGAGGGTATTTTCAGCAAAGGAAGATGAAAAATTGCAGCCATGTCACTGACTATTCCAATCAGTCACCATTTGTGCTCTAGGGTAGACATTCAGAGGAAGGACTTATTCCTGAACTAAACTGGTGTTCACTTCATACCCTAAAGCACAAAATTAAATGAAACTTTTAATTTTATCCCAGGTATTATAACTGCCCCTATCCAGTCCTTTTATCTCTGCTGTGACATTTTCCTATCTCATTTTTCTACCAGTAACCTCAGAATAACAGAGATGATTTTCGTGTTCCAGGTGTGTGGCCATACAGAAGCCTTGTGACCAGCTGAATTATTAGACAGCACACCACAAAAAGCTTTTTCATCATCTCTCTAGAGGAAGAAATTTGCTTTATGACAAAGGTAATTATTAGATTTTATCTTCAGTTCAGTAAAGTACCAGAAATACCATGATGTGCATTTGTGGCCCTGCTATTCTTAACATTTTATGTAGGGTGAATAAAAGGACAAAGCTCCAAGCAAACCAGAATTTTGTAATTACATACACACAAATTTCCAACATCCTTGAGCATCAGAAGCATTAATGCAGTGAGAAGTTCTCAGCATAATTTCCTTTAAAAACAAAACCTGTATTGAACCTTTGTAATTTTGAAGACAATAGTGAAAATGAAGAGAGATGTAAATCAAATAAGTATCATATGGAACATCCTTGGGAAATCATCTTAATCACTTGGAATAAATCCTCAGGCACACACTGTACGCTGGGTGATTAAGATGGGCAGGAACAATTACTGTTGAAGAAGTGGATCAGAAAATTGTTGTTTCATAGGTCAGTCTGAAAAGACCAAAAAAATAGCTGAAAAAACCCCCTGTTACAGAACAGAAAAATAGTATCAC